>NC_022031.1:50166575-50171047 GCF_000317375.1 Microtus ochrogaster
TAATATATTTCATATATATTTCATTATATATGTATATCCCTCCCAGTAGACTTTTCACTGACACGACTAGTAACTTTGTTTGAGAGACTAATTACAAGCAACTTTTTCTTCTCCTAATTACTATTTTATCACTTCTATCTGTCAAGATAGTTCTATATGGAGTTGGTTTTCTCATTTTTATTTGTCTGTTTGTTTTTGCACTGTTGGAGGCTGAATCCGCAGCCCCACACGTGCTAAGCAATCTCCTTATCTTGGAGCTCCTCCTCCGGTCACTCTTGGTTGCTGTGTGAGGTTCTGTGGCTTCCATTCTCGTCTACTCTGTGGAGCATGTGTCCTTTTGCTGCAATCCCTTGAGCCCACTTTGCTACACTCTACCGAGTGGCTAATGGCTTTTGCTTTGCTATTTATTGCTTCTAATGAACTGGTTGGATCAGAGCCTTCAGGTACTCATTTGGCTCTTGATTCCATGAAGTTTAAACCACAGACTGTCAGGCCACACCATTCAGCTTCTCCTCAGAACCACAGCATCCTCCTCTTCCTGAGGCTGCGTGAACTGTCGCTTCTACTGATCAGAGCCGTACAATGAAGAGATGCAGAGAGAGAGAGAGGGAGAGATGCAGAGAGAGAGAGAGAGAGAGAGAGAGAGAGAGAGAGAGAGAGAGAGAAGAGGTGGATTGTCAAGTCCTACACCAGGGCAAAAGAGGATTTCCCAGTGGCACTCTGACCCTTCAGAACCTGCAACTTCTAACTAACTCCGAAACCTATCTTCTCAAAGACCCCCATTCCTTCAGGTCCGAGTCCGTTCCTAGCACTTGCAAACACAGACCTTCACTCAGGCAGGGCGGGACACCGGGCACCACCTATGCCACAGATTCCACCCACAGATCCAACAGTTCCCTCATCCTTTCTAGCTGTGTGAGTTTAGCCAAGATTTTAAAAAAACAACAACAACAACAACAAAAAAAAAAAAAACTGAGTCATTTCCCTTAACTCTTAAGTGTGGCCAATAGTAGTTTCTGACTCACAGGAGCACGGCCCCGATGGAAACTAACGTAAGTAAGGTGCCTTAGAAAATTATTAAAAGACAGCCAGGGCCGGGGAGCCAACACCATCTGTGAACTGCTTGCCACACTAGCATAAGGACTTGAGTTTGACCCCCAGAACTCACATAAAAAATCAGGGCTTACGCGACGTTTATAACCCCACACTGAGGAGGCAGAGGCAGGCTCACAGGGATGGACAACTCCAGGCCAGTGAGAGACCCAGCCTCAAAACAAACTAACAAATAAGTAGGTGGATGATGTCTGAGAACAGCACCCACGGTTGTCCTATGGCCTCTGCACACATGAATGTGAATATAAATATGAAAACACACAAAGAAACACTTGAAAGATAGCTCCAATAAATGTTCTTGGCAGACTCTGTTCGCGGAGGCCACAGAAAACTAGGCATGTATTGACGGCTGTAAAGAACTTTCAGGCTCATAGAGAGAGAGAGCGACATATTTACACATAGCACCTGACTGACACAGAAGGTCACAGGCTGAGGAAAGATGTCACACTGCCCAACGTTCTGTCCTCCCCTGCCTCCTGTCCAGCTCTTTCCCATAACAGGGACATCTGGTCTTGAACTGACTGCTGAGAGGCTCACTGATTTGCATGTTTATCCAATAGTGAGATTGTTATGCTTGGAAGATAAGCAACCATGAATGGCTCTTTTCCTTACTGGTCAAAGGGAAGGCAGCTACTGCCATCCTCAGACTCACGGTCCTTAATCCTGGCCAGCTGACTGCAGACGGGAACAGAGGCTTCACTGAAGGACTAACGTGAACGCAATATTCCATTTCTTGTTGCTTTTCTCCCTTGGAGAATTGCCAGAATGGAGTAGTTACCCATAATCCAATGTTTTATATCCTCTTGTTGTTCTGGGCTGGGAGCTTACTTCTCAGAGTGACTGTAAAGCTTCTCTTGGTAGCTACTGTCCAACTGATGCTAGACTTCATAAAATCAGATTCTACAACAGGTAGTTCATTCTCCCCAGGTATGCAAGTAGACACAGAGAGCCTGGCTTGTTCTTCACTAGTTAAATGAGAATACAGGAGCTCACACACCACCTTTAAGTCATTTGGAAGTATAGGCTGGTTATGTACAGCATATGTTTTCTGAAAGACATGCGTAGGAATATTTATCCTTTTCCAGAGTGATAGGATCTGTTTCACTTGTTTCTCCACCATTTGCCCCTTCTTCCTGGACTCAGGGCTGTCTGGCCTCCCTTGCAGCTAGGTCATTATTTAATTATGCTTGTAATTGCCAAAGACTATGAAAAGCAGCCTCCAAAAAGATAATTACTTATCCTAAACTTTTCATTTTCTTCAATTTTATTTGTGTGTGTATGTATGTATGTATGTGTGTGTATGTGTATGTATGTATATGTGTGTGTGTGTGTGTGTGTGTGTGTGTGTGTATGTGTGTATGGGCATATACCACACTGTGCATATGGAGATCAGAGGATAACCTTGGGTATCAGTCCTCTACTTCCACCTTGAGATAGGGTCTCTGGTTTGCTGCTCCATCAATTGGCCCACAAGCTTCTAAGGATTTCCTTTACTCCATTTCCCATATCCCCATAGGAGCACTGGGATTACAGACAGATATGCTACTACAACTTGTGTTCCATGGGTTCTGGTGCTCTGAACTCAGGTACTGCACGTTTGTGTTGCAAGTGCTTTACCCACTGAGCCAACCCTCCAGCACTCTTCCCTCAGTCTTGAACAAAGACTTAAAAGCTGCCAATCTTCTATTACATAGATGAGAACAAGGTCTTAAAGGATAGCAGAGCAACAGATGGAAGGAACATAGGTCTCTGAGTGACAACTTGGAACCAAGCTGCCTCATCAACCCCTGAACAGCCAGACTCTAGGCCACTAAACTTGTGAGGGGGAGGAAGGGGTTTCAATAGTCTCTATTTAATAAATATATTTTCCCCATCCATTCTCTCCACCTTCCTTAATATAATAATTACATTTTTGAAGTGATTATAGTTTGTCTTTTTTAGCTTAAAGGTTGCCCTTCCCAGACTACTTTACTACTATGCATGACCACATGACTTAGAAACTAAAATTGGTAGATGGAAGTTCTGTCCGAGTAGCATCCTTAGTAAGCAGGATGCAGCATTTTCCAACCCATATTGTCTTTCTCACCATCCGGAATGTGAATAATGAGGAGGGTTCAAGCAGCTACTTGGGATCATTAAGTTACAAGTTAAGAATTACTCCCGAGTAGAAGTTCTGGCCCCAGGGTCCCTCAAGACCAGTGACTATTCATAGCAATTCTGGACTGTGAATTTCTAGATTTCCTTATATGAGAGAGAGAATTCTATCTTATCAAAGATATTAACATTTGCATTCTGCATATAACCGAACCTATTTAGGAGATACACCCATGAACAGATATCCTCATTTCAACCCCTAGTTTGATTCTTGGCTCCTATTTGCAGAAGTAAAGGAAAATAACTCTCCTCAACGCTGCGGAAGTAAGAGACCAGTTTCCAATCCTTTTATCAGAACGGATTTGCCTTTTGTGCTCTTTGAAACAGCTCTACAGGGAAGCTGGCTAAGAAACCCCAGTCTCCAGGCCCAGATGGTCCCAACAATGGTGCCTCACACTAAGAGACTAAAAGGGTGGTGGCGGCAGATGTGGGTTGGACTGAGGAGAGAGCTATGACCCAGCTTTGGTGTCTAGGCAGTGAGATCAACAGAAAGATGGGGCGCCAATACCTGCAAATGTAGGTCAATAGAGACCGACAGACCGGGAGGTAACTGGGCAACCTGTCTCTTTAAGTTGGGTTTTCTGCTGCTTGCCTGCTGCGCTGGGCTCCCGTACCCCAGGCCAGATGGCGCCTCCTCCGTGGCAGGGAGGATGGAGGAGGCCAGACGCTGAGAACTGGGAAAGCATAGGCTTAGCACCTCCTGTCCACAGCTTCGCAGGACTTGAGTCTACCAGTCCGTGTCTCCCCACGTGTAAAAAGGGGAGCAGGCGCTGACAGCTCCTCCAGACTTCCCTCCTGCAGGCGGGGTCTGAGCACCGGGCTCCCCAGCCTAGACTCAGCAGCGCACATCTGTCTCCACTGACATCCTTGCGGACCCCTCCTGCACTCCTCGGTCTCCCAGGTCTCCCCTCACCCTCCGGTAGCCTCACCCTCCTCCGACAGGTAGCGCAGGTCGTAGAACTCGCCGGCGAAGGTGCCATAAGAGGAGTCGTGGCGCGGCACTGCCTCGTCAGCGCCCGCGTCCCCTCGCGCGCGTCCCCGGGGTCCCCGGCCCCCGGGACCCGCGCCGTCGTCCGCGGGGCTGGCGTTGCAGGCTGCGACCCCAGTCAGCAACAGCCGCAGGAGCAGCGATGCCCAGGCCGGACGCTGCCGGGGCTGCCCCGCCATCGCTGCTCACTGATCAGCCAGGCCGCTCCGGCCGCAGC
>NC_022031.1:50171147-50179709 GCF_000317375.1 Microtus ochrogaster
GCACGCGCCGCGCAGCCGCGGAGCGCCCGCACCCGCCGCCTCCCTGTCTCGCTCTGCGCATCCTCGCTCCAGCCCCGCAGCCTGCCCCAGTCCTCTCAGCATCACCCCCTCCTCTCCTGACGCTCCCCCCCTAGCTTCCCTTCTTGAGTCCTTCACCTATTCTCCCCACCGCCCAGTCGCCTTGCAGATTTGACCTTCTGGTCCCTAGGTTCTCACAGCGGCACTCCGACCTACAACATCAGCACCACCTGGGAACTTGCCAGCGTCTCTTTAGGCCCCATTCCAGACACACAAAGCGCGATTTGCTCTTTCACTCAAACCCCCAGCACCCAGTTTCCATACCTTATTAGAATGACTGTCTCCAACACCTTGCTCCTGAAACTTTTCGTTCATAGGAGGCAACACTTAACTAGACTCCATACATTTCTCGAGACGGTGATTTCATCACGGAAGGAAGACGAAATCACAAAATACTACTATACAGATAGCCAACCAGAGGTCAGAGACAGCGAGGAAGGTGTAACTAAGCCCTTGGCAAGAGTCACGAGCACTGGCGCATACCTGAACTTTTCAGATTAGGTAGTTGGTTTATCATTTTTTCCCAGGAGCAAAGTGTGCAGACGTCAAGCAGATCAATCATGTCTGTTAAGTTTACTGAACTCTCCACGTCTTCACATCCCTTCGCACCACTTACACTTTTGCGTTATTTACCTGGCCGTTTATTTGCCCACTTAACATACCAAGGTCCCAGGCTTGTCTTCAGGCGACCCTTGTTGGGGTGGTGACAACTGTTAAATTGTTTTCAGCAAAAAATAGGGACACTATCCCTCCCATGCTGCCACTTCTGAACCTGCATATAAACCGATTCTTCGGGTTCTTTTCTTAAAATTATTATTTAAATAATAAATTTTCTGAGGCAGAAAAACAGATTTCAGATATAGTCTTGGACTATACCCAGACTGCTTGGGTAATGAATGATCAGTGATCAATAATTTCCATGATGCAGTGAATATTAAATAAGACCATGCACAGAAAGTTTGTAGGGTCTCATGACATTTCACACAATTATGAAATACTGATGAAAAGTCAATCATTTCAACCTTTTTTTTTTTTCTTTTTGTCTTGAGGCTGGGAGACGCAGGAGCTGCTATTGAAAGAAATGGGACTTTGGGAAATCCAAAGGCCAGCTGTTTACTATCTGATATAGATGACAGATCAGCTTGTCTGATTGGAATTTAAATATGCTAATCCTGCCAGGATCTCTCAGTGAAACTCTGAAGTTGAACTCAGCTATGCAGGCAAGCCTGGCCAGTGAACTTGGAATCCTGTCTTCCCAGCACTGGTACCGACACACATGGCCAAGTACTGCTTTTTATGAGGGTACCAGGATTTGAACTCTGGTCCTCACGCTTGCACCGCCACCACTTGACTAACTGAGCATCTCCTGAGCCTGGAGCTTGCTGGAACTGCCTGGCCAGTGAGACCCTGGCATCAACTTTTCTCTGCTCCCTCGCCCCCAACACTGGGCTTACAAACAAAGGCTGCTGTGCCAGACTTTTATGTAGGTGCCCAGGGTCCACACTTCACGTACATGCAGCAAATATGTCACCCACTAACCCACCTCCCAGCCCATTAGTCGCTTTTAAATGGATAAGCAGGTCATTTCATTTTCATTTTAAAAAGACAGATGGAACCTTTATTTCTCTTCTCATCATCAACAAAATAATTTCTCAAAAGGACCTTTTCCCCCCTCTTATAAAAATATCCCCAAATTAGTGCTACCACTCAGTATCCGGCCAGGAACAGATGTGGCCTGTCTCTGACTGCCTGGCATATGCCATTTTCCACTTTGGCTTTCCTAAGATACAAAAGCTGTGATCTTGGAAGTCCCCCAGGAAGTTAAACATAGAGTTGCCATATGATCTGGAAATTCCAAGAGAACCCAAAACATATGTTAAGATAAAAACTTGTGCATGAATGTTCATAAAATTATCATTCATAATAGCCCCAAATCAGGAGCAACCCAAATATCTATCAACTGAATTAATAGATAAACAAAGCATGGTATCTCCATATACTCAATTATTCAGTCACAAAGACAGAATGAAGTTCTGATATATATATATATATATGTGTGTGTATATATACATATATATATATACATATATATATATATATATCATGGTATAACATGGATGAACCTTGAAAACATGATTTAAGTGAAACAAGCTGATCACAGATATATAAAGTGTCCAGAAGAAGTTAATTCATAAGCAGAAACTCACAGACCAGGGAGGGGGGTGGCAAGTGGTTGTCAGGGGAGGGGCAGAGTCAGACGATGATGTTTGCCCAGCATCATCGATACGCTGAAAGACACTGAGCTGCACACCTTAAAGTCATTAAAATGGTGGATTTTATTCAAGGACTTTAAAGGTCTGTGATCTTTGAAATGGTGAAGGTTAACAATGATATCGAGAATCTTCCTGTGCTCTTTGGAAATCAAATTCTGGATATATACTGATGGGAATTTCTAAGTGCGAAATGACTTCCTTTTTCACACCTGGAAATCTGAGCTGTCCACGCCCCATCAACTCTGGGTTGAGGGTTGCTAGACCTCTGAAGTAACTCGCCACACCTTCTCATTGAGGAGTCTGCGGCCACACTTTAGAGGCCCAGCTCTGGAATGGTTATGTTAGCAGACTCTCCTGTGCCCTCTTGAATCCACAGTGGGTGTCATGTGACCTTCTAGTGCTATTGTTTGGGTCTTAAAGTAGACAAAAAAGGTAAACAATTACGCAACTCCTTATAGTCATTGTGAGTTCAGGCAGGGCAATGTCACAGTCTCAGGTCCCAATGTCAAGCACCCAACTATACATTTAAGCAGCTAAAGATAATGACCACTGCAGCAATGCACTCCTCTGGATTCTACTGGTTGGGGTGAACTGCCAATGGTACAGGGTTTTCATATACAGTAACAACCAACATATTTGTGCTCAGACTTGCAGTGATGTCAACCCACCGAGACACCTGTGAACCTGGGAAAAGCTGGAGACAAGGCAGAAGCCTGTAAGCCCCCTGAAAACAACAGCCAGAACCTCCATGCAGTCCTCCTTAAAAAACAATGCAAACCAGGTATGTAGGAAACTCTTGTTTCCTGACCTCTCCAGAAACCTCTTCTTGTGTTTTGGAGGTTTCCATCAGAGAGCAAGGTGGGGAGGCGTGCATGCCTCAGAATGTAGCTCGGGAGAGGAAGAGGCTGCTGGATTGGCAGGAGGTGGCAACCCCAGGTTCTACAGAAACGTGGTTTGTGTCACGTGCACATGATCGAGAGCAGCAAAAGCCCGTTTTACTAGTACGTCTGGGAGCAGCGTGGGTGAAAAGCACCCATCCGAAACTGTGCTTGCCCCAGACAGTTCCACTGATAGAGCAGGCAACAATAAAGAGCTATCAAAAATGAGAAGAGGGCCACAGCCTACATAAGGCCACACCAAGTCCCACACGTGTTGATAGCTCCTGGTGACATCTTTTGTACCAAATCAAGGTGCACTGACGACCAGGATTCATGAGGAAAGGGCGGAAGTCCCTCCAGGATGCTCTGCGCACTAAGGCAGGAGAATGTGCCATACGTTTTAGAAAGAGTTCCCTCAAAAAAATATTAAAATTGTAAAGAGTCAGTCCTTAAAGAGTTATTTCTTGGTTATCTGAACCCCTGTTTACATACCTCGTTTGCATCAAAGCTAGTCAATGAGGCAATTTTTATAGTCATTAGTATCAAATTATTGGCACCATTCAGTTGTAGGGATAGGGAGAGAGCAAACTCTACAATACAACATAAAAATACAGTTCTGATACAAAGATACAAGATCAGTCCCATTGAACAAGCAGTCATAAGAAATGGAGGTGGACAGTTTGCACACAAGGGAACACAGCTAGTAGCTCATCGCACAGACGTGTTCAGTTTGCTAGCAGTTCAAATAACACAGCTTTCCAAGAATAACTATACACATCTATTAAACTAGCAAAAAAATAAATTAGAATGGCAAAACCCAGTATTGGCAGAGCAATTGATAAATAGAAATGCTTGCACATTGCTGGTGGCGTCATAAATTGGAGAGAGGATTCAAGCATTCAGAGGAGGGGAAGTTTAAATGAGATGACCTTTAAGGTCCTTCCAATCCAAAGACTGGATCTTTCTAGAAAGCGATCTGGCAATATAAAACAAGAGCTATAAAATACTTCATGCTCTCTGACCTTGTAATCCCTCTTTGGAGATATTCCAAAGGGAATAATCCAAGAGAAGGATTTTATATATATATATGTATATATTTATTTATTTATGTGTTTTTACAAAGACATTCATAGCAGCAGTATTTATAAGAGTGAAAATTTGCATATAACTCAAATATCTAATGATGGGGAGAAGTGAGGTTAACCATGTTTGTGTGGGTATAAAGACATTTAAGTCGGTGAGAGCAGGATCTGTCTAATAAGGATTTGTGTTAGGTGGAAATATAACAAAAGGAATGTTCTCGCTGAGCACAACTATGTAAAAACGGAGCATATCGGGGAGAATCAGGAAGAACTTCAGAGCTAGCTGTGGGTAGGGGCTCCTTAATTCCTGCAAAGGTATTCAAGTGAATAATAAAAATTTAAAAATGCAATTCATGAAAATTAATATATAAAAAGGGAGCTAAGTTTCTTCTGGGCAAGATTCTGTCAACATGGTTAGAGTAAATAGAATTTAGAAATAATCTCTCTTTCTGGAAAAGTCAGATGAGTCTTCCTGACACTGAGTCATCTTGACCTTGTCAAGATTTGTAGACGACATAATTAGCATTTCCTATTTGGGGCTCAAAGATAAACTCCTTTTATCCCAAATTATGCTGTATCCAACGAGTTCACACATTCAATCGTATTTCAGGATAAACTGAATGGTTTTCAGTTGTAGTGATGTGAAACCTTTTTTTCCATTCATCTATTCATGTCTGAATAAAAATAAATGATTTTATAAGATCTGTGTATTTATCAGTGTAAATGGAAAAACCAGCAGTAAAGAATTATTCTCTCATTAAAAAATGATCCATTTAACAAACAGCCAAAGCTTGGTGCAAGTTTCGATCATAGAAAAGTCACATAGTTGAGAGTACAAGCGGAGGAATCCGTGCTGCTTTAGCCCCTGGGGTTACCAGCAGATACACACAGGTACCGCTTAGCAGAAATCCCCTTTCTTCTAGAAACTTCCTACCAAACCCTGTCTCCACTGCATTGAGCAATAGAAAAGCCTCTCATGCTCAGGAGACATAAAATAACTTTTCCAACAAAGTCAAGCTGGAAGCTGGCTTCCGCTAACCCTGGAGACCTGGGCGAACAGATCGCACCACAGTGAGCACACCGAGCCCGAGGAAAGGAAGCGAACGAAGGCACCGTGCCATCTCCAGGCAACAAGGGCAGAGTTTCACAGTTCGGTCATCAGCAGTCTTTTCATCATCTTCTCTCTTTCCAGTTCTTGCCGGAGCGTCTCTGCACTGAGAAACAGCAAAGGGCCAAGTGGGAAGACAAAGGCTCAAAATCACAGACCTTAGACTTTCCTTCTTTGGCTCCGTGGGGATACCTTCCATTGGCTAGCGTTACAGCGAGCCAAAACCGATCTGGTTACTGAGGGGTTTCCTCATCCCTGGGGGAGGGGAGCTCTTGAGGGGCTCATTTTACATTAATTCACCTCCACCATCTCACAGCTGAGTGTGGGAATCTGCTCACTGGAAGCTTGAATGAACGAGAAGGTATCCTGTGGCTGGATTTTGTCTTTAAAAAAAAAATTAACTTAATTGGGTGTGGGAGGTCGGGAGCATTAAAAACTGGCTGCTTTGAAAGACTGCTTCTGGTGTCTTGGTCCTCAGGTCAGAATGTCCCTGATAGGCTCAAATATTTGAACACTTGGTCCCCAGTTGGGGAGGTTTAGGAAATGCAGCCTCGCTGGAGGGAGTGTGTGTGTCACTATCACCAGGGACAAGCTTTGAGAGACATAGGCTCACTTCACTCTCTGACCTGTAGTCACAGTTAAAGATGTGAGCTCTCAGCATTCTGCTTCTGCCGTCCTGTCTCTGCCCTGCCATGACGGACTCTTATCCGTCTGGAACCGTAAGCCAGAATAAGCTCTCTCTGTCTTGAGTTGCCTTTAGTTATGATGCTTTATTATAGCAACAGAAAGATAACTAAGACACCTTTCAAGGACAAGAGGACCTGGTCTGGGTTGGATGTGTGTAAAATGTCTGTCTTGCAAGCACAATGACCCAAGTCCCATCCCCAAGTAAAAATATCAGATGTGGCACAGGGCGCTGTGGAGGTAGGGACAGAAGGACCCCTGAAGCTCCCTGGCCAGCCAGCCTGGCCTAATTATTAGTGAGTACTAGGCCAGTGAGAGACCTTGTCGTAAAGAGGTGGATGATGTTCCTGAGGATGATGCCCGAAGGTATCCACTGGCCGCCACACACACGTGTACATTTGCACCTGCACACACACACACACACACACATACACACACACACACACACACACACACACACACACACCTCTTTTGGTGGAAACACTGACTTTACTTGGGCCTGAAGATATATGCTGGGCCCTGGCACAGGCAGGAAATCTTGTTAGCTCTGTTTCCTTTGCTGCCTTATCTTTGGGGCCAGCATCTGCTCCGCTCTGCACACAAATCACTGAAGAAGTGTTTTGTCCAGAACTATAATAGAAGGTTGACTTGACCTAGATTTGCCTAGTCTCTCCTTGACTTTAAGGCTAAAAATACCTGCTTGCCCCCATGGCTGGAAATACAGGGCACAAAAGGAACACAGATATCTGGAAACACCCTGTCTGTTCCCAGAAAAGACATAACTGTCTCTCCCCTTTATCTACAGGTCTCTCTCCTCACTACTGCCCCGGGTCTCTAACTCCTCAGTTCTCCAGAACCCAGAGGCTACTTTGTGACAATTCTGCTATTCCTCCATTCTTTCTTCTCCCTTCGCTGTCTCCTGAGCCACAGGTCTCCTCAAGTGACAGCAGAATCCAAGCTTTTCTCATAACCATACTGGCCCCTTAATCTCTCTTCCTCATGTCAGGTGTGCCCAAGTCCAGCAACCCAGGACTGGCGAGTCCCTCTGCCAAGCCTACTCTTCCCCAACTATCTGCAACTGGCTTCCCACCACCTTCAGGTGTCAGTTTGATGAAGTCGTCCCAACCTGTCCTATTGCCTTTCACAGTCTCAATTTACTCCTTGCTCCTGACCCCCCCCCCCACACACACACTGACTTGTTTGTCTGCTTCCCTTATGTCCATGTACAAAGTGCAAACCCTAGAATGTTAGGACTGTATGTGTTTGGTTCACAGTCCAACCATACCACTAGAACACAGGGTACCACCTGGAGACCTTTCCTTACAGGCTAAATGAACGGAAGAATGAATGGAAGGGACTTGGAAGATGGCTCAGTCAGCGAAAGGCTTGCCTTGGAGGAATGAGGACCCAAGTTCTAATCTCCAGCACCCAAATAAAGCCTGGCTTGGTGATATGTGTGTATCTGTAATCCCAGAGCTAGGGAAGTAGAGACAAGCAGATTCCTAGTGCTCACTGGCCAGCCACTGAGCTAACTGAATTCACGACCTCTAGCTTTAATGAGAGACTCTGTCTCAAAAAATAAGATAGAAAGCGATTGATCATGAGACCACTTAGTGCTGACCTTTGGCCTCCATATATACAGATATACATGTGGCCTCTCACATTCATATGCACACATTCACATGAACATGTATGTACATATACCACACACATCCACACGCACACAGGCAAGGTGAGCCAGAGTCTAGGTCTGACTCCCTGTCGCCAGGTTACCTGTGAGTACCCACTTACGTGACTCACCTGGCTGCCAGAGAGACGGGCTTTCGGGAGGTGTAGATGGTCTGGACTGTGGACACGGTCTCTGTCAGTGGCCGCAGGGTCGCGGTGGGAATCAACGGGGAAGATTGGCCAGGGCAGCACTGCAACTTGTTCTCTCTAAAGTCTGCCTGGAGAGGAAACAGACAAGAAAGATCAGTCTCCAGGCCCACCCTCACGCTGTCAGCGGCTCCGCTGGCCTTGCTGTGCTGCTCTTGTTATCTTAATAACAGCTAAAGTCATCGCACCCTTTCAAATTATCTTAAACGATCTTGCTCTGTGCCAGACCCCAGGCTAAGCACCTTCCATACGTTATCTCTTGACAGCCTGTAAGACAGAGATCATCTATCACTGCATCTTAGAAGGCATCCTTTGGAAGATGCATCATTTCTTTGTGCACCACGGGAAAAGCAAAACGTGGCACTCAGACATCGCTATGTTATATTGTGTAGTAAACATTGTAATCGCAGGGTCAGAGTGATGGCTCAGTGGTTAAGTGCATTTGCTGCTCCTGTGGAGGACCTGGGTTCAATTCCCAGTTGCTCTGGAGTTAAAATGGTTATGAGCTACCATGTGACTGCTAGGAGCCAATCCCAGGTCCTCTGCAGGAATAGCCAGCATCTCTCCAGCCACTTCTTTTTTTA
>NC_022031.1:50179809-50225678 GCF_000317375.1 Microtus ochrogaster
TAAAAGATAAAATATGTAATATATATGTGTGTGTGTATGTGTGCATATATACTTGATTTGTTTTAATGCTGGTTCTTAGTTCTGAATTTTGAGACATTTACCACCCAGCTTTCTAAAGAGGCTCTGATCTTTGCGTGCACAGTTCCCTTCTTGGTGATGGTACAGAAGAGGAGCTGTCTTTGAAAGTCTGCTGCAAAGAAGCACAAAGCCCTGTTTGTGTCTTATGTCTCCTCCTAAGGGGGAGACTAACTTGTCTGAAACAGAGACACACTGAGGAATGATTGCTGTTGGGTCTCTGTTGAAGTGTCCCTTTGGAGAAGCAGCTCCCCACGCCAGTGTGTCACCTGTACAGGCGGGCACATGCGCGTCTAGCAGGTGAGGCTTGCTACAGAGAACTGTGTGCAGGTGACACTCACTTGAGCTGTTGGTCAGGTCACTCCGGCTCACCAGTTTCCAGGTACACAAGGAGGATGGAACCTCACGGCCTTTCTCAAGTTAGGGGTGACCATGGGCTTTGCTGTGTTTAGTGAAATAAGGGGTGGTGCTGTGTTTCCTCCCACCGGAAACTTTAAGGACAGAGTATGCGACTTGCTTCTCTCTTCCTTTAGGCCACCGTGACTGGTGCTGCTCCACACAGCAGGCAGCAGGACCATAAGCCTGGGCAACACAGAGCAGAGCCCTCAGGATGCCTTTGAGATGCAGGAAGTCGTTCTGGGTCTTGTTTAAAAACCCTGGCCTGCACGGCATACCAGGAGGCCTTGTTGCTTCAGTGAGTGGATGATGGGGGGGGGGGCGCTTCCGAGGCCATTTCCGAGGCCACTGACAGTGCAAAGGCACAGGCGGATGGATAAAACAGTCTTGACACTCATTACAGTTGTGCACCCATTTTTGGGGGGAGGGGAAATGACGCCAGTTACACGTAAGAATATCTTGAAGCAGCGGTAAGGTTTCTTATTAAGCCCTAACCCTTATCTTTTTAAAAAAAATATTTATTTATTTATTTATTTATTTATTTATTATGTATATAATATTCTGTCTGTTTGCCTGAAGGCCAGAAGAGGGCACCACAGATGGTTGTGAGGCGCCATGTGGTTGCTGGGAATTGAACTCAGGACCTTTGGAAGAACAGTCAATGCTCTTAACCGCTGAACCATCTCTCCAGCCCCCTTAACCCTTATCTTTTAAACTATCTCTTAAATGATGGGCAACAGAGGAACACGGCAGGTTAGGAAAAGGGACTTGGGCTAGATGCAGACAGGGATCTCGTGAGGAGGATTCGTGGGTCTAGGTGGAGTGACTTGAGTTTCTGGGTATGGAAGTCTAATCCCACGGCTCGAGAGAGGTCACCTGGTTGATATGGACCAACATTCTCTACTAGAATCAATGAAGAAAACTCAGAGTCAAACAGGGACCAGACCCACTGCCAGCTCAACTTTGGACTGAGTCCTCTAGAGCTGTCAAGTCCCCTGCAAGCAGGACAGGCCTGGGAGCTTGTAGAGCATTTGAGTTTCTTGTCCTTGGAGAGAAGCAGCCACCTTATGAAGGGGTGAGAATATTAGAAAAGAGAGGCCACGAGTTTGGCGTCCGTGGCCAACCAGCTGTCAATCCCAGCTGTCTTTGCTCTCAGCTACTCCCCACATCTTTCAAAGGCCAGCACATCCTGTAGGTCTGCCCTTTCTCACAGTCCAGGCCTCTTCCAGGCCCTCAGCCTTATGGTTTAGATGTGAGCGGGCCACCAAAATGAATCCTGTGTTGAAGGTTTGTTTCCCCATATGAAGAGAGAGCTGATGGAAGCAAGCAAGAAGGAACTCACTTACTAACCATCTCCTCGCCGAGTGGGCTATCGGGAAGTGGGAGCTAGTGGGAGGAAGTGGACCACTGGGGGCGTTGCTTTGGAAGGTGTATCTTTTTCCCAGGCCCCTCCTTGGCCACTTCCTGCTTCTGGCTGCTGCAGGAGCAGCTTTCCTCTGCCAGCCCGTGCACTATGCTGTCTCTGCTTTGTGTTAGGCCTAAAGTCACTGGAGCCAGCTGGCCATCTGTCGAGACTGCTGAAGCAGTGAGTCCCAGGGACTCTTTCCCTTTTGAAGTTGTTTTTCTCAGGGACTTAATCACTGTGATGGGAATCTCAGCAAATGGACTCGCTGTCTGTCTAGGTTCTGGATGGCAGACATATGGCAACTATTTGTCCCTCTCCCTCACCAATTTAGCATCTTCCCAGCCACCTAAATCTCTCTCTCAACTGCACACTTCTCCCTGCCTCTCCCATCAAAATTACTCAGGGGCAAGCCCTTCGCACACTCTCTCTTAAGCTACTGCCCTAGAGTTATTTCTAGACTACAGTTCTAAACCTGTTCTGTCTGGACCCAAATGCTCCCCCACTGTGATCACACAGTGGCTTCCCCAAAGCGGCTGCCCTGTCACCGCCCTTTTCTAGCATCTTCCAAAGGCTTCCCATTGTTGTTGGGAAAGGGCCAGGCGCGGCTTTGCTCCTACAGCACTTGCTCCTCCCTCTCTCACCCCAGGTTCCTGCCCTCTGGATTCCAGCTCCCTGTCCTTTCCAGTCCCTTGAACGTGTGATGGCCTGTCGCTCTTCAGGTCTCCAGTTCATGCTGTCCCTTCCGTCTGCTCCAGCTGCCTTGGAGCCACTCTTGCCCAGTTCTTAGCAAGCCCACTGTGACTGCTGACATTAGCTTCCAGCTCCATCTGCACCCCCAGCTTTCAAGAAGGGCTTCTTGCAAGTGTGTCCCCTCACTGCCAAGGCTGGGAAGGAGACCAGAGGGCTCCCATCATGACCAGCAGAGGGAAGTGGAGCGGATCTTCCAGCTGAGGATCTACGCCTAGCACAACTGCGGGGTGGGTTGGCTGGACAAGCACCAGGCAATGGCACTGGACATCTTGGACTGTACAGAGCTCAGGTAGCTATTCCTCTCATTAAAGCGAGCTCTTGACCTTAGAAATAAATGTCCTAGGCAACTAGTTTCCCTCCACATAGAGATGGCAAACAACCTTCTCACCTCTGTCTATCTTTTGAAACCTTCCACACCATGGGCTGAAGCCCCCTTAGGCAGTGACCATGAGCTAGATTACTTTGAACTCAGGGCTGGACCCCAGGCCCCCTGGAGACCCTCCAGGGAAGACAGAAACCGAGTCTCAGGGATCATATGAGTCCAGAAATGCATGTTTCAACCAGGCTATTTCTTATTACCATTCCTAGGGAGATGGCTCAGTAGGTAAAGTGTTTGCTACAAATGAGGACCTAAGTTCAATCTTCAGAACCTATGTTAAGTAAGGCATATGTGGTTGTGCGTGCTTGTGATCCCAGAACTGGGGAAATGGAGACAGGAGGATCTCTCGGGCTCAGTGGCCAGCCAGCATTGGTAAGTCAGTGAACTCCAGGTCTAAGAGAGACCCTGTGTCAAGAACGAGGTGGATGGCACCAAAGAAATGATATCTAAAGTGTTTTTTTATTTCCCTTTCTGTCTTTCTCTCTCTCTCTCTCTCTCTCTCTCTCTCTCTCTCTCTCTCTCTCACACACACACACACACACACATTACATACATACTTACTGCACACATGCACACATCCTCAGACATGAAAGCAGATGGTCTGTGTGATAAAGGGACTTACCTAAGACCACACATCATTATCAAGATGCAGATCCAACCCACAACAACGGGAAACAGGTGTTAAAACAAATACACAGCACACACAACAGCACTGTTTCCAATTGCCAAAAGTGGACACCACCCAAATCCCCATGAATAAACCAATGGGTAAACAGATTACAGTAAAAGCATACTGCAGAATAACATTTTACCATAAAAAGAAAGGAAGTGTAGAATCATGCTCCAAAGTGGATGGATCTGAAAATACGATGCTAAGAGAAAAATGTCGCTGGGCCACAGGGGCACATGCCTTTGAGCCTAACACTCAGGAGGCAGAGACTAGCCTGAACCATAGAACAGGACCCTAAAAGCAGACACGAGACAAAGGGAACACAGAGGATTAGTGGGAATGAGGAGGTACAGGTACCCGATGTACAATATACACTTGTATGAACCTCTTTAAAACTAAAATTTAATTTTTAAAAATCTCGCGTGTTTTTAAAACAGTGGATAAAAACAGAGCTGAGAGCCCCAGTACCCACAAAAGAGCTGGACTGGCATGGTGGCTCTAACAGCAGAGACAGGGATGCTTGGGGTAAGTTAGCTAGCTAGACTAGAGCAACTACTGGTGCATCCTGGGTTTGGCAAGTCTTTGCCTCAGTAAAGGGTATGGATGGTTATCAAAAAAAAACAAAAAAAAAAAGACACCCCCCTCCCAGCATCAACCTATGGCCTTCACACAAGTGTGCACACCTGTGTACCTGCACACAAGCATGTATACACAAACACACACACACACATCCATACTGAAAAAAGTAGGTGTAAGCCTTATCTAATCTTTAAAACTACCCAGACATTCAGTGAATTTTGTGAGTACCCCATGCCCTGGAGAGGCAATGGAAAGGAGAGACAGAAAATACTTGCCTTTCTCTCTCTCAGAAGGAGAGGGAGGCAGTCATTGCGCCACAGACACCGCAAATGCTACTGAACAGTCTTAATATGGTTCATTTTCTATAGTGAATTTTACCTCAAGTAAAACAGACCCCAACCTCCATGCCCTCTTGTCCCCACAGCCTTCCCGGCAGGAAGCAAAAGCTTGCGATGTGGCCCTGCCCTCTACTGCTACTCACAGTGAACTGTGGCCCTGTGATGAAGGGATCAGGAAACGGGTTCATCATCGGTTCTGCTGGGAATGTTTTTATCTTCAAAAAAAAAAAAAAGTACAAAGGGTTATATAACTTCATGTCAGCAAACATTTTGCAGTCTTTACCAGTAAACCTTCAGAACTGAGAGGAAGGATCCCAGACAGTTCAGGGGCCTTCATCTCCCTGCAGTGGAGGAGGCAGGCTTGTCTGTCTGCCTGGGTTACATGGCATGTTTGTCTTGCCTAGAACTCCCTTTATGGGGACCTTCAGGTCTCTGTGTCCCAGGCCTGCTTCAGAAAAGGTTACACTCCAGGTAAATGAGGAGGCAACCTCAATGGACCTGGGGGTGACCTCTGAGGGCTTCGCCACAGCTGTGGGACATGGCAAGAGGCTTCTGAATGGTCTATTGGGGGCGCAGGATATCTCAGCTGGTAGGGCCAATTAAACCAGAAGGCAGTCCCTGACAAATGGCCTGCATTGTTCAACCCCTGAGTAGCAGAACTTCTGGGGAGAGCACAAAATATCTGACCACTATGACCTCTGGGAACAGAAGGTAACACACTTGGAAGTGAGCAAAGCTACTTTCAGTGAGGCTGACGCCCCAGCCGGCAGTGAGGCTAGGTTCCCTTTCTTTCTCTTTTGTCCATTTCATCTCTGGCTTCTTGGAGGTCTTGGAAAGGGCTTATTTCTTTGAGCCAGTGTATACCAGGAAAGCCAGAGATTAGGTGATTGTATCACTAGCTCTGTCTGTAGTCCTCAGACCCAGACAACACCTTACACCCGTGCAGGCAAAGACTGTGGAAAGGCACACAGACAAGGCCTGCCCAGGGGCAGCAGCTTTGTGTCCTGTGGGATCTTGCTTGTGGACTCCAGGACAGCACCTTGGCACGCCCACACTGTTCTAAAGGTGAGGGAGGCACCGGGACATTGCTACCTAGACTCGACTCAGGATCTGATTTCAGAATAGGCTGAACAGGTGTCAGCCACTATGGGAGTGACAACATCTTTACAATGTATATACAGTGATGTTCACCCCAACCCAGCTTTCCTTTCGGTTAGACTTGTTCAAATAAATACCCCAAAATTCCCAGAATGAGCCCCAAGCTTCCAAAGACTCTTGAGCCAAGACCTGGCAGTACATTCTCTTTGCCTGGTCTAAACGGGTGACACAGCATTTGCAAACAAATGTCACAGAGAAAAGAAGTCTGCAGGTAAGCTCTCAGGCCAACCGGAATAGACAGGAAGTGCTTCCTTATGGCTGTTAATAAAACGTGGAAGTTAGCAGCTTCCGACAAGCGGCCTTTCAGGGCTGCGTAAGAAGCTACATTCCCATGATGCCCCAGTGCTCACTGGCACAGCAGAACACACTGCATTCTGGTGGCACTTTCCAACTCTGGAACCATTTCAGAAGGAGGCAAAAGCCAAAGCCATCCTCCATCACTCCAAAGGGTCTAGACTAAGGAAATGAAACCCCCAGACACAAAAACACTCCATGGCCCCTGAAACAGTGACCAATGGCAAATAGCACACTTCCTAACACGAGGGGCTGAGGCCCACGGTGCCCCTTTTGCTGGATGGAATATAAGTGGCCACGCAGGACGAGACAACGGGAACACGGCAGAAACATCACAGGGCTACATGAAAGGAGAAAGCCTGGCTACTACCACTTAACAGGTGGAATTATGAATGAACATGAATAAACAGAGGAAAAGATGCAAAGATAACAATATGCATAGTCAGGATTAAGATGGCTCCTCTTACGTCATCACGTAAGTCATGTCATGACATCAGTAAGTAGAGGGGAGGGTGAATTTAAAACTTTATTTGTCACAGACACTTAGGACCCCAGAAGGTGTATATTCCTTTCTGGGCAAGTATCTTCTCGTCAAAGTTCTCAGGAAGCAAACGGCTCTTGGTTCTTGAAAGCTATGGAGGAAGTGGTAGGGTAGGAGCTGGGCGTGTGTGTGCTGGTTTGGCCAACCCCAGCTGGACCCCAAGTTCCCCCATCCATCCAGGGATGACAGCACCCAATAACAGGGCTCTTTGGCGTTCCCGTATCCAGCGACTGCCTCACCTGGGGCTCCTGCCACCTCACGTGTCCCAGCAGGCCCCCACCCTGCCAGGGTACCTACCAGCCTCGTTTTGATTGGAGGGTACATGCAAACTCCAGTGGTCTCTTCCTTCATGGGGAGAGAGAGTGGAGGAGAGCAGCGAGAGTGGACACAGTGGGCACAGTGGGGGCTGCTGGCGGGCTCTGCCTGCTCACGAGGGGAGGAAGGAAGACAGGGAGGAAGAGGTGGTAAGCCAGGAGGAGAAAGGAGAGAAGGGAGGGAGAGGAGAGAAAGACAGCACAGTGCAAGACGGATCTGGCAACCCAGACTGCTCTCGAGCCAGCATTACCCATGGCTGCTGTCTAGCTGCTGTTAGCCTCTGCAGGGCTACCTGCCAGACCCACCCATTGCCCTCCTCTCTGTCCCTCTGACCTCTCTTCTCCAGTGCATCAGCAGAAGGACAAACCAAAACCCTTCCCAGGGTTGGCAGAGCCAAACTATCTCCCTGAGCCAGGAGCATAGGACTAGGAGCAGTCCCCACTCTGCCCCCACCCCCCGACCCCCAAACCCAGAGCATCACCAGGGTTCCGAAGCATTGCCCAGGCCAAGTCACGAACAGAGCCATGAGTTAGCAATGGCAGGCATGGGAGCAATACGCAAGCTGGCCATACACTTGAGAGCATTTGCCTTCTACGCCCAGGGCCTTCCCACTCTCAGCCAAGGAAGGGTACTGCCTAAGGGGTGCAAGTGGGAGAGGGTCCAGACAAGGATGCCAAGAAAGAGTTACACGCCTAAGAAGCAGAGTTCAGGATCTCATACTTCTGGCTCTCTGCCATCTGGGTTCAGAACTCAGACAGAGCCTCCCACTTTTCTCACCCATGAGTCCAGGTTTAAGGATCCCCTACGGGAAGTGGGGGTGCCCTGTTACTCAGCTGGAAGACATACCAAGCATTGTGGAGCAAGTGCCACACTTTGGGGATGTGGGGAGGGATCTGAGGAGTGCCACGTGCCCAGCAAAGGTACAAAGCTTGTTGGAGTGAGGATGAGGATGGAGACAGAAGATGTTCAGGGTTAGGAAGCTAGGACTGCCGGAGGCTTAGCGTGGGCTTCAGGGAGGGACCACTCACTCCAGAGAACAAACACATGCATCGTTTAGCTCAGGAAACTTGGCAGCATCCCACAGTGAGGATTAAAATACAGCCTCTGGGTAGCTCTCACTGAAAAGAATGATCAAGGAAATTACAGGCCGCCTTCCTTCTCTAAATCCTTCTGATTCTGTCCTCTGATAACCACAGAGCTGAGCAGCTGCCAGGGGCTTTCACAGCCACATAACCTCCTCAACAGTCTGGCTCCACATTCACACTTGGGAGCTGCAGAAATTGTTTCTGCAAAGTTGGAACCCCAGGTGTCACCCCCTCTTTGTTGATTGTTTCTAAGTCTTTTCTTCAGAGTGAATCCATATTAGCCACCCGCGGGTCGAGTTTACCAGCCTACTTAAAAATCCTCCTCCTGTTCTCTTTGGTCCCCAAGAGAGATCCTACTTGCTTAAGAAGTCCCAAGAGAATGCCTGTAGGAGGCCGGCTGGCATCATGACCCCAGGGTGCCCGTGCTCCAGCTAGAACCAGCCACACATACCTCCTCATGTAAGCCCCTGGGCCCTTGCTCCTGCTGACAGTGGCAGGAACTTAGCATAGGTTTAGTGAAAGAAATAAAACCTGTCACAGATAACCAAGAAACATCATATCACCTAACAGTCAGAATTTGGACTGATGATGATTGGGAGTGACTCAAGACTTTGTCCAGCGCTGGACTTTTATGGTAAATGCTGATCATTGCTCCAATACTTCTGACCTTCCTAAATAGTCACCTGGGTAGGTGTAAGCAAATGAACGTTCCTGGACTTCTAGTAAATCCACAAATCAATAACAGGGTACTTTGTCTATGCCAATGTGCTTTTTCTCCTGCCTCTTCCCTTCTTGCTTGGGGCATTTCTGCATTTATTATACCACATTTTTGAACAGATAATTAGTGTTGTTTGAAAATGTGACTCTTTGGGAGCACGGAAAGATTCTTGGCATCGATAAATTATTGTGGAGTTGTCGGGGTTTCTTTTCACAGGCTCAGAAAAGGACATTGCTGGTCTGAGTAGAAAAGACAGTCAGGCAGATAGAGAAAGGAAGACAGTCTAGAATACCGAGTAATGAGGCCCCAATGAGCTATCTCCCTCTCTATAGGCCTAAGCTGGGAATGCAGACCAAAGGGCAAGGAAGACCAGAGTCCCTGGTCAGGTCGAGCTAGGGAGGCTGTAGGTCCCAGGATAGAATGATGGCCGGTAAGTAAAAACAGTGATCCCCCAGAAGCCCCATTAGAGATGCAGAGGGTATCTTAGATGCATCTATGAATACACACAGTGAACTGACCAGTCTTCTCTACACCCCTCCTGAACCCTGGGGAGCAAAGAACCATGGGAAGATAAATGGACACCTTGACTTGAGATTGAGGTTCAGCCCGCTTGGAAGAATGGAGTTCAAAACAAATACTAAGTTGTTGAGCTAACTGGAAACCCAGTCCTGACACCCCAAAAGGCCTAAGCCCAGGTCCCATGTGGCCTTCCTCAGACCAGACCAATGTCTCCCAGAGATGTGCACACTTCACTGGCACACCATGTTCCAGGACACAGTGGCTCTGCTTTGTAGCCTTGTGGCTGAGGAGTTTCTAAGATACCCAGCTCAGAGAGGGGCAAGCCCCACCAGGAAAGATTCAAGAACAGAAAGTGGATGGATGTTTATGGTCTGTGACCAGTAGGAGGTAGTCTGACTGGCTGACCCAATATGAGGCAGGGCTTGGCAGGGCTCTGCGTGCCTAGAGTTCTCTTTCTCTCTCTCTGTTTTTCGAAACAGGGTTTCTCTGTGTAGTTTCGGAGCCTGTCCTAGAACTCACTCTGTAGACCAGGCTGACCTTGAACTCACATAAACCCATCTGCCTCAGCCTCCTGAGTGCTGGTATTAAAGGCATGTGCTATCACCACCCAGCAAGTTCTTTTTCTTTTCCTTCCTTCCTTCCTTCCTTCCTTCCTTCCTTCCTTCCTTCCTTCCTTCCTTCTTTCCCTCCCTCCCTCCCTCCCTCCCTCCCTTGAACCTGGATACTTTGAAACACTCCACAGATACTGGGCCAAGATGGAGAATCCTAACATGGCATTAGTTCTCATAGAATTTTGGTGGAACATTACTAAATGAATGCCAGAACATCTGGTCCTTTTCTTCCCTCTCCATTTCCTTTCTAGTGCTGGCCTGGGGATTATGGGGTATTGTAGACATCTCAGCCAGGAGGAGGGAGGAGACTGGAAAGGGTGTTTGAGCTTGGAAGATGGCTATGGGAGTTCACTTGCTGTGTGATGAGGGGACTGGACAGAGGCTTTGAGCTTCAAGGTGACTGCAGGAGAGAGGTCACCTGCTGTGTGACGAGCGTCAGCATAGAATTCTAGCATTCTTGTCTGGTAAAGTGCAACCTTCCTCTTCTGGAGGGAAGATCCAGAGGGAGGGAGTGGCTGGGACCAAGAATACAGATCTGGCAACCAATAAACCTTTCCTCGTCCAGGCCGAGTCTCTCAGACGGCAAACACGACCTCCTCCATTTTCATGTCTCACAAGGTAACTGCAGCGACCCAACATAGCTGAGGCTTTGAGACCATCCCAGAGCTTCCTCCAAGCCTAGGCTCTGGAGCTGAAGTTGAGGCCAGCAGACCTGGCAAGCTTCAAGGAAGAGGGACTGGTTAGGAGGGCAAAGAGACATGTCCTGACTCAGTCACCCGCCACGAGGCCTGGGTTCTAATTTCAGGCCTGATGCTGATTTGCTGTGTGAGTTTGAACAAGTACATATCCCTGTCTGAGCCTTGGTTCCTATGTCTGTAGGGGAAAATTAGGATGGAGTGGCCCCGAAGCCCACTCCCACTGACAGGATGGACAGAAGCCAGGAAAGGAGCTGTGCTTTCATGGTTGTACCCCAACCTCAATTCTAGGACACAGAAGTGGACACAATTACCGACACAGTGGTCCCTGGGAGCAGCTTTCCCAGTCCCAAGTGCTGACTCCACTGAGCTGTCCACTGGCAAAGTGAGACAGATGCTTCTCTGCAGGAAGGGACATGAAAGGGAACCAGGCAAAGGGAAAAGCTGACTGCCAAGTGTCCCTTCCTCCTCTTTCATTCCTTGGCACTCACAGAAACAGGATTCACCCGGAGCAAGAGAAGGTCAGCGCCTATGGTGCCAAGGAGTGTGCCACTGTGCTCTACAGAACCTGTGGATGCATGCTTACACCTCAAGGCATCTGAGTCACTGTGAACCTCACTGGGCAGCCCTTTCACAGCAGCCCGAGGACCTCAGCCACATATACAGTATAGCATCCCAGACCCCATTTGACAGCTAAGTCACAGTAGACAAGAGATGCAGAGAGGCATCCCAAAGGGAGTAGGTGACAGTCCCTGAAGGAGGACAGTCACTCGACACATTCTGGAAGTCCCTACCATGTGCTATTTCCTTTCTAATCTCAATCTGCAATATCCAAGCCAAGATCTTTTGAGTCTACAAGTAATTAAATCTATATAACCGAACATAAATTTTCAAAAGGAATTCTATTACCCTCATAAAAAGTCATGATGCATTTTAACCATAGTTTTTTTTCTTTCTTTCTTTTTTTTTTTTTTCCTGAGTCAAGGTTTCTCTGTGGGATGATCCTAGCTGGCTTGAAACTTGCTTTGTAGAACTGGTCTTGAACTCACTGAGATCTGCCTGCCTCTACCTCCTAAGTGCTAGTAGTAAAGGCGTGCGCCTCCACAGCCCGACGTAACCATAGTTCTTAACTATGGCCAACAAACTGACCAGGGTTCTTAGATCTACCAGGCCCTCTAGTAAATTAATGCTTTATTCATGCTTTTTAAAAAGTCAGGGTCTCACACAATAACCCAAGCCAACCTGAAATTCATGGCAATCTTCCTTCCTCAGCCTCCCAAGGGCTGGGATTGCAGGTGTGTGCTATTATGCCTGGGTGAGACTATTTTAGTTGTCAGCCAAACTCCTCCTCTTTGTGCTGTAAAACCCAGTGGCCCAAGGCAGGGAATAGCAGCTTACGCAGGCACATATGGTGTCTACTGCGGCAGAACTGAACAGTTTGGAAGTTGCCCATGAGTCCAATGTAGAGGGACAGCTTTCCCCAGCTCCTAAATCCTGCTGCACATAGCTCCTTGCTGCACATGGTCCTCAGAACTTAGCTGTCTCCTCCATTCTCCCTCCTAGGTTCTCAGGATGCACCCTAAGAGTTCCCAGATCTTTCCAGCTAGTTGCCCTCCAGCTGAACTGGATGGTCTCAGGCATTCCATCTCCCATGAGGCCCTCCTGGACAAGAGGCTTCAGCTGGGATGTATCTGGCAGCTCCTGATTTTCCTCCATGTCCCCTCTTCTCCTCCCCATTCTGGAAATCACTTCTTTGCAAAGTGGCAACTTCCCCAAAGAGAAGGTCAATCCAATGCAGAGAGCATAGGAGGAGGGGCCAGATCCCAAGGTTCCAGATCCCATGTGGTCCTGTGTGATTTGCATATTATAGGACTCAGTTTCTGCATCTGTGCAAAAGGCTGAGGAAGTCATCCGCTGTGGTTACTCTGTTGGGAAGGCAGGGGGAAAGGGTACTTTGGTCTTGGCAACTCATCTAACAAGAAGACCATGAGTCACCACGACATACACTCAGTTGTGATGGTCCCTAGAGCAGGGTCTTCCTTGGCAGCTCTCAGCTGCTCTTAGACAGGTCCAACTTGCTAGGCAAAAAAGATGGCTGTAGAAATGACAAGCACTGTGTCTACCCAGACTCTCCTGGAAGCCTGCTGCAGAGTCCTTCCTCTGCAAGTTGATGCCCAAGGACTCTTCGTTCTGGCCTCTCCCTAGGCATCTTCTTTACAGCTCTTGCATGGTGCTTGGCCATTTATCAACCTGGCCACCCTCTATTTATGAAGCTGCCCTCTAACCTGGAGCTATCCCATAACTAAGTCCAAAGCTCTCAGGAGGTAGATACTTACTCAGTTCCTATTTTACTTCATAGCCCAAATGGTGACTTATGACCAGCCCAAAGTGGACCATGATTTATGCTCAACTTTATTGAGATATCAAACTGAGCCTAGCCAAAAGTTATTTCCAAGTTTGCCTGTATTATCCAATAATACTTTACAAATATTTGTGTTGCCCTCTAGTCTCAATGTCCCCCCCCTCTGTGTGTGTGTGTGTGTGTGTGTGTGTGTGTGTGTGTGTTTCCCTCCCTCCTTTCCTCTTCCTTTTCTGAGAACACTTCTGTGACAAACAATGACACCCTGTTATCCCTGGTTTAGGGAAGACACAATACTATTAATGACAAGATTCTTAAAGGGGGAGCAGAAAGCTGAAGATGCAGCTTAGCTGGCAGATGCTTGCTGGGTGCTCAGGAAATTCTAGGTTCAATTCTCAGCACTGCAAAAACAAGGCATGGTCACATACATATATATACAGCTGATATGGTGGGTTGAAAAAAATGGCCCCAGAAGGGACTGGCATTATTAGGAAGTGTGACTTTGTTGGAATAGATGTGGTCTTGTTGGAGGAAATACGCCACTGGGGAGGCAGGCTTTGGGGACTCATTTATGCTCAAGTGACACCCAGTGTCTCAGACCACTTCCTGTTGCCTATGAGTCAAGATGTAAGACTCTCAGCTCCTTCTCTAGCACGTCTGCCTGCCTGCTGCCTTGCTACCAGCCATGATGAGAATGGATTAAACCTCTGAACTGTAAGTGAGCCACCCCAATTAAATGTTTTCCTTGCTAAGAGTTGTCGTGGTCATGGTGTCTCTTCACAACAATATGAACCCTAACTAAGACAGCTGGTATCCCAGAACTCAGAAACTAGAGGGAGGAGGATTAGAGAAGGTTCAAGGGTATTTCTGGTTACACAGCAAGTTCAAAGTCAGCCTGGGCTACATGAGACCTTGTCTCAAACAAAACGAAATACAAAATGGTTGTGTGTGTGTGTGTGTGTGTGTGTGTGTGTGTGTGTGTGTATGTGTGTGTGTGTGTGTGTGTGTGTGTGTGTGTGTGTGTGTGTGTGAAGATTGGCCAGATACTAAAGTAAGAACTTGCCTGCCTGACTCCTTGGGTGCTCTGTCCTCTAAAAAGGGCTTCTCACCTGCAGAAATCCCACGAGGGCCACTATCCCTAATGGAAGACCTGTATATGGGAAAGATGATGATAAGGCATAAAGGGTCTGGAAAGCCAGCGAAGAGCCTTGAGCCAGTGTTTCAGATGGATTGCCAAAAGCAACAGCACGAGATGGGCGGGCATGCAGGGCACAGCCTGGGAAGCCAGGAAGCTGAGACCCAAGCATGGCAGAGCCCTGTTACACTTGAGGAGCAGCGGGCAGGCACAGGCAGGACCCCTGCGGCCATCCTTTGAGGAGAAGGAGCACCTCTTCATCAAAGGCCCCAAAAGTTAATGTCTGACCCTTTGCGAGAGCTTCCAGGATAAAGGAAAGCCCTCCAGCGGCAGTGGGAGTTCACCTCTCCATTCTCCCACTGCCAGACACCTATGGGCTGTGGTTTTTCCAATTTTAGAAATTTTAGAAGTTTACCAGAGGAGTGGCTTCTGTGAAATCCATCAGCAGGTCACCTGGCCCCAAGGTAAAGGTGCCTCCGTGGTCAGAGGGACTCTGTGAAGGCAGAAACATCCCCAGTTAGCGATGCCCAGAGCAGGCAACAGGGCTCACAAAAAGGGAAGCGGCTACAATTTTCTACCAATGAGCTGCTCAGGGTGCAACTTCTCCCCTCCCTCGGCAGTGTACAAAATAGCCAGACTGAACCCCAACTTTTAATCTGCAAAAGCTGCAAACTACTTTCTTTAAGTGCTTTGAGTCTTTTTTTTTGGGGGGGGGTGGGGGAAATGCTTTACAGAGTCGGCAGAATACATAACTAGAACAAAGAAGCCATCCTTCACAGAGAGTCAGGCGACCTGAAGGAGCTAAATTGACTAGCGGCATAATAATAGGATGGATGCCTGAGGAGGTCGCTAGAACCTCTGAAGACTGTTCAAGGGAATGTTTTGTCCTGCCTTGGGGTCTTAGCTGCCCGGGAAGATTCTAGGCTCATTGAGGAAGTGCAAAACACAACTCACAGTCCATCAATTTGACGTCGGGCCCTAAACTAGAGGGAGGCCAGGAGAGGGAGCCCTGGAGCTTTTGAGAGGATATGGTTGCTCCCCATTGCACACTCTCCTCTGTAGTACTGCAGCCTGGTCTTCAAGCAGCTGTGGGATACAGGAAAGGAACCTGTCTCCCATTTGACTGTAAGAAGAGTCCCAATGCCAGGCAGTGAAATAGGTATGGCTCACATCTCTAATCCTAGCATGTGGGAGGCTAGGGCAGAAGATTTTCCGTGGGTTCAAGGCCCATCCTGAGCTACAGAGTAAGTACTCGGCTAGCCAGTTATGTAGCAAAACTCTACCTCAGCAAAACAAAACTCAAAAAAGATTCCAGGATTCATTGTATAGAATGCCAGAGAGCCTTGGTCTGCATTAGTCAACTCTGAGGGGTCCCGTCATATTTTAGACATATATGGAAATGGCCTTGGGAAAGATGGACCTCGTTCATAGAGTATATAGGCCTGGAACGTTGCTGTTTAGAGACTGGGAGCTGCATAAGCCTCAGGGATCCAATGGCCATCACGAGGCCCAGCGAGGTTTCCATGCCGATCTGAGCATCGCTGCTGACTTTCTCATCTTCAGAAGGAGGAGAAGCTAAGGCTCATAGGAAATGGGCTTTCAAAGAGACTGCACTTTGGGAGCTCTCGCTGGCGTGTGAATTGGGGAGCTCCCATCTTGCTGCCAGGGCACCTGCTCCCTGTACACATCTTTCCTCAGGAAGTCCGCATGGACCACAGCCATCTTCGACTCAGCATGGACTTGGACAGGAAAGGATTCAGTTGTATTTGGACCAATCTCCAAAGAGTGACCGATGACAGAGTCACACAGAAGCAGAAGAATGCTTCATGAAAGGCTTCTGCCACTAGCACTCACGTTTGCATTTTCATGAAACTGCAAACTGACAGACTGGTATTTCTCATTTCCAAATTATTAACACACTGTATCCAAAATAAGGTATGGGATGCAAACATGTCTATATTTTTATTTCTCCAAATCGTCCATCATAGAGTGGTGTTGGAGGCACTGCTCTTCCCTTGACTTTTATTATATTTTTTAAGATTGATTTATTTATTTATTTATTTATTTATTTATTTATTTATTTATTTATGCACACAATGTTCCTCCTGCATGTATACCTGCAGGCCGGAAGAGGGCACCAGATCTCATTGCAGATGGCTGTGAGCCACCATGTGGTGGCTGGGACTTGAACTCAGAATTTCTGGAAGAGCAGCCAGTGCTCTTAACCTTTGAGCCATCTCTCCAGCCCCCGACTTTTATTATATTTTAAGATGCTTTAAAACATTTTATCTTTTGAAGTTACATTTATTTGCTGTATGTGTGTGCACATGCATACACACACACACATGCGTGTGCACACATATGCCACAGTGCGGATATGTAGGCAAGAGAACAACTCTGGGGAGTCAGCCCTCTCCTTACCCCATGTAGGTCTTGGGGATCAAATTCAGGTCACCAGACTTGGTGTCAAGCACCTTTAGTTACTAAGCTATCCTACCAGTTCTTCAGATGGAATTTTATCTGTCTGTTGTTTGTTTGTTTGTTTTCAGGACAGGATGTCACTACATAGCCGTGGAAGGCTGTCCTGGAACTCACTAAGGAGACCAGGCTGGCCTTAAACTCATAGAGATCCACCTGCTTCTGCTTTCCAAATGCTGAGACTAAAGACCGCCATACCTGCCTTTAAAGCCACACAGCGCCACATAGAGATATAAAACAACATTACCCCCAAGAATCTCTTAAACGTACCCTAAGGCACAGTGCACTCTTTTAGTTTTATACCATAAAATGTCTCTCATAAATAGTTGTCATATATCTTGTTCTTTTTTATTTATTTTTTTTATTTTTTGGTTTTTCGAGACAGGGTTTCTCTGTGGCTTTGGAGCCTGTTCTGGAACTCACTTTATAGACCAGGCTGGCCTCAAACTCATAGAGATCCGCCTGCCTCTGCCTCCCCCAGTGCTGGGGTTAAAGGGGAGCGGCATCACTGCCCAGCCGCTCCTTTTAGTTTTAATTATCAACTCTTTTGCCCTGGAACCAACCTTACTCTCATTTTAAACCGGCTTTGCTTTTTTAAAGACAGGTCTCTCATTAACCTCAAACTCACTGTATAGTGGAGGAGCTCCAGAACTTCTGATTCTGCCTTCACCCCGAGTCGGGATTACGGCTATGTGCCACTGTGCCTGGTCTACCTGGGGATCAAATACATGGCTTTAACTCTACCAGCCGAGCTAAACCATCAGCCTGGTTTTACTGCTTGTGAATGCGTGTATGCATGCATCTTTTATGCAAAACTCAAATGCTCAAGCATTTGCCATTCACTAAGTGTGTATTATGCCTCAAGCTCTTTCCCATACCTTGGCCCCTGGAGACAGTGGGCTCTTGACTTCTGACTTCTGAGGCGAGCTGACTTTCTGGATTTTGGGGGATGCCAGCGGCACCGAGGCTTGAGTGGCAGACATCGTGGTGTTTGTGGTTGTGGCTGTGGTGGCTCCCACTGCCTCAGCCAGGTCTGGAGGGAGGTCATCTTCATCACTGCGGTTACTAAAAGCACATATAGCTCTGCTCATTACAATAATACACAGGCTGTGAGAGGGCCGGGGAAGGGAGGGAGGGGAGGTCAAGGTGGGAGGCCATGGCTCTCCAAACCGATGCTCACTCAATTGCAAGCTTACAAGATAAGATACAAGGCCAAAAGCCAGTGTGTGTGTGTCATCGTGACAAACCACACATAACATGATATTTATGATTTGAGCCACTTCTAAACAAACAATTCCATGACAAGACATGCATTCCCAGTTGCGTAGCCACCCACTATATGTTCCCCAACCTTGTCCCTGTCTCCATGAGCTTGCCTATCCCCAAAGCCTCATGGAAGCATGTGATGCTTTCAAAGTCCAGCAACACTGTGGTATATGTCAAAATGTCTTGGCCTTTTATGTTGAGAAATGTTCCATTGCATGGCCATACCATAATTTCTTAGTTGTGTGCTCATGAACCATCTCTCTAACCCTTATTTTAATTTTTAAAGATTTTTTATTAGTTATTATTTTTATTCAGGTGTATGTGTGTGGATATATGCCTGTGCCAGTGGAGGCCGGAAGTATCAGATCCCCCCACAGCTGTAGCCACAGGCCATCATGAGCTACATGACATGGACACTGGTACCCAGACCTCTGCAAGAACAGCGTGTACTGGAGCTGTCAGCCTTGCCAGGTTTTTACCTTGTTTTTTAAAAAGTTAGTCATATAACGAGTGACACAGAAGAGGGGGATGACTATTTTTTTTTTTTACCTTACGTAAAAGTGCTCTAACCCTAAAAACAGAATCACTATTTGTTTTTACATAAAAAGCCATTTAAAAAAAACCTAGCTCATTTCTTACAGTAGGAAGTCAACCCACAGTGCCTAAATTAGGAAAAACTCCAAATCTTTCTTTCTAAAAAGAAAATTTTTAAAAAATGTTTTATTTCTCTCTGTATGTATATGTACCATGTGTGTGCAGCTACCATCAGTGACCAGTAGAGGGCATCAGATCCCCTGGAGCTGGAATGACAGGCAGTTGTGCATCACCTCATTGGGGGTCTGAAGCTAGCAAGTGCTTTCAACCACTGAACCATCTCTCCAGCCCCCTCTTAAATTTAAAAAAAATTATATATCTTTTTTTTGCCTTAGGACTTATAGCATATTAAGAACTTACAGCATATAAAGAAACATTTAAAATCTAGTAAGCCTCCAACTTTACTTCAGTTTCTGAGGTAATTCATGATAAATTCATAAAACTTGGTTGCTGCTTTACCAATGCAGCCCAGGCTAGCTCAAACTCCTGGTCTTCCCACTGATGCCTCCCTGGTACTGGGATTACAGTCATGTGCCACCACACCTGGCCTTCAAACACTGTAACAGGTTTCCATGGAGAAGATCTTTGCCTTGGAATTCTTTTTTTTTTTTTTTCTGAATGCAGAAGTGCAAAGGGGAAAGGAATTTTTTTTTTTTAACAATGACCAATTTGGTGATTAGGTGAAATTTTCTATCTTTCCAGGTCACCTATAGTCAGTCATTATTTAATATGATTACCTATCCCAAATGGGTGGTAATAACATTCTGAATTCTAAAAGGTGAAAGGAAAGGCAAACCCTGCCAGCCTTGTCCTGGGGGAAGATGTTCATGGTTTAATATGTTCCCCAGAGATCCTCAGAGGTGTAATTATCTGAGTTCCAGCCACTCTGGCTCTTCTAGAAACACTGTTGCTATATGTCCCCAGCTTTTCATCAGGGCTGGGGAGGGGGCACGTGGCTGCACTTAAGTCCCCTTGAGCTGCCTCTTTACCTCCCCACAAGGAGCTAATGGCACATTTCTGCTTGAACATGCCTCTTTACCTTCCCATGGACAGCTAATGGCACATCTCTGCTGGCTGTTTGGGGATGGCCTCTGGCCCTGTACCCCAACTTCCCTCTGCATCCTGGATCCCTACAGTCTTTGGCCAGACCCCTCACAAAATCCCTTGGATGGGTATGAGCTCACTTTACAGATAAATGGAAAGCACTTGAAGCCAGACTGGTGTCACAGACCTGTAATCCCAGCTACTCAGGGGGCTGAGACAGGAAGGTCAGAAGTTCAAAGTCTACCTGGGCAATGCAGGGAGGCCTGCCTCAAAACAAAACGGGAAAAATGGACTAGAGGTGTAGCCCTATGGTAAGCACCCGCTTTGCACTGGCGAGGTTTCCAATACTGTGAAAGAAATGAAGAAGAACAGAAGAGTTGAAAATGGGACTGAAGACACAGCTCAGCGTTAAAGCATTTGCAATCCAAGCCTGAGGACCAGAGTCTTGATCCCACATAAGTGTTTGGTGGGTCTTGTAGTCTCCGAAAGCATAGACAGCGGCCCCAGTGCATGCTGGTTAGCGACTAACCATATCAGTGAGCTTTGGGTTTGGCTTTGCCTGATATCAACCTTTGACCTCTAACTGCACACACAGGTGCACATGCCCACATGTGTGCCCACACACATGCAAACATGCAAACACATACACACAAATGGAAGGAAACTGGGTAGGTCCTGACATCATATGTGGCCCCTTGCTTCTCTCTGGTTCTGCTAAGCATTTTACTATCAAGCCAGGGGATAAGGAAGCAGCTTCTCTTATGGCCTCAGGTGGTTCCTATCTTAGTGGTCATTCATCCATGCCATCCTCCTCTAGAGTGTGAGCTGGGCCTAACAAGGTGTTTCCAATAAACAGAACATGGCAAAAACAACAGGATGTCTTTGCTACGATGAGGCTATGCAAGACTAACCTTCCTCTCGCTGGCATTCTCTCTCATGTTCTGACAGAGAAACCTTTCAAGACTGTAAGCTCAGGGTAACCTGGGTCCAACAGCTTCCTTAGCTATGGATTCTGATAGCACGCACATAAAGGAATCCTCAGAGGTGACCAAGACCCCAGGGGACAATCTGTAGCCTTGTGGGAGACCCCAACAGAGAAGCCCAGAGAGGCTCTGCCAGACTCCCAGTCCTCTAACTGGGAGGAGGCAAGCATAGAATGCTGGGAATAGTTTACTATACCACAGTCAATGAGAACAAGGGTGACCACTGTGTGATGTTTTTATGAAGAAAAACTCTGGTTCTAATACAACCTAAATGGGACTTAGACAAAGTCTGAGGGATGGCCATCTGAGGGGGTGCCTGGGGCAGGGATGTCACTAAATGTTCATGTATAATGGGGGGGGGTGGTAGACAAGTGTAGAACTCACAAACTGTATTGTCTTGTTAACTTCCTCACTCGGGGAGGCTTGATTTCTGGCTTCTCCACAGCTGGCTGGGCTGTTTCCACACGTATAGGAATGGGGCTTCTGGAGACAAAGCAAAGCAAAACAAAACAACACAACAACAACAACAACAACAAGTTAATGCCCTTGTATTATTCTTCTGAACTGCTTCTCACTTAAAAGACAGCTTATTGGTTCTGATGGTTCAGAAACCCAATTGCTCTTGACTTTCTGTTCTACTTAATAATTGACATTATACTACAAATGCAGAAAAGCCCAAAATCAAATAGACAAGCAAAAATTATAGAGATGAGACCATAGCAAGTGGGGAATTACATATAACTGGGTAACATATCAAATAAAACTGCCTTGCCTCCAAAGCCCCAACCTCAGTATGAGGGCTTGGTTCATAGCCAGGTCTTGCTGTGAAATAAATGAAGAAAAACCTGTAGCTAACACAGCTTTAACTCCCAAGATCTGGTAGCCATGATACAAGGGCTGTAACTATAGTACATAATAAAGTTACAGCGAACAGTAAATACTATATCCAAAACATATTTTAAGTGAGAGGATTAAACTGAATTTGTAAGACTTGACAATGGGGCCTTTTAATCAATTTCAGTCATCTTCCTAGCCCCAAAGTGGTGATTTTAAGGAAAGTCTTTAATATATTCTTATGGTCATAACTAATTTCATATTTTTTAAAAAACAGTAATCACCTCCTAACACCAAAGAGTCATCGAAACAAGGTGAGGCCCAAAGCAAGGGACCCTGACAGATCAATGGACACTTCCGTATGTCTGTTTTTCTCTTCTATTTACTGTCTGCTCATGTGGTATGTTTGTAGTCAGTGACTAGCAAATGCTTGTTGAGTAAACATAGGAAAGAATGAATAAGGAATTTGAGTCCATGTGCTGAATTCATGGTTCCCTAGACCAGAACTGCAGGGTAGCCATACACGGTCCCTGAAACGACCATGTCTCCTAGGGTTCTCAGCCTGATGCAGGGAAGATCATCGATGTAAGAGACAGAGTGGAAGTCTGGCTGAATGCAGGGTACCATCCCCACCACCTGACACAGAAGAGGTCCCAGCAGCAGGCCAAGGGGTAGGGACCAGAAGGAAATCAGAGAGGAACCTGTCAGGAGGAAATTCAGGCTGAGTTTACTCCAAAGGCCATGGCAGTAACTAAAGGTTTTAGTGTGAGGAGTGGCATTATCAAGTTAGCATTGTAAAAATGTCCTCAGAGCCAAGAACGTACTCGGGGGAGAGCCAGGATATTAATGATCTACAGTAAGAGACAGTGAGCAGAAGCCACTGGGAAGGGTCCTCTTTCCCTTGTTACCGAGGATGACTGCCCTCTAAGCCAGAGCTTTTCAGCACCTTTGCTGGAAGGTCAGCTCTCCAAGCTCCAGAAACCACTCAAGGAGGCTGAGCTGTTTGCTAGCACGGCAGGCCATAGTGTTCATCTGGGACTAAGTGACATTCCCCAGGCTTACAGGAAGGCTTTAAACTGTTTTCTTCCGGCCCCTATTCTCTCTGCTTCGCTTCCCTCTCTGCTCTCGTCACCCAGTTTCCCCAGGAGCCATACTTCCAGCTTACGGGAGGACACAGCAGCATTCCCCCATTCAAACAAGAAGCCACAGACCTTACGTTTGTGTCCTGAAGGCTTGATTTCTTATTGATATTTACAAAGGTGGGCTCCTCTTTTCCAATCTGTGGAAGAAAACAAATCAGTCAAATGTAAACACGCATGGCGTGTTTAAAAATGCTTTCGGGTCCTCCGCATCCGAAGGGTTGGAGAGCTGGGAAGACCCACAGAGGTAATTCAAACTTACTCTCGTTACATAATAACAACAAAGACACTTTCTCGGGTCATTCACGCTGCGGACTGAGAAGCGGTCATTCAATGCAGCCAGTCCTGGCAGTCACACTTTCATTGAGCACTTCCTATGTGTCAGCTCCTTCCTGAATGAGAAGGGGATGGTGTGGGAAAAGCAACCCCGCAGTTCAATCCCTAGTACCACTCTGTGTATCAAGAACAAGACTGGGCTACATTTACAGGTGCAGCTTTAAAAGGATCTTGGAATCCTGTACATTCAAGGAACAAACCCGGAAGGGATGATGTCATTTGATTTTGATGCAAGTCTTATTTTCCTCCCTCTGGTGAGTCCCTGAGAATGACAAGGGAGGAAGGGACACCCACACAGCCAGCTGAATAGTATGTACATCGGCAGTCCGTGGGGGAGATGCCCAGCCCACGGCCCGCATGCTCGCCCTCTGTACACCGGCAGTCTGTGGGAAGATGACCAGCCCACGGTCCTCGTGCTTGGCCTCTGTATACCAGCAGTCCGTGGGGAGATGACCAGCCCACGGCCTGCATACTCTGACTAGGTGTTGACCAAAGATGCCAAGGAGACTGACTTGGAGGGTACTGCCTTCTTAACCTGCTGCAGCTGTCCACAGTTGGATGCAGCCCAGCCTCCTGTCAGTCTTTTCCAGGAGCAGCATCCGTCAGCATCCGTCAGCAGGACTGGCTTCCTTTTCATATACCTGAGCTCTGCACTGACCCCACAGGGAACTGGTGCTCAGCCCCTGGCAGGATGCTGGGCTGCATACCAACACCTTACGCCCCAAACTCTCAAACCACAGCAACCCAGGGATTCCTATGGTAGGGTCTGGTGTTCCTGAGAACACTGCTTTTGTGGAGGTCAGTGGGAGCCACTTACAAAGTGGTCCATGGCATGAGGGTGACAGAAAATAAGGCAGGTTTCTCCCCTGCAGGGCTTCTTGGAATCTCTAAGAGGCTCATATGCTGCTTTGAAGGAAGCGGTGGGGTGGCTGTGCATCATTCTAGCACTTCAAGCATCCGCCAGGGCCAGCACTCCGGGAATTACTGATCTCATTCCTGCCTCTCTCCTCCGCTGCTTTAAGGCCCTTCCACTATCTATTTTTTTCTTTGAGTCTTTCCCCGCTCCTTCCCCACACTTTCCAAAGTGAAGTATTTTTGACACAAGGTACGTCTTCAGGAGTGCAGAAACCTGGATCCCCCGCAGAGGATTCCTGCAGCATGAGAGGCCTGGGAGCATGGCAGAGCTTCCTAATATGCATAGCGCCAACTCCGTAAGCTATGGAACACGTACCAGTTTCATTTGCTTAGAGTTAGTACAAAATGGCATAAGTGGAAGCAGCAATGGGGGTACAATTAAGGCCACCAGTTGTAACTGGAACTTGAAATAGCTGAGTTTTAAAAAAATGTTTTTATTACACTTATATATGTGTGTGTGCTCATGTGCGCACTTGCTCAGTACGCACATGGAAGCCGAAGGACAACCTGGCGGAGCTAATGCCCTTCTTCTACCATGTAGATACTAGCGTGGTCCGGGGTTGGCACCATGTGGCTTTATCACTTGAGTCACCCCGACAGCCCTGAAACTGCCCAGCTGGAGGTGAGGAGTCAACCTGACTATCGTGGAAAAAGTGTCACCGCCATCATCTACACCCCTCAGAGTCCCCAGCAATTCACTCCCTAACCTTAGTCTGTAATTGTTCTTATCTGTACCTCTATGAGATGACGTCAGGCACTGCACCTGAGCTCCATGGTGTCCTTTAATCTTCACTGCTGCCTAGGGTGGTGGCTTTTGACCTTGTTTTTGTTTGTTTTGTTTTGTTAACTTGTGAGTGGATGAAGGGTATCGGTGCGTGGTCTATGTGCATGAGTGTTTACAAGGGCACAGAGGCTAGAAAAGGGAGTTGTGTCCTCCTTAATCACTGTCCACCTCTGAGGGTCTCTTGCTGAACCTGGAGCTAGTAGCCTTACAGCCAGGCTGGCAGCAAGCAAGCCCCAGCAATCCTTCTGTCTCCACCCCAATAAGTGCTGGGGTTACAGGCGTGGATGGGATGACATCGGCATGTATATGCATGCTGGGATCAAAATCCCAATCCTAAAGCTTGCAAAGAAAAATACTTTTGCTGGGCGGTGGTGGCGCACGCCTTTAATCCCAGCACTCGGGAGGCAGAGGCAGGCGGATCTCTGTGAGTTCGAGACCAGCCTGGTCTACAAGAGCTAGTTCCAGGACAGGCTCCAAAACCACAGAGAAACCCTGTCTCGAAAAACCAAAAAAAAAAAAAAAATACTTTGAATTAACCTCTGAGCTGTCTCTTCAGCCCCAGGAGAAGAAATCATACTACGTTGTCCCAAGCTGGTCTCTAGCTCCTGGTCTTTTTGAGACCTCCCTGTCTCCGACTCCCAAGTGCCTGGGACTACAGACTGCAGGCGTACATCACCAGACCCAGTTAGTCCCCAGTCTCGGTACCAAACAAATGAGGCTCAAAGAAGGCAGGAAACAAGTTTAAGGTAACATCACTAAGAAATAGATCAGGACTCAAACCAGAGCCAGCGGTTCTCAACCTGTGAGTTGTGACTTGTTAGAAGTCAAAGGACCCGTTCGAAGGGGTCACCCAAGACCATCAGAAAACACAGATTTTCTTATGAGTCATAAGAGTAGCAAAATTACAGTTATGAAGTAGCAATGAAATAATTTTATGATTGGGGGTCAGCACAGCCCGAGGAACTGTATTGAAGGGTCCCAGCATCAGGAAGGTTGAGAACCACTGAATCAGCCAACTGGCTTTCCAACACATAGTCTCTGCCATCCTGTCCCGTTTACATCACAGCCTCCACACGAAAGAAACCTTGTAGGCTTGCTCTTCTTTCTCCATGACATCTTCGGGGAGGATTTAAATCGTATAGACTATTACTATGTGAAAAGAGAATGAAGACATTGCTGAGTACTTTTGACAATGCAAGTAGAGATAGTAGGTTCATATGACCTGTCTGTTCTTACATATTGTTCTCTTGAACAACTTTTTGTCTGTGAGCATGTGTGTGTGTGTGTGTGTGTGTGTGTGCATACACAGGAACACGCTTGCCATGGTGCACATGGAAAAGTCAGAGCACAAGTTTAAAGACTTGGCTCTCTTATGCAACCATATGGGTCCTGGGGATTGAACTCAGACCTTCAGGGGTGGTGACAAGCACCTTTAGCCACTGAGCCATCTTCTCAGCCCAATCACAGCTTCTTCTATTCTGTTTTCAGGGCAGGGATAGCCAATAGTTGCTCCTTGAACATCGGCCGTGACTGGTGCCACTGCCTTGGACCCCTCATTTAGTGCAGAAGGAGTGTTATTAGTGGTCACTGTGGGGCCAGTGATCTGTGCATTGGGTTTATGATAGTTATTATGCTATCCTCTCTCATCTCCAAGTTCACCCATCCATCTTGAACCTGGGCTGAGAACCAGCAAACAGATTTTCCTTTGCCAACAGGGGGCGCCAGAGAGGAGGAATTCCCGGCTCCCCAGTTCTGAATTACCCCAACCTGGCTTCTTCAACTCTGGGGCCCACTCCTCCAGAGGAACATCTAAGTCAGGTTACAGTATCGTAGCACAGGGAGATCTAGTGTCATCCTGTCCATCACAGACACAGGATCGGCGGAATACCACATCCCCCACACACACCCCAACCCCCGCCGCCTCAGAGTGTGCCACCAAGCCACATGTGCCTCATCAAGTCAGATACCAGAGCAGGCCACAGGGAGCTGCCCTCAGGAGTCTAGGTTTCACCTGTGTGGAACGCTTCCTCTCGGCACTCGAATGTCCTCATTTGTAGACTATTGGTTCCCCAAGCTGTTGGGATGGAAAGTGCTTCCTGGAGACGCCACCTCCAGGCCCTTGGAGTAGCATGACTCAAAGTGCAGTTCAGGAAGCTGGTTAGACATGCAGAGCACTAGCTCCCACACTGACTAACTGAACCCCCGGGGGTGGGGGTGGGATGCAGCTCTGCCGAGGGCCCTCACGCAACTAGCATGTGAGAGCCACCGCCTCCCATTTCTCCGTCTTCCATTTGCTTGTACAAATAATAACCACACCGGTTAGGAATTCTTTGCATGAAAACCCAGGCTTCTTAGAGCCAGTGAGACAACTGAGCAGGGAAAAGCGCTTGCTGCCAAGTCGGACAACCGGAGTTCAACCCTTGGAGTCCACGTGGTGGAAGGTGAGAGCCAACTCCCGCAAAGTGAGCCTCTGACTTCCACCATAACTTCACGGCACGGGCCCCTGCATCCCTCCTCACAAAAATATAAAATGTAATTTTAAAAAAAATAATAAAATCCAGGCTCCCATCCCAAGAGGTGGTTCTTGTCTCCATACTGGCCCCTGACGGGCACTGTGTCATTGTCCTCCAGGATGGCACTGAGGAAATCCTGAAACGCGATATTGAAGGAGCATTCGCCCCACGTACCTGGGCACTCACACGAGAGGCATTCTCCAGTTGGGCCTTCAGGATGTTACACTTCACGTGATCCGCCACTGGGGATGGCAGCAGCGGGGTCTGAAGGGTCTTCTCAGAAACTTTCTTTTCCTCAGCCTGAGACAAAGAAGAGTACCAATTGTGAACAAACGGAAAGGAAAACTTCCCCCCAACATCCACAATGGCACAAAGGGCTCTAAGCGTGGATGCATGTGTCCTGATAAGCTTCCTTTTATGCTGTTGCTTTCCAACGCAGAGACTTTCCGCATGTTAACCCACTCTAGTGAGGGATGGACTGGACATATCAGGTATCACATGAAGGTTCAAGATCAGGCAGCAAGAACCAGTGACAGGCCAAGGCCACAGCATCTCCTCCCCAGGCCAGCCCAGCCTAGAGCCATTTCCCCTTAAACTGCTACCTCTGAGATAGCAAGACACAAGTCAGTCATTTGCAGGATCAAGGAAAAGAACACAAAATACTTGCTGGTCTTTGTTCGGTAAATCTTGCTGGACACCATGACTCTCAATAAGGAATTTGCATCTCTTAATTATCTTAATTTATATGCAGCAGGTATGACCCAGGCTTCATGCTCCATCATGAAGCCACACCCCTAGGCCCTGCATCACACTTTTGGACTTCAGGAATTTGCCAGTAATTTCACAGTTTCTGCCATCTCCCAAGTGTTAAGTGAATATGTCCCTAAAGTTCATCTGATGCAATTATGGAGGGTTGCCTGGGACTATGCATTTATGCTTGAGTCATGTTCAAAGAATAACACCTTGGAAATCAAGGCTTTATGACTATTGTTGTAGTAGTCGTGCAATTTACACAGTGCTTAAACTAACATGTATTCATCCCTGCAGGTAGCCCTGAAGTATCTTGGATGGTATACGTGCCACTTTGGGAAATAATATCTGATTGCTCACCACACTGTAGCTCACGGTCATTACATGCCTCAGCACAATATGGTGCTTGACCCAGACTCCGTGTCCAATAAACACCTTCTATAGACAATTATGGGGGCACCCACCTATTATCAAAAGAGATATGTGCTTAATAAGAAATGATTCCTCACACCGACTCGGTTGTCTCAGGAGGTACTGTGGAGGTCAGTCACCGCGCACCAAGGCAAGAAGGGAATGTCATAAAATCCTCTACTTCCTCAAGTCCTGAAATTGCTATTCTCTAAATCAAAAGCCCCACTGCGGTTGAGCATGATGGTACTTGTCTACAACCCCAGCACTCAGGGGGTGGACACAGGAAGATGATGAGTTCAAGGTCACCTTGGGCCATACACTGAGACCCCGCTTCAGAAAAAAAAAAAGTTCCATTGATCATCTTGGTATCCACTGTAGGAATATAATGAAAGTCACAGAGGAAGCTCGGGGCAAGTGGCTAGCGAATGTGTTTAATAAAGAAACAGGGCATGGAATGCAGGAAGGAACAAAAAGAACCTCCCAATAAACAAGAGGAGCACTTGGGAGAGAGGAGACATCAGCAATGTCATTTAGCACCAAACAGACAGAGGCAGGCATTCTGAAATAAAATCTCAGGGGTGTGTATGGAGGGTACCATCAAAAATAGATGATGATGGCCATGATGGTAATGACCAGGATGATGATGGTGACAACCACAATGATGATGATGATGAAGACAATGACGGTGACAGTGATGATGATCACGATGACTACAATGATGATGATGGTGATGATAGCAATGGTGATGACAAAGGAAGATGTCAGAAGCTAATGCGTACTAAGATGTACCACGAGCCAGCCATCGGCCACGTATTTCATGGGTATGACTCACTGGAGTCTCACTGTCCATCCTATTTGGAGGTAGGTGTCTTTTAAGTCTTTTTCGTAAAGCATTTATTCATTTAGTGTGTGGGGGTGAGGGGGAGTCAGAGCCATGTGGGACCCAGATACTGACTGTAGGCTTGGCGGCAATGTCTTCCCTGCTCAACCAACGTGCTAAGCCACTTTTGGGGCTTCTGTTGCTGGTACCTTCACTCTAGCAGAAAGCAGATGACTTTGGGCTGGTTTTACAGTTTGATAGGGTACCAGTGTTCAATTCCAAGCTCTCCTCCATCAAAGGGAAAGATTTACATGGTCAGAAGAGAAAGCAGAACATCATTTCCCCCCAGTTCGTAGATGAGAAAAAACAAAGCAGGGCCATGGGAAGCCACTTGCTCAGGATCATATAGGGGGAAGCAGAAGGGCCAAGGGCCAGGAATGAAGATTCTGATGAAGTCCAAAGCCAGAACTCTTAACCACTCAGCCACATGAGCTCCCCTAACCTCTCTGCTGCTATCTCCCCCTTCGTAAGAACTTTAAGATGCTCAAATGAGAAAAAGGTAAGAATGGCATTCTTATGCTAGACTATAGTTAGAAAAGAAAATACAGCCAGGTATGCCTGAGAATCGAGGACAGTAATGACATTAAACTGTCATGCTAGGCTTGGGGAGATGTTACATGACATGGGATTCATTATCCCAAGGGATGGAGCGTCCTCCTTTAGGGAAATAAGTAATTTACATGTAACTTAATATCTTGAAGGTTTACAGTGAGGGTTTAGGGTAATTTATTTTGTGTTTGTAAATCCAGTTGCATTAAGATTTTTATTTCATACTTGAATGGATTTTTTTCATAAATATATTTGTAGTTGATTTTAATTTGGGGGTGGCATGTTGGCAAACAGGAATTTAATTAGTTAGGAGCCCATTGGAGGGTTGTGACAATGACTTACGGGGAAGTGGTTATTCTGACAGTTATGAAGACCTGCTTCAAATAATGGAATGCTGCTAAAATAAGAAAAGGATTCAGCATTGATTTTTTTTTCCCCTTAAATTCAGCAAACCTAGACTGCTGTTTGGGACACACAAGTCAAGGCAGCTCGCTTCTGTCCCGCAAAGCTGAAAGCATGACTGCCCAGTCATGTGGATCACCTCCGTTGAAGGCCAACAAGAAACTGCAGACTTTGTGCATCTTTGTGTGACCCATTTTGCTTAGAAGGGTGGGATTGCTCACCTGTAAAGTGCTGGCCTCACACCTGAATTTGAATCCCCAAGGGCAAGAGTCACGCAGAAAGCTGGGCAGGGTGGGACGTGCTGTTATCTCACTGATGATACGACAGGAGGTTGAGACGAGCAGATTCCCTGGGAGCCCACAGGACCAGCTAGGCTGGCCTGTGTAGTGGAGTTTCAGGCCACTGAGAGATCCTGTCTCCAGTAAAGGTGGAGCTGCCTGAGGACCAACACGCAGGCTATCCTTCGACCTCCACACACTCACTCTTCCACGCCCTCCCATGCACCCCACTGCTGTGGGACAATGGTCTATACTCTGTCAATTGTATTTTAATAAATGCTGATTGGTCAGTAGTCAAGCAGGAAGTATAGGCGGGACAACCAGGCAGGAAGTAGAGGTGGGGCGATGAGAACAGGAGAATTCTGGGAAGAGGAAAGTTCATTTCTGCAATTGTGACCTACAGAAGAAGTAAGATGTAACTGCCTCGACAAATAAGGCACAGAGCCATGTGGCTAACAGAGACAAAAATAACGGGCTAATATAAGTTATAAGAGTTAATAAAGCTGGGCGGTGGTGGCGCACGCCTTTAATCCCAGCACTCGGGAGGCAGAGGCAGGCGGATCTGTGTGAGTTCGAGACCAGCCTGGTCTACAAGAGCTAGTTCCAGGACAGGCTCCAAAACCACAGAGAAACCCTGTCTCAAAAAAAAAAAGAGTTAATAAGAAGTCTGAGCTACTAGGCCTATCAGTTTATAACGAATGTAGACCTTTGTGTGATTTCTTTGGGACTTAACGACTACGGGAACCAAGCAGGACAAGGACCGGGTGGGATAGAAAACCTCGGTCAACAGCCCACACTCTCACGAATGCATGAACATGCCTACGCGTTTCACAGGAGATTACAAGAACACAGTTCCAGCTCAGAGCATGGCCCCAGCACTTCTGTGTTGTCTGGCTTTTGTTTTTTGTTTTTTGTGTCACCCTATCTTATGTTCAGTTTTGAACTGTAGAAAAAGACTTTATGGTCCAAGATGGCATTAAAGATTTCAAAACATACAATAAATGACAACAGGGTATTGGTGTCATAGCTGGGAACAGGCCATCTGTTCAGGGGTGTCATTGGGGATGAGGAAACAATTAAATGTGTATTTAAGCTGTTGATACAGATAATTAACACATGGGAAATCTGACGAGATTGAAATTCCTGCTGTTATTTGGGGTAGCACTTGGAAATGGGTAGGGAAAAAATCCTTAAATTAAGAATAGGAAGTTATTAGGTACTGGAGAGAGGGCTCAGCCATTAAGAGCACTGACTGTTCTTCCAGAGGACCTGGGTTCAATTCCCTACACCCACATGGTGGCTCACAACTGTCTGTAACTCCAGTTCCAAGAGACCCAACAGTCTTACACAGGCATACACATAGGTAAAACACCAATTCCATAAAAATAAAAAAATATTTTTTTAAATTGTTAAAAAAAACAAAGAATAGGAAGTTATAAAAACCATAGAAGAACAGAGGTGATTCCATCCTTAAGGTGGGAAAAAAAATCATTCAAGCCAGTGGATCCCATTTGAAGTGTCATGCTTACCAGAGAGGTCTATTGCAAGAAATAGCTTTCTCCTAAAATACAATATTTTACTGCATTTACTTATTTATACGTGTGTGTGAGCAGCTGTGTGTGTAGAGAGGTCAGAAGACAACTTGTGGGGGTCAGTTCTCTCCTTTCACTATGTACAGGGCTAGAACCCAAGCCACAGGCCTGGGTGCAAGGGCTTTTACCCACTAAGACAGCTCACTGGCCCACAAAATGCTTCCTTAAAGATAAAGTATCATGTAGGGGGTTGGAGCTGGGGCTCACTTGGTAGATGTTTCTCCAATGTGCACAAACCCTTGGGTTCTATTCCTAACACCACATAAATTGGACATGGTGATGCATGCCTGCAAATCCAGCAATGGGGAGGGATAGGTAGGAGGATCAGAGTTCAAGACCATCCTAGAGTACATAGCAAGTTCAAGGCCAATGCCCTGGTAACATGACACACTGTCTCAAGAATGCCAGTTGTGGTGGGTTGTTACCCACTGGAGGGGAAGAGTTAAGAGGATCCCTGGGGTTTGTCTGTCTAGTCTAATAGGCAAGCATCAGGCCAGTGAGACACCCTACCTCAAAATTAGCTTATAGGCCCTGATTGCCACCACCCAAGGTTGGTCTCTAGCCTACACACACACACACACACACACACACACACACACACACACACACACACACACACACGTGAACTTCTCTGAAAGGGACAGAAAGGTGGGCAGGGATAGCTTGAGCGCCGGGGAAAAGCTAGGCACATGCCCACAGCAGAGCATGCCAGTCTCCTCGGGGTCCTGGCGACTCAATGCTTTTGAGTTCTCTGCCAGGCAACATCCTTTGCAAGAGAGCTTAGATGCCGTGGAATTCTGAGTAAGCCCCTAATAAAGCCAGCAGCTATGTGCGCTGTAGAATAAGAGTTAAAACACAAGGAAAAGCAGAGTTGCCCAAGGGGCGTAGGGGCTGCTGGGTGCCACCTGCTGCCGCCTGCAGCTCCCCTGACAAGAAGGCAAGTGGGGCTTGGATCCTCAAACACTCGAATCAGAAAGGGCTGCGAGGGAGAAGCTGGGAAGCTGGCGCAGTCAGTAAAGCGCTTGCATGCACCTGAGGAACTGAGTTCGAGGCCCCGAATGCATGGGAAAGGCCAGGCCTAGACCTGGAGGGATGGCTCACCAGTTAAGACAGCGTGCTGCTCTTGTGGAGAACCACAATTTGGTTCCCGCATTAGGCACGGAACGCGAGCTCTAGGGGACCCAACACCTTCTTCCAGCCCCCACAGGCGCACACCCGTGTGCCTACCAACATAGGTACACACACGTCCATAAATTAAAAATCTTAGAAAAAGAAAAGCTGGAAATGGCAGTGCGGGAGGGCAGCAGAGACAAGTTGGTGCCCCAGGGTCAGAGTTTCTGAGTCCAGCTTCGCCTGCTTGGTGAGTCTGAGGCCAGAAAGAGGCCTTGCCTGCAAAATGAAGGTGGCCGGCACCCGAGGAGCAAAACCTGAGATTGTTCTCTGACCTCTACACGGGTGTGCACACACACACGCACACACATGCACTTGAACACATGCGTGTATGCACACACGAGTATGTGTATGTGCACACACACGGACACCTATAAGCGTGAGCATGCACACACACACATGTATTCGCACACACAGGAGCATGCATGCAAGCAAGCGCAACACACTAGAAGACGGAATGGAAGCACCTGAGGAGCAGGCCCCTGCTACAGGACAATGCCCTCCAAGCAGAGCCGGCCCGCACCTTGTTGAGGTTGATGTGCAGGGCAGGCCAGGGTCCCGCCGTCTTCACCGTCTCCAGCTCCAGCTTCTTCAGATGGGCGGCTGCCTCGCTGTACAGGGAAGGTGCTCCTGGACTCAGCTCTGCAACACAGCCATGGGAGAGGACACAGGGGAGTTGAAATGGCAGCTAGGTACTCATTTCCTTTCCTGCTTCTCCTGCTTGATGCCACGCAAGAACATCTGACATCAGGGGTTCACAGCCTTCCTCCCTCGACAGGAGCTGGGTGGCCCTGGGCATGGCGCTTGACCTCTCTGAGCCTCTGAGCCATTTACAAATGAAAATAGGAAGTTCTTATCTTGCAGGGTTGCTGTAGTATTTCTTAAGTGCGATTATTTTCATAAAAAGCCTTAAACGTGGAAAGGCCTTTAAACACGCTGGAAAGATGGATGTCCAGGCTGATAGGCAGAGCAAGCTACCTTGGAGAATCACGGTATGTTTCTAAAATCAGAGCCATTGGCTCTTTGTATCGCGTTGCCTTTGTTTGCCACCACGCATCCCTCTAGCTTGGATTTATTCATTAATGCATTAAACATTCGCTAAATATTAAATATTCATTACACAATAAAGCTTGTGCTCTATTGCTTGTTAGCAACTGGCATCTGGGGAGTGGAAATAAGCAAATACGACAATGATTCTAGTGTGTGAGGGGGATGCTCCACATAAAAGCCCTGAGAGCTTTCATCATTGCTACAGGGCACGAGAGAGTAGATACCTACCACCAGCACGCTCATCGCCGCTCACAACATGTGAGCCGGCTCCTGAGGGACGTAGAAGCTTACTAGGGCAGAGAGAAAAGCATTGTGGGCAGAGGGAAGAGCCGGCACAAAGGACAGGGCGTGGTTAAAGGGCAGAGGTTCCGTGCAGCTGGAGTGTGGGAAGAGTCTGGGAGGCCAGGACCACAGGGTGAAGCTTTGGAGGTCTATATGTGAGCATGCTCAAAGTGTGGACTTATCCTGCGGCAGCAAGGCACTGGTCTTTTTTTTTTTTTAATTTATTTATTCTGTAAGAAGCGTTCTGTATGCCTGCAAGCTGGAAGAGGGCACCAGATCTCATTTTGGATGGTTGTGAGCCACCGTGTGGTTGCTGGGAATTGAACTCAGGACCTTTGGAGAGCAGCCAGTGCTCTTAACCTCTGAGCCATCTCTCCAGCCCCAGGCACAGAAGGTCTTAATGCTGACATTGGCAGCTTCTAGATGGTGGCTACTTTGGAGGAGGGATCCTGTTAGGAGGCCATGACGGTCATGACAGTCGCCTCCATGCAAAAAATATATGGTGAACGTGGGCAAGCACAGCGTGGGCAGTGTTTGAATTCTATACCCCAAGTGGGCTGGGACTTCCCATCTTCCATTCAGCTAAAGTCAAACGATTCTTGTGGTCTGAAGATGAGGGCTGAGGAGCTCAACCTGTCTCAGCACCTCCTGGCTGCATGCCATGCCAGGCTAGAAAATTCCTTGGCACTCAACTGCACACATTCCCTCCTGCTCACAGAGGAACCAGAGAGCATCCTGGGCTGGGCAACAAGAGCCAGCATCCCGCCCCCTTACAGGTCTTGCCTCAGCGCTCCTGAAGGGGGTGGGTAAGAGAACTGTGATGCATGAGAGTGGGAAAGAGGCTAAGGGGCTCCTGGGAGCAGGAGGGGGCGGGGGAGGGAAAGATCAACAAATAGAAATTATATTTGAAAAAGTCACAATGAATACTGAATGTTAGTTTTTTAAAAAGCAGATTTAGACAAATAATAAAATAATAATAAAAATTAAAGGTAAGGGCCATGTATAGTGGTGGCAAACACCTTTAACCATAGCACTTGGGAGGCAGAGGCAGGTGGATCTCTGTGAGTTTAAGGCTAGCCTGGTCCATAGAGTAAGAAAAAGAAAAGGAAGGAAAGGAAAAGGAAAAGAGCTATTACTTTGTCTCAGTCTGTCAGAGACAAATTCCTAAAGGCAAGTAAAATGAGCTTTTAGAAAACAATGTACAAAATGCAAGCCCATTCTTATTAAAGTTAGCAGAGGCCAGATGAGTCACGCTGCCAACCACATACCTAACTGCTTCCTTCATTATTAGCATCTACAGGATGGCTTACATCACAGGCCCGCTGGACCCCTGACGCCACTTTGCTGGTGGAAGCAGGTGTCACAAAAGGGCAGAGGAGATTTTACTGTCATCAGGGCACTAGGAACCCCAGCCACCATCTGACTCGCCTCTTTTCTCCACTGCTGGAGCCGGGAAGCCAGCGCAGAGCACAGCCCAGGTCTAAACTAGGAAGCAGGAAGGAATGGTCCTCTGTACAAGGTGCCCCAACCCGGTAGCCATTGCAACACCACCCACTCCTGTCCCCCATTGGCCCTCCCCCCCTTCACCCTGCTCCCTCCACACACTCACTGGTGAGGGCCTTGCTGGAGTTTGGGGACCTCAGCGGCCCCTCCTTATTCTCCAGGGTCAGCGAAAGGCCATAGTTGGAGTGGTGCTGGTGCTGATGGTGGTGCCTCCCCGAAGCTTTGGGGGCGAACGGTGTGCCCCCATTCTCCTCGAGGCCAAAAGGCAGCCTTTCTGTGGGGCTGAGTGCTGGGGAGGAGAGCGGGTAGCTGGGGCAGGCAACAAAGTCAGGATTTAGAACAACACAGGATTTTGCTAACACCTTAAACCCTGAGGCTCAATAAACAGACCCCTACTTAGTTAGGGCATTGGGCCAAACCGTGTATAAAGAAGATGAACAAAGAGGGAATTTGTATACATTAGGAAATTTAAGGTACAGTAATCAGTATCCACAAGTCATTCCTTTTCTGAAAATTATCTCTAGAGTAGCAGTTACTAAAGTTACTAAAGCCGGGCGGTGGTGGCACACGCCTTTAATCCCAGCACTCGGGAGGCAGAGGCAGGCGGATCTCTGTGAGTTCGAGACCAGCCTGGTCTACAGAGCTAGTGCCAGGACAGGCTCCAAAGCCACAGAGAAACCCTGTCTAGAAAAACAAAAAAAAAAAAAATAAAAATAAAAAATAAAATAAAAAAAAAGAAATCTCACATCTTCAACCTTAAAAATGGAAAAAAATAGCTTGCATTTTTAAAAAGCCATTTTCAGGGCTCGAGAGTTGGTTCCATGGTAAGAACACTGGCTAGTCTTGCAGAGGACCTGGTTTCCGTTCCTAGCACCTACACAGCAGCTCACAAGCATCTATAACTCCCGTTCAAGGGATCAGACGCCCTCTACAGGCAATGTGTGCACATGACAGACACACATGCAAAAAACGCTCATACCCATAAACGGTTTTTGAAAAAGGCATCTTCTAAATGCATGATGAAATGAACAAAAAACAATAAATAATGCTTAAATGATCCTATGTTATAAACCAGAGTCTCTTCTCTCTTCATGCCACACTCAGAAAGTCCCCCTTATGTCCCTGCCCTTACATTTCTTCTCGGGGTGGCCTGTAACTCAAGCATGGCTTAGCCAGAACCTCCCACAGGTCTGTTTAGAGGGGTCTGACCCAGGTACACTTACTTGTTCCTAACTATTAACAGCCAGAAGCTAAGATAGGAGCACTCTCTGGATGCTTACAACTGCCTCTAACGCCAGCTCAGAGGTCCCATTGCCGCCTTCTGGGCTCCTCGGGCTCTCCCTTCGTGGGCACAAACCCACATACATAGCCCCATAATTAAAAATGAAGCATTTTTAAAAAATATAACTCTTGGTAGTGCTAATATTAAAGCAAATCTATTAATATAACACGTTAACATACTTTCTTCAACTAAATGTTTATTTTTTTTCCTGACTGTAATAGAAATTCAAGCATTTTTTCACGGATTCATAAAGTACTGTCATGCCAGGGTACCATGTTCAAATTGTCCAAAGAGTAAGTCAGTTTGGGCCATCAGAATGCAAACTGAAGTTTCTTGTGGATATCCTTCCCAGACATAAAGTAGTTATATCCCTGAAAAGAGGCTAAAATGTGAAGGGAGAGAAGTTGAGCAGAAGTTAAATGTAGGTGGAGTGAGAAAAAACTCTAATGGCATAACTTGGCCACCTAGATCCAGCTATCCGTGAAGCTGATGCCACTGCTAACTCTTTCCATAAGGTTCATGAATGCACCGACTGGTTGACTGACTGAGGTAGTTGGGTTTCTCTCACCTAAGCCACATGATCTAAACCACGACTTATTTATTGTTCTTGTGGGAGACAGTAGACCGCTGTGGAATTAAACGGTAGAAGGGGCCAATACAGGCCTAAGGAACAGTATATATGAGCAGAAGAGTATATAGAGGGAAGGGCATGAGGAGGGAGCCAGTAGGAGGCGCTGTTCAAATGACAAGCTGAGCTAGTTTGAAATGTGATGTGTACAGAGTTATCATTCGAGCAGCAAGGGACCCTGGGAAGGATATGAGCTGCCCCCTGGGAAGTTCCTGATAGTGTGAGAAGGGTTTGGGGACACTGTGGAAGGCGGTGGGAATGGGCTCATTTGCAGAGGCAGGGCAGAGGCCAGAACAGCTGTGCTTGTTACCACTGGTGCAGCCACCGGATTCTTCAGCCACCCCGGCTGCCCTGTGGAGATTCACTCAAGGGCGCTCTGCAGGGCATGCACCTGGAGGAAGTGGAAGGCGGCATGGTTTTGAGCTCTGAGAGCTCCACCCTCACCTCGTCCTCTTAGAAACAGTTCTGGGTACCCACCTTCCTATGGGGGGCAGTAAACAAGCACTCCAAGTAGGAGCCGGAAGTCCTCTCCCCCACTCTGCCGAAGCCCTGCAAGGGACCCTGGGTAGCAGTCGCTGGGATTCAGCTAAAAAGCTATACAGCTCGGATTTGGTAACAAAGCTGTGGACTACAAAGCCCACGGACATTATTTTCCCATCCCTCAAATGTATTGAAGATATCGGCTTTCTGGAGGTGCAGTGGGGCTCTCAGAAGAGCAGGTGTCCCTTCTGGGGGCTGGAGAGGGCTTCCCAGTCGATAGCTGGCCTTCTTCTGCCCTGTTCAGAGTCAGAGAGGCATTAGGATTGTCCAGTCATGAAGGACAGAAACACAAGAGAGGGCCATTGGCTGGACGCAAGAAGAGACCATGGAGACAGGGAGGGGTGAGGAAATGGCAGGCAAACGGCACAGCATCAGGAAAAGAGGGAGGTGGGGAGTGAGGGATGCTCTGATGAGCTTCAAATGCTCACAGTGAGTGTGGGAATGAGCACCCGCAGGGAAACATGGCCAAGAGCAGAGAGCTGGCATGCAACCAGGCCTGGAAGAGTTGGAGAGCTTTGAGGAAGAGTTCCTGAAAGATGGCAAATAGATACCACCTCAGGTGCCAGCTCCATCTTCACCTCTGCCCAGAATCTGAGAAGGATTCTGAGGTCCAGCTCAGCGCAGGGACAGCATGCTGGGATTGGTGAGCAATGCTTGTCACAGGCTTGGAAGGCCACCGTGCTATCATGAACTTGTCTCTATATGTGCAAAGGGTGCACTATTTTTTTATTTCAAGGAAACCCAGAATGAAGAGTGAAACTCTAACAACAAAGAAACAAAGAAAAAAAACCTCATCTATATGCCAAGAGTGAGAAAAAAAATCACATAAAGACATGTCAAGTAAAATATGCATTTCTGATTTTCCTCTTAGAGCTATTTATGGAGTTGGAGTAAGAAGAAAACAAATGTGGAGAGAGTGGACAAGGGTGGGAGAAAATGCCTGGGCTAGAGCAAGAAATCTGGTACAGCTGAGGGTCCTGGGAAGAACAACTGTTCTTATCGTGAGACAATTCCCTCTGATATTAAGACTCAGGAAAAAAAAGAAAGAAAGCAAGAATGCACAAGTCTCAGGAAGTTCCTGAAACAGAATTGTTTCACAAGTTCCTCCCTCCCTGAGACTATATAAGCATATAGGGCTGCTGAGGAGAGAAGACACTCCAACATGCTGAGCTTCCTAGAAGCCATGCAGAGAGCCCCAGCGTTCCAGCTTTTGTAAGCTGCCATCCCTCCTGGAGTGAGTTTTTGGTGATGTGGCTGCCTTTGAGTCATCCATGTTCCTATAAGTAACACCAATGTATTCGTTGCTTCGCCAAGTTGGAATTTAGTGGTATTGTTGCTTTGGTCTGTTGTTGGGTCTCTATTGGGTGAGTGGACATTGTTCACACCTCTCCAGGACATTACCACAGGCAAATGAATTGGAATGAACATTCTCTGCTCACACACAGGGACCATTTTGAAGATTCAAACAAGGGTTTTATTGGATTATAGGTCTGTTAAAGCGATCTCTCAGGGTCCTATGTTCATGGATTATTCCGGTAGGATTTCTGGAGGCAACATTAATGCAGACTGTGAGGTCAATGGTATCCACAAGGACGTGTATCTGCCTTGTGACCTCAGTAAGTCAGACTCACAGTATAAGGACCAAGTACATGCAGCAACACACCAGCCTCAGGGATCCTGGTCACGACTTAGGATACCAGGCCAGCTCCATGCTCACTGCCATAGATTGATGCTCATGGGGTATTTAGGATTCTGGAAATGGGTCATGAGTACTTCTAGAATCTACTACCAGAATTGATACCAGGACAGGAAAGGAAAGGGGGAAGCTGAATTCAGGGTTTTCTCTTAAAAACAGGGGAAATGAGGGTGCTCTTGAGAAGTCAATCATAACCTTAGCAGTGTAGGGAAGTTCTGGGTGACACAGATTCTGGGGAATCTAAGCTGAGAAAATAAATCATAGATTTTATAAAGGTGCCCCTCAGATATCCTCTGGTTCTGTGGTTTAAACTGTAGCTGAATGTTAAGATCATTAGGAAAACCCTTATACCTTACTGGAGGGAACACAAGATGATTCATTCAGTTTGAAAAAACACCATGGTGGATTCTCAGAGTTAAAGACACAGTTTTTATATGATCCAGAAATTTAAAGCAAGGTAAGAATCGAAGAAAAGGAAAGGGCTGTGAAAAACCTCACCTGGATGCTCATGAACAGCATTATTCGTAATCACTCAAAGGTAGAAACAGCCAAGTTCATCGATGGATTAACAAATAGTCAAAATGTGGTATACTGATACAATGGAAAATCCCTAAGCCACGAAAAGGAAGCGAACTACAAACCCGTGTTACAATATAAACAAACCTTGGAAACACTAGGCTGTTTGAAAGAGACACCAAAAGTCACATATGTGATTCCATACTCGGAGCAAACAAACAGGGAGGAGGTCAGAGGTTGTTTAGGAGCAGGAAGGACAGGAGACATCAGGAGTGAAAGACTATTGTTACTGAGATTCTTGGAGAGGAATGAAATATCCCTAAAGCAGTAAAGTCCACAGCCGTACAATTTTATGAAAATAAACAACTGTACACTTCGTCGAACCATACACTATTTGAGACAGAACCCAGCAAAGCTGGAGACCTTGAGAAATGCCCTCTAGACATAGGCCCTATCTCTAAACCCTGCAGCCGGCCCAGGAACCGCAACCTTTCTCCATCCTGCAACCAGCTTATTTCGCATATGGGCTCGCCATGGGAAGAGGGGTGAGCAGGTCACACAGCCAGAGACCAGCAGCTGAGTCTGGGACAAAAGCCAGCCTCCAACTTTTTGCCTCGGAGCCCAAAGGGCAGCCCATCTGCTGTACCAGCCATCTGCTTGGCCTCTACTTAAGGTTGCATGTGTACTTACCAGGGAAACCCAAGTCCTCTCAGAAGTTGCTGGCTGAAACCCCTCATGGTCTCTGCCTTCCAGAAAGTTCCGCAGGAACAGCAACCACCTATGTATTTGTGTCCCTGCTGTGCTGGAAACAGGGAGTGCTCAGGAGGCCAGAGAGGCCTCAGCAGACTCAGTAAGTAACCCAGGGCCAGCTCCTGTGTTTGGCACTGTGCCAGGCATGGCGGTTGACGGAGAAGGGGCCTTGGTCCAATCTGGGTATTGTTAGAGGAGACTTCCTGGGGTTAGGGATGCTTGAAGCAAGGGAGTTTTGAAGGTTATGAAAGAGTGAACTGAGAGAGGGTGACGCCAGACAGTCCAGGTGAAGGGTTTTCCAGCTTCTAAGATGACAGGTTGCACTAAGGTGTTGGGGAGGGGGGGGACCTGTACGTAAGAGTGAGCACCTTGGTGTTTCTCTTGGATTACAAACTCATGGTGGTTAATGGGAAATTACCATACATTTCTGAAATGAAGAACTGCTTCAACCTTTCGAAAGGGACAATCCATTGTCAATTCCGCATCTTAGGCACCCTCTGGGTTCCACTGGCCACTGAGCTGAAAGACTGTAGGCTCGCTGCCCACTCTGCACACACTCCAAGGAGTTCAGTGCACTTCAGGGCTCCGCACCCAGGCTTGCCTTGTTGTGCCCCCCCCCCATGCTGGATTCCTATGGTGCCACCTCCCTTTGTCCTTTATCCCTCTGTTCTGAGGTGGTAAAGTACCTTCTGATTATTCTTATTTGGGGTTGCTTTAGTGATAACTCGGGCCCTTAGTTCCTCCAAACTTTGTATAATCAAGTCCGTGTGTTAAATTCCCTCTGTAGGAAATACCTAGATTAGCATCCGCTTTCCTGATGGCTCATGTGAGATGCACGGCGTTAACCTGCCTGCTTCGCATCACTCAAGCTTACCTGAGCTAGCAGAGTTGGACGGTGACTTATATTTTAATGTCATTATGCATGATAGCTCACATCTGATTTCCTTTCTCACATCGTTCTTTCTCTTAGCAGTCAAATATGTCCCGAGTGCTCCCTTTCTTTAGCTTGGATTTTAGTGTTTTTCTCTTTGTTCTCTGTACTGTTTTCAGTCGGTCTATCCAGGTTGAAAACAAAAGAAAAACAAAGCAGAAGTTGGATAGCTTCTGTCCTTTGCATCCGTGTTTTGCTTCAGAGTTCAAGTTGACTACCCAAAATTCCACTGGCCTTCCCGTTTGGAGCATTAAGTACTGCTGTTTGGAAGAGCGTATACATACAGCACACACTTCTCTCCGCTTATTAAGATGATTCAAAATCGTCTTTGGTTAGAGTTTTCTTTTCATTAATGGTATAGAGCAAACGCTAGTAACCACAATCCCAGATATTTCTCAGTTTCACCACAATTTAAAATAACATTAGTCATTGCGTCTCCTAATACCCTATTCTTCCCTTCCCTCCCATCCCTCCTACTTCTGTGTGTGCACTTGTCTGTGCTGTGTGTGTGACACTTGCACATGACATGAGAGTGCAGGCCCATGCACCCATGCACACCCTTGTAGAGCTCAGGCCTGGACACTGAGTGTCCTCCACCGCTCTTCTACCTTACTCCCTTGAGGTATGAACTGAGCTGGAATTCTGATTGCTGTCTCAGCTAGGCTGCCTGGCCAGCAAGGTCTAGGACCCTCCAGTCTCTGGCATTTCAAATGCTGGGGTTACAGGCCCATGCAGCCATGTTTTTTTACATTGGCTCTGGGGATCTGAATTCAAGTTCTCATGCTAGCAGAGCAAATGCCCTCACCCACTGAATCATCTCCCCATCTCTCTCTCTCCACATACATACATAAACACACACACACACCTACTAAGTTCAGACGATTTCTGCTTCTGGCCTCTCTGCCTGGCTTTCTTTTCTCTTAGAGTTTAAGAAAGGTGAATTGTGTTTATCCTGCCTAGCCCTAGCAGTACTCCTTATTTTGTTTTCTTGACTTATCGCATTGGCCAATAGTATGTAACATGAGGGTACTGAAGGCCATCTGTCGCCCTTGTCTCTGCTCTGGGGTTCACAGGCTAATGTTTCAATAGGAAGTGCAGCTCCTGCCCAACCTCACTCATCAGGTTAGACTGAGTCCTTCCACTTCAGGTTGCTAAGATCCTCGAGCAACGATTGCTGCCTGCCCGGAGGAGATCCGCACCATTCCACGGTAGGCACTGTTCCCTCTGCCAGGCGCTTTAAAAAGACGGTCTTCAAACCCCCACTGCATCACCATCCAGGCTATCACTTGGGAACTGATTTTTCCAAACAGCCATGCTACAGTGCCCTTTTCCTCTTCTGGCATCTCTCCATGGCTCCATGCCTTCTCGGAGGGTGCTGGACGCTGACTTAGCAATAGCAAAGGCAATTTCCCCAGGGTTCTGGGGGGCATCTTTTATTTTTAGCTTGAAGATTCAAACTAATCACGAAGCAGTCAACTATTTCCTGACAGTTCTTTCTTTAGCTTGCCTTTCCATTTCCTTCTCTTTGTTCTCCTACCTTCTGCAGTTAGTACATTCTGACTGAACAAAATAGGAACAACGGACATCGGGTAGCTCTGTCCTTGTCATCGGGCAGGCCACCCTCAGGAACAGCTGTGAAAACCTTTATCTCTTTTCTCCAAAGGAATAATCTATGAAACCATGGAGCTCCTTAACAGTCCTATGACGGTTGGGCATGCTCTAGAGAGACAGAGGCAGGATGTCTAAGGCTAGCCTGGCCTATCTAGCAATCTCCAGGCTGGTGAGAGGTATGCAGTGAAATCCAAGGCTAAGTAAAATCCAAGGCTAGCCTGGTCTATCTAGCAAGCTCCAGGCTGGTCAGAGGCATGCAGTGAAAGTCAAGGCTAACCTGGGCTATCTAGCAAGATCCAGTTTTAAAACAAAACAAATAAAATGACAATCATCAAAACAAAACACCCAAAGAAAAACCCAAAACAAAACAAAACAAAAAACCCAAAACCTGTGCTCTTTTGCTCTTTTGTTTGAAGCCATCCCCACTTTCTTCCTCTTTTAAATTCTGTCTTAATCGTGAGTTTACCTGAGAGGCCACTGACATCCATTTTCAGGTTCTCTATGGGAACAGTATTCCTTCTAAGATTATTCTTTGACGTTTCTCTGGAAAAGCATAGACTACACAGAGGACTCCCCCCCCCCCCGCACACACACACACACACACTCCCCTATACAAATCAAACCAAGACTTTAGGATTGTCTTCTTTCAAGGACCTTGTCCTACATTCTAACCTGTGCCCCACACACACACACTGACAGAATTAGCAGCAATCCCTGTGGCATTTCTTCCACCTTCCAGACGTGCAGCCATGAGGCAGGCAGGCCAGGAAGTCACCAGCTGCTCAACTTTTAATAGATGCCAGGGCCTGGCTGGCTAGGAAGTCTCCCCACAGAAGCGCTGTGCCTGCCTGACATCTCTCTCAGACAAATGCAAAGAGCATGCTCCTGTCATGCCTTGTCCCCACACTGCTTCTGATCTGGGCTGCACTGCTCACCACGTACCACAAATCACCGATTCACAGCCATGCCTCCATCAACAACGGCGCTGCCTGAAGAGGCAGCGTCTACACAGTACTCACGGCAGCACCTACGCCGCAAGAAGTTCTCTATCCCCTTTCTGCAAAAGCCTGGCGGGGGGACAAACTGGCTCCTGTTTTAGTTCGGAACTGATGTGGGCGCAATTGCAAATGCCATGCTAGACCCAGCGGCACAGCAGGGGACCAGATAGAAAGCTCAGGGGAGCTGTCAATGGACGATGGACGGGTCTCAGAGGGGCTGCGAGTGAGTGGAATCATTTCTCTTCCTAATCCCTGGACTAAGTGGATAGGACCCCAGGGGTCTCAAGCCTCCAGCAGCCTTATCTACCATGCCCCGTGTGTACTATAAATATGTCACTTTCTGTATGTGCCGTGAAACAGAGGCTGGAAAGTGCCATTCCTACCCCTTGTTCAGTTCTGTCACCCAGAACTGTGTCTCACTTGAGAATGGAGGTGTATGGGGTCAGATGTCAGCCAGAAGCACAGCTCGCAAAAGCTAGGGTATTGGTCGTGCTCTTTAAAAATGAAGGGATTTCTCCAAATTAATTGTTTTTGAATGCCAAATACTGTACCACTTGTCAACAATCTTCAACAATCACTTAATCTAGTCTGGAGCGATGGCTCAGAGGTTAAGAGCACTGGCTGCTCTTCCAGAGGTCCTGAGTTCGATTCCCAGCAATCACATGGTAGCTCACAACCATCTATAATGAGATCTGCTGCCCTCTTCTGGCATGCAAGCATACTTGCAGGCAGAACACTGTATACATAATAAATAAATAAATCTTTTTTAAAAAAAAGACTGTTAATCCTTATTTTCTATACGGAAGCAGGAATAGAAAGACTTTGTAACTTTGCCATGGTAACACAGCTACAGAATATCAGAGCTGGGATTTGACCCTTGAGTGCTGTACTCTCTTTAGGGGTAAGTGGCACTGTCTGGCCCTGTGGGTGACAGGAGACACCGAAGAGTAACAAAGGAAAGTGGTCTGGCATCTCACCATGAGCCTGCTGTAAACTGTGAGTTCGTGGAACTCATGTCATTCATGGGGTCTCAGACACTTCCTTGTCTTAGAGAGACACATTACAAATGTTTCTTACAGAAACTTACTTTCTTTTTTTTTTTAATTTTATTTTATTTTTTTAAATTTATTTATTTATTGAGA
>NC_022031.1:50225778-50288010 GCF_000317375.1 Microtus ochrogaster
CCCCCCGATCAAGTCCCTCTCCCCCATCAGCCCGAAGAGCCATCAGGAAGAAAAATACTAGAGAAAAAGGTCACCCCCCACCCCCGTATGTGTGTGTGCTTACTGTTCACAAAAGTCTGGGTTCTATTCCTAACACCTCTCTTCGGCATTACATTTAAACATTTTTATTTGTATTTATATACATGTGTGTGTGTGACTATCTGTTCATCTTATGTATGTGTGCAAGTGTCTACTGAGTCTTGAAGAGGGCTGGATCTCCTTGGAACTGGGGTTACAGTGAGTAATGATGTGGATGTTGGGAACTGAACTCAGGACTCTGCAAGAGCAACCAGTGCTCTTAACAACTGGGCCATCTCTCCGTCCTTCTTCTTCTTACTATTATTATTATTATTATTATTATTATTATTATTATTATTATTATTATTTTAGATAAGAGTGTCATTATGTAGACCACGCTACATGGAACTTTCTATATAGATCAGGTTGACCTCACAGAGATCCAATTGCTTCTGCCTTCCAAGTTCTGGGATCAAAAGAGTGAGCCATCACACCTGGTTCCCCATTACATTTAAAAATATGGCTTAAAATCCTTTATGTAGACCCCTCACTGGTAGAGGGGAATTTCTCCAAATTGTAATTCCTTCAAGAAAATTTCCAAATAATCAACTTTACAAATTAATTCTATTAGCATGGGTGATGTGTGACTCCAAAATGGGGGGAGGGGTGACTCTTAATTCAATTAGTACCTTAGCAATCTGGAGTTAAAGATAGGGTCTTTTCCAAAACAGCAGCATGTGGGAAGAGTGTGGATGTCTAGTAAAAGCTTGCTCAATGAACTTGTTCCAATGCATTAGATTTTAATTTTCTTTAGGCCATTTTCAAGTACCTATTCACAGAAGTCTCTCTTTGCTTATGAGTTCCCTAGGTGCTTGGAACTACATTAATTTACCTCTGCAAATTGGAGAGTAAAATACTGCTTTTCTTAGGGACAGCCTACAAGATTCCATGGACCTATAGGAGGTGGCATAGGATAGGAACATTCATCTTTCAATTAATGGAGTCAATTATTTCAGCTGATTTCAACAAATAGTGTAAGCACTTGGTCCTCGACATTTTCCTCTCAAAGAATGCTTTTTGCCCTGGTTTTATCCTTCCTAATATCTTTTTTATTGTCTGTGTGTCTTCATGAGTGCACAGATGTATGTGTGTGCGTGTGCATGTGTATGTACATCTGTGCACGTACACACGAGCCAGTAAGGTGGCACAAAGCTTCAAGGAAGGGCGGCAGCTGATTCTGTGGGGAGATCTCGAGGTATCAGCAATTTCAGATCCGTTCTGGAGTCTTACCCAGAGAATGATCATTTCATGAGTTCATTTTTGCTCAGGGGCCCATAACTGAGAGTTAATTCAATCTTTTTTTTGTCCTTAAAACAAAGGCTACAGTGGCGTTGCATCATTGCTAATGTACCTAATAGTGCTTTTCCTTCTTGGTTTCTTTAGCCTTTCCCCCTCTTTCAATTCCTCTGCTCTTTGCTTTGAGTGAAATCTTCCTTTTGGAGGGCAGCAGCAGGAACACACTTGTCCCCAGGGGCTGCTTTCAAAGCCCCCATTACACAGCAACTCTCGAGGGGCCCTAAGACAACTAATCACTGTCTAGGTCACTAAAGTGTAAAAAAAAACCCTCTAAGGAGCCCGTTCATCACCATCCTTGCTACCTGAGCCGTGGGAGACGGGGCCATGAGATGGGAGTGATATTTTACCAACCCTCGGGCATCATTCAGTTCACCAGATGAATGCAATTAAAACACCATTCATTCTGAATTAACTTTCAGGTTAGATGAATAAAATATCTAACGGGTGAAGGGCAGGGTTTGGAGACTGTAGTTATCAGATGTGCCAGTGTGAGCTGGAACCTGGGGGCATGTGTTTCTGAGATGACAGAAAGGAGGAAGAGTCTGTTTTGGTATTCATTAGTGCACAAAACTCTCAAATGAGTCTGTCCCTTCCCAAGTTCTCCGAGGCTCTTTAGAGGTGTCTATCTTCAGCATCCTTCGCCTCTGAGACCAGACACTGGCTGGGTTTCAGAGCTTTGGGCTTAATTGCCTTTATTACAGGCACAATGTTCATCATGCAGCCAGGGAAGGAAGCTGGCTGGGTCATTAGCACAGCAACTCTTGCTGATGAGGTCTTAGCCATGAAAGAGGATGTCTGAGCCATCCCTTCAGGCAGGGAGTGATGAGGTGGGTTTCTGTGGGGGTGGTCCTTCTAATTATTCTAACCCCTTTTAGTGGGTTGCCTAGACGACCATTGTGGTGTTTTTTAAGAGCTGCAGTCATCCCTCCATTAAAACCACTCGCAGCTTTGCGATGCAGCTGCAATTTGGATGGGATCTATCAGAAATGGAATCATAACCATAGGCAGGTCCTTCCTCAGTCAAATAAACAGGTCATCACAGTTGGTGAGTGGTCCGAGCGGAATGCTCTCAACAGAACCCCCAGCAGGAAAGGAAGCAAGGATACTTGAAATCAATCTCCTCATCTCAGCTCTCTATTTTTATGTTGTCTGTGCTCCCCACTCAGTTCTCCAGGGTGGTAGCATGCTGATGGTCACCTGAACGTCTGGAAATCCATTTCAAGAGAGGTCTAGCAACGAGCAACGACCCCCAGCTTTCTCGTTCTCATGCTCATAAATGCTAAGAGGGCACGCTTCATGTTGCTTCAGCAGCCTGAACTTGTGCACGCGTGCACAATTCTGTGTGCACACCTGCAGATGCATGTGTGTGCAAATGCTAGCTGGCCAGCAAGCCTCAGGGCTCTGCTTGTTTTCACCTCCCCATTCCTGGGCTTACAAAGATGTGCCACCACACTCGGTTCTTCTCTATGAATTCTGGGGAGCCAAACCCGGGTAGGTCCTCATGCTTGCCGAGCAATCACCTCACCAACTGACTCTGACTAAAGAGCATGGATGAAGAACAGAAGATCCAGAGGATCACAGTAAGCCAATTTCACAAGTTCAAAGCCAGCCTAAGCTACACTGTGAGTTCGAGGCTACCACAGCATACAAAGTAAGACTAAATAAACCTCGATAAATTAATAAACCAACAAACCACAGTGAAACAGGCACAACCTTGCTTGCCGAGAAATACAATAAAGACAGAAATTCTGGCTTTTACCCACTGGACTAACAAAACTAGTTCAAAGTTAGCAAAGGCTGTGAGCTTGCTTCCACCTCTCATCACACCTAAGTGCAGAGGGTACAAACACGTGACATCTCTTCAGGGGGAGTATAAAATACTGAGTATTTGAGCAACATAAAAATGTTCCCATTATAATGCACACGCCTTTTGGCTCAGCAAGCGTATCCCTGGGGATTTATCCTATAGCGCTCATTTGTTCTAGAACGCAAACAGAATGCTGAGCATGGCAGACAATTATCGCCAACAGTTGATGGGGCGTGTGTGTCTATCAGTATTGACTGGTTAAGTAAACACGTGTGCTTCTTTACATGTAGACTGGCTAGAGACTGACAAGAGATGCTAATGACTTTTGTATCTCAGAACTGGAAAGTCGGGAATAAAAAGGAGTAACCTAGATATTTTCGAGGCTTAAACTTTTTTCCTGGGTGTGTCTGAGTGCAGGCATGAATGTGGTGAGGCACATGCGCAGAACGGAAGAGCCAGAGGATCACAGAAAATCAACTTCACAAGTTCAAGGCCAGCCTAAGCTACAGAGTGAGTTTGAGGCTATCATGGGTTATGTAGTAAGACTAAACCTCAATAAAATAATAAATAAATAAACAAACAAGCAACAGTAGAATGGGCACAATCTTGCTCACAGAGAAATACAATAAAGACAGAAATTATATTTCCACTTCCGCTTTGAGACAGGGACTCATTTGCTTCTGTGGCTTATGACAGGTCAGTTAGTCTGCCATTTTCTGGGGGTTCTCCTGTCTGCTTGCCATCTTGTTGTAGGAATATTGGGACTGCATATGTGTGCTCCAGTATTTGACTTTACATGTTTCTGGGGATCAAAACTGAAGTCCTTATGATGACAGGCAAGCACTTTACCCACGGAACCATCTCCCTGGCCACTGTTGGAGGTTTCATCACTGTGTGCGTCTCCTGTTTTAAAAAATAGCACAATGGCTCCCTTTATTACTAAATTTATGTAGGCATATCTGTGGCTGTGCCGGCATGTGTACTGTGTGCATGCATGTGAAACCCTGAGGTCACTGTGGGGTGTCTGCCTCAGCTGCTCTTCACCTCCCCTTTGAGACAGTCTTTCCCTAAACCTGGAGTTCACCGACCCAGCCAGGCTGGCTGGACAGTGACTGTGCTCCAGGGACCCTCCTGCCCCTGCCCCTGCTCCTGCCCCCCTCCCCCAAGCCCAGGGGCTACAGACAGCCCCACTGAGCTGTCACCTGGGTCCTTGGGATGCTAACACAGCTTGTCACCTCTGCATGGCAGGCACTTTACTAACAGAGCCATCTCATCTCCCTCGTTTCTCTGTTCAGTAGATTAACAGGGCAACACATTCTCTGCTTTGTCTGAGATGAAACCCCAAATTAGCTAACTTGAGAAGCAGACAGACATTTTCAGTTCTCCACAACTTTCAGGAACTACTGGACCAGCAGCAGGCATTCTCAGCTCTCACCTACCCTTCGCCCTGTCTCAGCCTCACCATTGACAAGAGGACAGAATTGTTGGCATGTGCCGTGCCTGGGCAGCTATGTCCTGGGAGTCTCAGAAATATCATTCCTATTTCTCCTTTCCTCCCTCTCAAAAGATCCCCGTGGCATTTCTGCTCCTCAGCTGTTTCAGAGAGGGGCGCCATTCTTCACTGCGAACCCTCTTCCATGTTATTTTCCCCTCTCTGCTGCTAAACTTAGAATATACAGCTCTCCATCAGCCCAGGAGAAGACACACCATTTCTTTCTTTCTTTCTTTCTTTCTTTCTTTCTTTCTTTCTTTCTTTCTTTCTTTCTTTCTTTCTCTCCTCTCTCCCTCCCTCCCTCCCTCCCTCTCTCTCTCTCTCTGTCTCTGTCTGTCTGTCTGTCTGTCTGTCTCTCTCTCTCTCTCTCTCTCTCTGTCTCTCTCTCTCTCTCTCTCTGTGTGTGTCCCTCTCTCTCTATGGTTTTTCAAAACAGAGTTTCTTTGTACAGCCCCTGCTGTCCTGGAACTTGCTTTGTAGACCAGGCTGGCCTCAAACTCGCAGAGATCCACCTGCCTCTGCCTCCTGAGTGCTGGGATTAAAGGCGTGCAACATCACCACACGGCTGACACGCCATTTCTTGAGCTAGACACTATCTTTGTTTTTTTCTGTCTACAGAGACTGCCAGTGTGTTACTGTTCAAAATCCACTAAAAATTGCTACCTGGTAGACTTAAACACTGTACACCGCACCTTCGTCACATACATCTGATTCTTTGTGTATGAGGGCACAGATATCATAGGCGTTGGACATGTGTGTTGAGGTCAGAGGTCAAAGGTCAAAGTCCTCCATCGTTTTTTTACCTTACTTTTGAAGCTGAACTTGGGCTCCCCTGTTCAGCTGGCTGACTGACCAATGAGTCTCAGAGATCTGTCTGTCTCGCCCTGTCCCCTAACCCCACTGGGGCTACAGATCTGTGCCACCACACCCAGCTGTTTTCATGGTGTAACAGACATTACATTGATAAATTGTCATGTGTCATTTGAGCTCACCGAGAAGCTGGCTCTGGAAACAGGGATGCCCCCCTCCCATTCCAGACCCAAGAATGCTTGTCTTAGAGTGTCCTCTGAGTCACTTTGTCCAGGAATGGGCTGTACCTCCCTGGCCTACAACAGGGAAGAGAACAGTAAAGCATCCCAAGAGTAAAAACACGGTGTCCTTGAGAAATGCTAGAAGGCAAATCACTTCCAAAGGATGTTCCTATTCTTGTGTCCATGATAGAAACGATGTCTACAGTGGAAAAAGAGAAGCCGGGCACTCTGCAGTAGGACGCTCACCCAGGGAAAGCTCCATCAGTAGCTCCGACTGCCCCAAGCATCTACTTGATGTTACCTGGATGTGGAGGTGACACCTGCCAGGGGCTATCTCTAGGGGGCTTCCCCAGAAGGTTTGTACCGGTGTCTGTAAGCCCTTGGTGTGATGGTGTTGTTTTTCTGGTTCCTGTTGGCCTCCCTGGAGCGGACTACTGGGAACTGCAGCTGGTTGTCTCGATGAGGCCTCTCCGGTCAGTTTCTGCTGGATGTTCTGAGCATCAGCGTCCTCTGGCTGCGGTCCCTACCCACCTGTCCCTTGTTATTTATTCTCTTACTGTTTGCTTACTACGTGCTCAATAACCTCACTCATGGGAAACTGAAAGCATGGCCATCGTAGATCATTCTCTAGACCGTGAGCCTGAGGGGGTGCCAGGGAGACCAACTCAGGCCTTCTTGTTCATGCAACAGACACTTGACCGAGCCGTCGCCCCAGCCCCGAGTTCCTTCACAGCAAGATACGAGAGAATTGGGAGAACTGGCAAGGGCCACCCGGCCAGTGGCAAAGCTGAGTGGTTCAGAGCATGCAGGGCTCCACAGTTCCCACATCCTACTTCACCAGAGACCTGTGAGCCTCTTTTCCCAGAACCACCAGAGCGCCACCCTGTCTGTGGGCCTCTACTCTGTCTCTCGTCCGGCTCAAAATGGCAAGCTTCTGTAATCCTGCACCTGTTTCTACGCGCACGCGGGCTTTCACTCTGAGGCAGGTCCTTACATAGGTGTGGTCACATGGCTCACCCCTGGCCAGAGGCTGGACTTCACTAGTCCTCTGTCTCTGGAGGAGAGCAGAACAGTTACCAGCAAATGACTTGACAGCTTGAGGGAGGTGAGGGTAAGTTTAAAGCCATGCAAGGAACAACGAGAATCCAAATTCTTCTGCCTCCCCAGGGTTCAGGAAGTGGGAATGAACATTAATTACGCAGATCTTGCTACTTTTTTCAGTGCTAAGGATCAACCCAGAGCCTTGTCCATGCTAGATAAGTGTTCTACTGACACACATCTCGGGGATCCATCCATCCATCCACTTACTTTTTAGCATCGTGTCTACTTCAATTATATATTCTTCCATTGTGTGATGAAAGTTAAAAATCAAAGCATCAAATCAAGAAATGGCATTAACCAAGAGAAGCTCCCATGCCTGCTCCTTTGTGGTTTTGGTTAAAATGTAAGTCCTAAGCCTGGGGTAGCGGGTGTACTCCTTGAATCCCTGAACACAGGAAGCAGAGGCAGGCAGATCTCTGTAAGTCTGAGGCCAGCCTGGACTACACAGAGTTGAGGGACAGTCAGGCTATGTAGAGAGACTGGCTGAAATTTATAATAATAATAATAATAATAATAATAATAATAATAATAATAATAATAATAATAATAATGTCCTACAGTCTCAGCAGCAACCATTTAAATAGAACCCAACATTTTATTGGTTTTATTGGTTTGATTTTATTGTGCGCCATGGCGCTCATGGAAGACAGAAGAGGGCGCTGGACCCTTCTTAAACTGGTGTTAGGAGTGGTTGTGAGCAGCTCAGGGTGGATTCTAGAAACCAAATCTGGGCCCTCTGAAAAAAGCAGCAAGAACTCTTAACTGCTGAACCATCTCTCCAGGCCCAAAGCGCAACATTTTTAAATAAATCGTCTGAGCTATCATTTGGTTTCAAAGGTGGACAGAAGTGGACCTATTTACAGAATTATTGATTTCTTTGGCCTGGGCTCAGCTGAGCACCAGTTTCGGGTTTGTTTGCCTTTTAGGCACCCCAGGGGCTTCTGAGAAAGTGCCAGTTTCCCTTAACAGCAGTTGGTTCTTCTCCACTCCCTCACCCCCACCCCCAGGCCTGGCTCTGCTTGCCCTCGGTCTCCTGGTGGGAGGTGCAGAAGCCAGTCACTGTGGGCCAATTTGTGGTATTTACCTGGAGCACTTGAGAAACTTGGCCAGTCAGGGAATTGACTTAGAGCCTGGTTTGAGAACTATTGATCCACAAAGATCAATATGGCGGTCCAGAGAGTTCTTTGATGAACTCACATTTTAAAGGACCAGGTAAAAGCTGCAAAATCAAGTGCACCGGGAAGGCTCTGTTATTTGTGGTGTCCCGAGCTGGACTCAGGAGGCGGAAGTCACTGACCTGGAAGCCTGGTGGATAGTTTTAACGGGCAAGAGAGTCAGAAGGGATCCCAGCACTGTCCTGATTCTGTCTTTGCTGCTAAGGAGAGCCCTCTTCTGCGGGAATGGCTGAGCAAGCAATGAAGCATGGAGCCACTCGGCAGATCTCAAGATGCGTGACAACCACGAGCCACACCAATTAACTGATCCCAAACATGGAAGGGTGATAGAGGGTGAGCTGGGCTTGTAAATTCCAAAACCAGAATAATTAGTTGTGGCAAAGTTGAGTCTGATATTGCTGGCACCTGCAGTGGTCCAATATATATATATATATATATCATGAATTATTGGGAAGAAACATATGGAACATTCTCCCACAGGGATGCTTCATTAGAAATAACACTCCATCTCTGTTCCTGTGGACATGATGAAGAACGAGTTGAGTGCAGAATTTGTGGACGGGCTGCTGGACCAGAGTGGGATGAGACGTGGGCAGGGTTGCCAGACAACTAGGGATGCACGCTGGAGGTTGTTATGGTCCTGGTTATGAGTGGGGTTCCCAGCCTCTGGTGGGTGTGGGCAGTTGCGAGCCCACGGATGGCAGGGATGGCGGTGAACGCAGACAATGTTTCTAGGCTGCTGGCATAGAAGGGCAGCTCTCTCCTCAGAAGCGAGATGTCACTGTAGTGAACCGCACTGTAGTCTAACAGTCTCACTGAGATGTGGGACAACGGGGTGGTGACAGCGGGAAGAGTCACGAGAGCCCACAGGCTGGCACTCACCTGTTGGATGACACGTAGGAGCTGCCTGACTGAAGCCCAGTCCCGAGCGTCCCCATTGGTAACAATGCAGTAATTCCCACTGTGCAGCGTGACCAGGAAGATAAACGGACACACGTGGAGCACGAGATTGGTCATTAACCCCTCCGTATGACTGTAGATCACCGTGCACCTAATGGGCTTTGCAATGTCAGACGGCTAGCTGGTCCTCGGCCCTGCTCAACATTACGCCAATGCTTCAAATGAGACAATGAAGAGTGTGCGCACGATGATGAAACTGAGCCCGCAAATGACACGGTGGTCCATGTCCTACTCAGAATGGGATGCTCCGGACTGGATGCTGAGCAGACATCCAGTGAGCATCTGCTACCTGTCAGGTATGGGCGGCGGTGGGGGGGGGGGACAAAAGCACAGCTCGTGTTGAGGAGTCTAAGGCTCCAAGATGAGATGAACGGAAGAGGCTGTTTTAATACAAAGTTGTGAGTACAACGTTCCCGTGTCTGGGGGGGTAGGAGGGGGAGGTAGTAGCAGAACAGAGAACACAGAAATTAACCCAATTTGCAGAGGTGGGGGCTGTCAAGAGAGTTCCCGGAGAGGATGACGCCTGAGCAGAAGCTGAAAGGCTAAGCAGGAGTCTAGGCGGAAGGAAGAGCGTTTGCAAAGGCACCGTCATGAGGCAGGGAGTGTGCAGCGTGCTATGACTGTTTTCTCAGAAAGGTAAGGGGTCTGAATGGAATATGCTAGAGCAAAGAGACAGGAGCGGAGCACCCAGCCCTGGAACGACACAATCAGATATGGCTGCAGAAAGACAAGAGTGAGCTTGGCAAGAGTTGTGGAGAACAGAGAGGGCACCCCTGACAGGGTGGAAAGACATTCCTGCAAGATAGTGTTGGGGAGAATCAGGAAGGAGGCAGAACTGAGCAGAACTGTGGACGGCCTGGATATTGGCAGCGAGGGAAGAGAGGAGCCATGGCATTCTCGTTCTCAGCAAAAGAGAAACTGAGGGGAAAAGAAAGTAGTGCCTTCCAGGAGCGGTGATCAAAGATAAATTTGATTTTGGCTTTTGTCACGTGGAGTTTGGATTATACATCGGGCATCCACGTTGAAGCGACAATACAGAAACTCATACAAATAGCCTGAGTTGAAGATAATGGCTCTCAGAGCCACCAACATTATAACATGTGACAGGAAGAGGTGACCCCAGACTGGCTAAGTCAGAAGAGTAGTGAGTAGAGACATGACCCCCTGAGGAAGACGAGGTTTGCAAGGACAAAGCCACCACGCAGTAGGCACAGGTTCACATCGCTTAAGTCAGAGTGGCTTACGCAAGCAGCTAACTAAATCTACTCATTAGTTTAAGCAGAATGGCTTTTGTTGCAGGTACTGGATCATCTTTAAGAGGCTACAGGCACAGCCAGGAAGAGCTAAGCGACCATGAGGACATGTGCCCTTCACCATGAAACTGGTATCAGGGGACACCCTGCTACCACCTGGGGGTCAGGTGGTACAGCCTCTGCCAGAATCACCCCAGATGAAGAAACCCCTCAGCCACTGTGTCGTGAAGAGCCTCAACAGGATGGTCTTGTTCCACATCACTTAGCTGAAGGTTCACCTTCAGACACCGGGAGTCAACTGGACCCCGGAGTGAGATCCAAGGGGGACTTCCGTGCGGAAGAGTCAGTGAAATAAAGGAGTCCAAAAAGGAAAAAAGTACGAATAATCTTTATTTCTTGGAGACACATTGTAAAAATGTTAGCGGTTAAGAGGAAGGGATCAGAACATGTTTATTCAGATGCGGTACACACCCTGGGGATCAGAACACGCCCGTAAACAAGCATTGCGTGGGGGGGGGGGTTCATAAGTAGGCGGTCTACTCCCCTGTGCAAGTGTGCAGGAGTCCCTCCTCCTCAAGAGACTTTTGTAGAACCAAAAGGGCCAGATTTCAGCAAGAGAAGATGTTAACACATGTCCAAGGGTTTAAAGGGGACCAAATTATAATCACACATATCCCAGTGACACAAAATGAGCTGATTGCACACAGAAGAAAGAGCATCCTGGGACTGCCTATGAAGGGAAAAGGAGGCCTGGCATACTACTTGAATTGGGGTAAATAAATATTTTGGTATAGGTGTCACCCTGAAAGTCAACATGTTGCTTTGGGGGTTCTACAGAAGGAAGGGGCCACAGGCATCCCTCTGTGCGGCAGGCAGACTGCTTTGGCACAACCTCCAGGAACCTGGCAGGCTAGCATGTGCGCCCTCACTTCACCTCGACTGCACGCTGCTTGGCGAGGAAGTTAAACCTGGAGTGAAATCCAGCCTCAGTCCTGACAACAGTCACAAGGATGTCTTCTGAAAGCACACTGGTCAGCAGGACCAATCATTAAGGCGTTACAAAGCATGCTTCTATTTGAGAAGTAAATTCTGCCGAAACACGCCAGGCAGGTGGCGATCAGCACGGAGGCTCAAACCCACACCTGCGAACCCATTTCCAGAGGCACAATTTCCAGTCTCCCTGTGCTGATGTGCTATCGGATGAGTTCTGTGATCTTCCTCAAGCTTCTGCTACAGAAGGGGCACTACAGTTAGCTGCCTCTATGGGGAGCTAGTCTGAATGCACGTTTGCCACCCAGATGAGAAATGAAATTTTAATAAATCACAGAGTAGAAAGGACCCTGGAGATCACTAAGCTCAGCCCACTTGTTTTCAGGGAGGAAATGACACCAATCAAGGGGGAATGACCTAGCCGAGGTCACGCAGCAATGGAGACTGGGCCCTGGCCCTCTCCGACCCTACGACAGTAGTATGTACCACGCTGCTCCCCCAAGCTTTCGGTTTGCTGGTTTGCTTCATGGGGTCCCACTGGCTAAACACCAAGATTATCAGGTACACAGCAGGAAGACAGAATCCACTTCAGTTTTAAAATCAGAATATCAAAATGATTCCTGAGCCTTTAGCTACCTTCATTTTATTGAGAATGCAGTCCACAGTAAATCACGGCTACCTACGGCAGTCAGCTTCAAATGTTGACCCGGACACTAACAGCACTACTTAGCAACACTTGTGCAAGCACGTCCACGTGATGCTGGGATGTCTCTCAGGGAATGCAATGGCATCACGGTGGTGACTGGAAATAAAGGCGCTTCGGTTTCTCAGAGTGCAGTCATGAGTTTGTCCCGGTACGTGACACTGTAGGCCCCGCCTAAGTTCCTCTGGTTGTGGTCGTGGACATAGTCCAAGTGGCCGTCATCTCCACTGGCTGAGGCTTTCCAGTGCGGCCTGTCATCCTGATAAGGTGGCCTGTTTTGTTTGCAGATGGGATGGTTACTGGGAGAATGGAAGATAATTCAGAAAGGAGCGAGGCCAACACACGCACAAAGGAAATGGCGGGGTGGGGGGAGGGCAAGTGGGGTGCCTGGCACGTGAGTGGCCTGGCGACTTCAGGATTTTAAAAACCCCTGTGTGACCATCTATCAACTCTGATGCTGATAAAATCTGTTTCTAGCCATGGTTTCACAAGGGGGGTGTGGTGGTCAGGTCAGTCAAGGAAAGCTAGCTGAGGGAAAAGCCTCCTCCCAACTGGATGTGCACGGTGACGGTTTGGGATAGCATCTCCCGCAAGCGTGGACCAATCAACTCTCCTCAGGATGCAACTCTAGAGAGTTCTAGCACACAGAGAACGCTGGGTGCCATCTGGGTTCAGCTACAGATCGTGGTTCTCAGGGGACACTAAAGCCTGGCATCAGCAGGGCCACCTCCAAAGGAAAATGTTGCCTCTGGGTGAAGAAGGGGCTAGGGCATGCGACAGAGGGAAGATGCTGACCAAGTAGGTAATATTAGATAGGCCTTCTACCTAAACCACTGCTAACAGGATGCTAGCCCTGCTAAGCCTCAGCTGCCACTCATATCTGAAAGATAAACTACAATTGAACGATGTGAAGACTTACCCTTACCACCCCACTGACCTGCCTTGCCCTAAAATGCTACACAAATATCCAAGTGTTAATAATAATATCAGACCGCACTGCTGAGTTACAAGGCCCCCACGTGTTTGCCTAACTTCCTCAAGGCACATTTGTTTCGCCCCTCAATTCCCCACGCTCCCTCAAGGAGCAAGGCCCATAGCTCCACCTCGGTCAACCTGAATTCACCAACTGTGCTTCTGTAACGGCTGGACACATAAATGACAATTAACTCTTATCAAAAATGCAACTCTTAAGGACCTGTCTGCTTCCCAGGGGTTGCCCTGACTCCAAACAGCATGGCAGGTGCCCAGGTCCTCACTCACAGGGCAGTGACAGGAGACCCTGATAGCTATGGGGCCAAGTCCCACTTTTTTTTTGTAAATTAAGTTTCTCTGGAATACGGTCATACATTCATATGCAAATCCTCACCGCTTGTTCTTGTCTTCAATGACCCCAAAGCCAAAAATACAGACTCCCCTTTGCTGAAAAAGTTTAATAACCCACAAGTAGGAGGAAAAAGGCCCACTGAAACCAAAACAAACAGTGCCCTCATTCCTAAGGGCTAAACCCTTAAAAAAAAAAAAAAGAACCATAATCTCCAAGCTTTAATCACATTCCAAGAAAATAAAAACGAATTCTCAGAATAAGAAAATGTTAACTTGGAAATCTTAAGCAACATCTCTCCTCATATAAAACCAAACCAAAATATTTGTGGTTAGAATTTTTTTTTTAAATCTGTTGGTTCACAAAGGCTGGTCACTTGCTTCCTTTGCTTTGAAAAGCAGGGCTTCTGCCCTGGTCACGCCTCCCTGAGGGGTTGTTCCTGCAGCCTTGCAGGGGACAAGCAAACCTCCCAAAGCAGGGTCTCACAAGCTCCCGAACTCACCTGACATTTGGAGAGTGAGGGCGCCACCGGGGCTGGCTGGGGTGGACGTTAGGATGGTACTGAGGCTGCAAAGGAAACGCCAGACCTGATTACTCCGTGACCTTTGGATTTCAATGGCTGCCGTGTCATCTGCTCTCTCTAGCGATGGCACCCACCTCAGGAGGCAGGGAGGGGGCTGTGAATAGGAAAGCTGTAACCAAGCCCCGGGGGAGGGGAGAGGTGGGGTGGCTGGACCTTTCCCAGGGTGATCTTATTTCTCCCACTAACAAAGGCTGGGGAGGTGGGGGGGCTGGGACCCAGTGTCTGGCTCACAGAGCACCATCTCCAGAGAAGGGTCTGGGAGGCAAGGTGCCACATCTGACTCAAGAGAAGCTACCCAACATGCCCTGGTCAGACAACACCTCTCTCTCAAGGAAGCAAGTGCCAGGAAGATGGACTGAGTGGCTTCTCTCTTCACACGCCACTTTTGTTGGTTTTGAAATTACAACAGAAGAGTTACGGCGGGCACACAGACAAGGGCTGGAAGGACGGGGTAATGAAAGCAGCAGCGTTGTGGGTGTACAGACGGTACTCTCATCAGGAAGACCTATTGTTCCTCTGAGAGACGCACAGAAGAACTGAGGGAAAGACGGTGGGAAGCTGTTCTTATGATAAGAAAGTAGACCAGCCTTGAAGATAAGCCCTGATGGGCCTGGCAGGGTAGCCGGCTGCCATTCCACTTCTCACCTGCAGAGGGCAGCAGGCCTGGACACTGTCGGAAGCCAAGAGGCTTCCCAAGGCTAAAGCAGCTGAGGGGATTGGCACTACGCACTCCCCCTCCCCCGACCTGAAAGTCATGCAATCGCATCCCCATTAATCTTTTAATTATTTCTTCCCTTCCTCCTCCTTACCCCTGCGCCGTGGTTAATAAGCAGTGGCCTGCTTTCTGTTAGAGAAATTCTGAGCAGTTCTGTTCATCTAATTTTCATGGCCCTGAGATGCCCGCCTGCTGCCTATTCCGTATTCCAGTGGCCTTTCCTTTCCTTTCAAACCGCCTGTCAGCATGCCGAGGCTGCACCCCCAGAGGACACGGTGTGGGGAGCGGAATCTGAAGGGGTCTGTCTGCAGGAGACTCTGAGCACTGGCGGGGCGCAGTCCCCTCAGCTAGGTCTTTTAGGGGATGCTGAAGCCCATGGGGTTTGGGTGATTTTCCCAAAGCCAGCCACTCCTCAGCTCCCTGCACCAAGTCTCCAACGAAGGAGAAAGATTACCCTGCAACTGGACCTTCTAGTCTTTTCTGTTTTTAAACACCCTCAGATTCACCAAAGATGAGGTAGAAACCTCATCCACAGACTTGAAATAAAAGGGAGATTCCAGAATTTTCCTTGGTACATCTCCTTTGGTAATGAGTTCACATTCCTACACTCCCAAGTACTTTAATGTTAACTCGGGTGCTCCGTCAACAACAAGGAATATATATGCATCTCTTCGCTTGCCGCAAGAACAGAGGAAAGGGAGCCGAACTTACTGGAATTCCAGGGACAATGCAAAACTGTCCCACCTCAAATGACAAGTATCCTCACTGAGAACATGGCCATCAGTCCTCTGCTGCTGGCTGACTCTGTGGAAGGAGCTAAGGCTGCCGTGTCACCTTCCCAGCCATCCTCCAAAGCATCACGGTGTGACCGGGCCACTTATCAGGCCACCCTCTTCCGGTCACCTTATATCCAGACTCTGATGGGGCAACACAGGGCTGCTAAGATGGGCCGAGTGCAAGGGGCTCCTGGCGACAATGTGGAGGGTTCCACGTGCAGAGTGCCAGCAAATCTGCTGTGAGCAGCACAGCCCTGCTTCACTGTAAGCAGAACTCACTGAGGAGGCAGCAGAGGGCAGGGGTCGACGGCGGGCGGGCTGCCGTACTTTCTTTTCCAACCTCTCTCCTCCATGCACTGGGTACCCAGCAGCAGCTTTTCTCTTCCCCTAACACCCCACCTGACGTCCCTGAACAAGGAGCTGTTGTGAACAAGAAGCCCAAGACCCTAAGGAAGAAGCCGGGGGAGATGACTTTCCTTCCACCAGGTTCAAAGTCCCTTCTACCCAACAGCCTCGTCTCCTCACTCTGCATGCTAGTGTGACTTTGTGCACAAAAGTTCTTCAGCAACCATTTGGGAGCCTCCTGAGGATAACGAACATGGGCATCTTGGTGTTCAGAGAAGTGGTAGCAGGGAAGGGGACACACAGAATGAAATTTCAAATGGCGATGGTTTATGGAACGGCACTGTCACTTGTGATGTTCATAGCCAAACATTGGGCACAGAGACTGGGAGGACAGCGTGTTTCGGGCACTTGCTCAGGACAAGGCTGGTCAACAATATGATACTGTGGGAGGAGATTAGGTCTTTGGGGTCTTCAGGGTCTTCAGAAGAACCCGGGTTAGATCTCCCGAGCAAAGCAGCATAGCCTACCTCTTGCCCTGGCCCAGTCTTACCACGTAACCGCTTCCTACATATACACTCCCTGGCTCTTACGTCACAGACCCTTCACCAGAGCTGAGTGGAGGCCAGCACTGTACCTCTGAACCATGAATTAAATGAACTTATTTTACTTTATAAAGAACACAGTACTGGGTATTTAGTCACAGCAGTAAAAGAAAGGCTAATACCGTCCTCTGAGTTAGAAGTCACGAGACATAGGTCTCTCTGCCTTTTGGCAGAAATACATTAGCACCTGGGAATCAAGGCCAGCACCATCCCCCCGGAGACCCCATCTGTCTGTTTGTTAGAACCACCTGAGGAGCGCTGCAGTCTGTGGATGCCAAGATCCTACTCCCTAAGTGTCTATTCCGCTTTTAAAAGGTGAGACTGAAGACAGCATTATTCTTTTAATGCTGGCCTCATGGTTTTAAGGGGCAGGGCTGAATCTCACTGGAGCTGGGAGCTTCCAGCTTGCAAGAGAAAAGGAGGAGGGGACTGCTGAGTACCAGTGTATAGCATTGTACAGTACTTTAGCGAGCAGATAAGAGGCAATGGACTCCGGGCGGATGGGCCTGGGTAAGACAGCACTGGCAAGAACCTACAGGCAGCCGCTCTACCGCTGCTGGAAGCTGAACACGGGCTCATGACAGGAACAGTGGGAAGTAACTGAGAGAGTCAGGACAGGCTGTGGAAGCCCTGGCTCACTACAGGCTGGGCTACCAAGAGGGATTTGGCAGTAGCGGGTGGGCAGGTAGGGGGCACGGACCCTGGCTGGTACCGCCGTGAAATAATACAACACTGAACATGGAAACCGAATGCCCCAGGTCTGGTGTGTGACAAATGGGGTTTAGAAATAAATGATGCCTCCCGGTGTGAGTGGGTTTACCATGGAGGGGTGGAGGAGGACCAACAGAAACAGAACAAAGAAAAATGTGCTGGGTGTGGAGGTACGCGCCTTTGATCCCAGCCTGTGAGAGGCAGAGGCAGGAGGATCTCTGTGAGTTAAAGACCGGAACTCACTGCTCTACAGAGAGAGTTCCAGGGCAGTCAAAGCAAACCCTGTCTCAAAAAACAAAAACAAAAACAAAACCCCAAAACCAAAACAAAGAACAAACAAAACGCGTTGCCTACGAGTTTCTTCAGTACTCTGGTGCCCCAGCAGGCACAGTCAGGCCCAAGAAGGCAAAGGAAGGAGAAGTGGAATCTGCCCCCTGGATGCCTGCCTCAAGGGCTTGCACTTGCTAGGCCTCAGCGTGCTTTCACAGAAACATGCACTTGAGCGCTGAGAGGCTGTGCCTGACCAACAGAAACATAACTCCATGTCCCTGGCGCCTTCGGGCTAACAAAGTTAAAAACAGGCACTTCACGACTGGGGGGGAGCAGGGTGGGGTGGGGGATTTGACTTTTAGAGTTTTCCGGGAAACAACAAGAACGATGAACCAAAACCTGACAAGCGTATGCTGTTACCACATGCTTCTCATCATACAAACGAAGACACGTCAAACCAAGAAACATCTTACACACAGCATCTCACCTGGTAATTATGGACTTCAGGATTTGTTTTTGAGCTAAAAAGAAAAAGAGAAACATCATTTTTTAAGTAAGGAAGCATTATATTGGATCTATTTAATAGCCCTAGCTAATTCTACAGACTCCCTCCTCCGTTAGGAATGTCTGCACACCGTTTCTTTTCTGGTTACTAGAGCTTGCGTGAACGTATATAAGCATATAATCAAGGAAACCACAGACACCAGCTTTCACTCCCAGTTCAAGGCTCCCGGCATAAACACCCCACTGATACATACGCCACAGTGCAGCCGTGACATATTGTGCTTCGTTTCAGTGGTGCGAACCAAGCAGCTTCAGTACCCACTGCAGGCCCTCCCTGGCATGGCACCGTCGGCTACAGCTCTAGTGATGGTACAGAGCTTCTTATAACTGGAGGAAGAGATAGCAGCTTCCTCGAGACACCTGCCTAGGCACTGAGGTAGGGATCCCATGAGTTTCTGGTACACAGTGACACTGTGCCTGATCCGGACACTGGTGGTGATTGCTCATCCAAGTCAAGCCCCAGCCCTTTACTAATCTATCATAGCAGGGTGACAGGGTCCATGACGCCTCCTACCACCTCAATCCACAGACAAAGGGACAGTTCCTTCAGAGAGGGTCAGCAAACCTACTAAGACTCACTGGCCAGTCGATGGCTGAGCCAGGGTTGATACAACATCTGCTCAGACCCAAAACCTATTTTCTTTCCACCAAATCTAGCTGGCTTTTGGAGGGTCGGTGGAAAAGCTCAGAGCTCAAGTGTGATCTAATTTGATTAGGATCTTAATTAGAACTAGCTTGGCAATATATAAACACATGCATAAATAAGTATGTGTGTGGAAAATATATTTATGGATATATGTGTGTATATATGTATACACATGCATACAGAGACATGGATGGTTGGATGGACGATGAGAGAACATTTGTTACATAAGATGCAAGCTCAGTACCTATCAGAAACCTCACAACCCTGGAACAATCACTGGGCAGTCACTGTTGCTACTAGGGTGCCTGGAATCAAGGTTTATTGCTTCTCTAACAAAGCAGGGGGTGAGGGGGCATCTTTGTTCTGAACCTTACACTGGATCTGCTTTGAGTTTTCAGAGAGGACTGGTCGTGAGGTCAGGCGCTAAGCCAGAGGGCTTAGGCTGGATCTCAGCAGCCGGGTAAAGCGCTCCACCAAGTGCTGTCTCCCCAGCAGCATCTCTGTGGTTCCCAGCACAACTTCACCCATGGTCCCCACAGCCATTCTGCTCACCGGGGATCCCACAGGCTGCAGAGAGCAAATGAACAGCTGCGAACAGTGGTTATTAGCTCATTTGTTCCTAAAGGGTATGTTTACTGACACTTGTGTGTGTGTGTGTGTGTGTGTGGCGATTTTTTTATGTTTGTTTTCATGCCCGATATATAATCTCCCCTAGATTCTAAGAGGGAAATGTCACTTTATCAGGGAAATACAAACAAACAAAACAATCATCTCCTAAGAAAGCAGGAGAGACTGTAGCTTACAATCCCCTGAGAATGAAAAGCAGGACCTGACGGGCTGAGAAAGGCCAGCAGTTTTCAGCGTACGACCTGCTGAGACCCTAACTGTCAGAGACTGTCCCCACGCTACCCTACCCCGAACAGAGGCCACACCTGCAGACCTTCAACCACCCAATCTGAGAACATGAACCATACCCCATAGCCCCTGCCATAGGGGGCAACAGGCAGGCAGGAGTTCAAGAGGGTTCCCCCACCCCTTCCATTAGATACAGAAAGCAAACGGTATCACCAGGCCAGTGTGTGGCTGCAAGCGTGCCCTGGGACGTGAAGCTGCGCTAACTTTGCTCTCCAGAACCTGAGGTTCCGTGAAGGGATTTCAACGCTTTCTGAACTGGGGAGGAAGCCAATGAAGAGGTGGGCCTTAGTCCTTCCTTCCCCACAAGTAGCTCTCTGATTCTGTTTGTTTGCTTTTATCCCAGGCTTCTTGGGGATGGTGGTAGAGTATAAACATTGCAAGCTAAAACATCTGGGGAGAACGCAGACGTAGCCCAAGCTCCTTGCCTGCAAAGGAGAAAAGGAAACACAGCAGTAGAAGGCCAAGGCTCCAGGACGCAAGTGAGAAAGCTGTTATGGAGAGGGCTCCTGAGGCCTCGGCTGGAGTTCTGGAGGCTAGCCCAGATCTCATGCCCTGTGTGCTAAGATGAATGTACACAGCACAGGGCGTCTGTATCCATCTCAATGGCCACCATCACCTTCGCCCCATCAGCCTTGGGGTCTCAGCCTGCGGTTCAGAACCAACGATCTACCTACCACCCATTCTCTCCCACGACAGCTGATCCTAGCATGTCATGCTTACAGAGGAAGTGCGATGGTTTCAGAGAGGGGAGAGAAGGCGAGGTAGTAGGTAGGACAGTGGCTCTCACCTGGAGGCCACGCTAACCTTACCAGGGAAGCTTTGCAGACCAAATGCCCAAGTCACAGGTATACAAGTGTTCATTTGGCTCAGGGCTATCCTGCCCAAGGGGGATGTTTCATAGCTCATCAGGTAATTCCAGACACAGGCAGATCAAGCTAGGGAAGAGGCAGCTAATTTGACCCAAGGGTCAAATGTGGCTGACTGGTACTTATGAATAAAGTTTTATTAAATCACAGCCACGCTCATTTGTTTGCATATTGCCTACAGCTGCTTCAGTGTTGCTACAGCAGCACTGAACAGTTCTGAAAGAGATGTCACAGCCCAGAATTCAAAGTATCTCCTATCTGCACCCTCACGAGAAGCTTACAAAGTCCCACGAGGGAGACTGCCAGTCGTGTGACACGTGATCCCTCAGAAACTCTTAGAGGTGGCTTCTTTATTTGCTTGCTCACTTTGATTATCATATGTCCGTGTGCATGATGCATGTGCATGCCACGGTGCACGTGTGGGGGTCAGGGGTCAGAGGACGGCTCGGTGGAGCCATCTTTACATGGGCTTCAGCTACGACAAGCACCTTTACCCACTGAGCCCTCCCTGCGGCCATCCAGTGCGGCTGGTCTCGCGGCATCTGGTGGTCACCGGACAAAGCAGCACCTGTAGCTGAGGAACCTCTGCCCAGCAGCAGGACTTTCAGTCCCCACCCTTGCCTGCCTCACGATCACTGCACGTGCTGCACGTGTGACTGCCACCTTACCACGGTGACAGCAAACAAAGTACTACGCTACTCAGGAAAAAAAAAAACAAAAAACAAACAACCCAGCTGTTTTGTAACAAGAAAGTCTTGGAACATTCTGTTGTGTGCTTTTTGAAAGCTGGGAGGACGGTAGAGCCAGGCAGAAGTAAAAGGGAGAAAAAAGTAATCAGGTGAGTCACTGGGATTTCATTGTATTAAGGAGATCAACACTGCAAACACACGGTAATTAGAAGGGGGAGTGTGCTGGAGACTCTGGGGGGCACTTACCAGAGCTGAGCAGCAATCACTGGGTTGCTTGCTGTAAAGAAAGGATGGGAAGTTAAGCAGAACTTTAAAACATTCGGTACACAACACACAGAGAATGACGGGACACGGTCTTCTCTACCACGGCACGGTCCTCATCTCAAACCAGGCAGCCCTGAACTCTAGCGACTTCTTTCCTGAGCACCTGACATAACCTCCCTCTAACTGATGCTGTTCCTCCCTAGATCTCTAGGCAACTCCAGAGTCGGCTCCCAGGGTGTGCCGGTATGCCGAGAAGGCACCAGGAGGCAACCACACAGCACCCAAAGGCAACCTCAGAACAGTCCTTGCTCCCGAAGAGTTGTGGCCCTGGGTGGAGATGGAAAAGCAATAGAACCTGATGAAGGATGAAATACTGGCAGACATCTAGGGAAGAACTTGGTGCAGACATTTCTTATGGGGCAGAAGCAGAGCTTGCATAAAAGAGGCTCATATTTATTCAACTATACTTCTTTTCTTTTTGTGTGTTGCTGGGAATCGAACCCACAGCCACGCTACCACTGAGCTATATCTCCAACTCGCCGCACACTTTTCTTCTTCTGAGGGGGCAGAGTTTTATATTGCTCCTGCTGGCCTCGACTACTCTATAGCTGAACTTCTTCTGATCCTCCTGCCTCTACCGCACGAGTGTTGAGATTATCAGTTCATACAGAACTGGGAGAGCAAACCCAGGCTTTCATTTGAGCTGAGCTAGGCAAGCACTCTGCCAACCGAGCCATACCCGTTCTCCTTCCTTCCTTTCAAGACAGGTATGCCAGGGAAAACCACTCAGAGCTTCATTAAGAAGATACCAGGCCTCTAGCTGGAAAATATGTCGGTAAAATAAATGGAGGAAAAGGATCTAGAGACCAGAAAGGAGGGAATAAGAACCTCGGAGCCAGAAGTCTAAGACAGCCCCAGGCTGTGCAGTGGGGCCTGGCCATATGCTCTACTTCTAGGTCGGCTACAGTAGACATTTCCTCCCCTTATGCTGGCGCACACTTGTGGGGACTGGGTGTTTACTACTATATCAAAATGGTGCTTTTTCTTTAGAAGGTGGGTCCCCAGGTTGGCCTGTCTCTGGACACCTGTGACTCAATGGACAATCTCCCCACCCCACCCCTCACACCCAAGTGTGTTCTGCTAATGGAGACAATGAGCCTGCATGAGTTCTCACCCCTTTGCTGTCCCCGTAGACACTGCCCGATGCTGCCTGCAGTCACCCTCCGTCAGCGGATCACCCTCTCCTGAACACATTCCCGTTCCCTGGCCTTCCTTTTTGTATTTTCTTTTCTAATTATTTAAATATTTTCACTTATTTTATATCCCGAATGCAGCTCCCCCCCCTCCTCCCATTTCCTCTGCCCACCTCCCTTGTTCATTGGTTTCATTTTTTGAGACAGGGCTTCTCTGTGCATCCCTGGCCATCTTGGAACACACTCTGTGGACCAGGCTGTCCTGGAATTTACAGAGATCCACCTGCTTCTGCCTCCTGAGTGCTGGGATTAAATGTATGAACCACCACTGCCTGGCTCCCTGATCTTTCTTAAAGCTAAGGCCATATTTGGGGGGCTCTTGGCTTTTTTTCTCCACTGAAACAGCTGAGAATGATTTAAGACCTGCTGATTGTCACAATACTGTGCTATTGACTCATAACATAAGGAAATGGGAGTGGGAGATGAAGGTTACAGATTCTAGAAGGCACAGGTATATAAACAGGGTTCCACAGAGGCCCACTAAATCCTGGCTATGCAATAAAAATGTAAAGAAGCGTCCTCACAGGTTTAGGAGGGTGGCAGAGCTGGGTGCAATGTAAAAAAAAAAAAAAAAGGACAAACAATTTAGCGCTAACTGGAGTGTGCCGGATGGAGGACCAATCCGTGTAGAAAAATAGCTATACAGAGCTTCGAGCTCAGATGATGAGTCAGGAGGGCTCATGTACCACCTGGCACATTCCAGTCTCAGGCCTCACACAGGCAGGAGCCAGTAAAAGACATGAGGTTCAGGGAGTTCTGAGCAAGAGGGGAACACCATAGGGTGGGCATGTCTGGGGAACCTGAACTGTGTCTCTGCAGGCTCTGCATCCATGCTTCTATGGACACAGTTCTGGTTTAGCACGCGCCGTGTCCTCACCAGGAATGGCAAGGCAGTGGAGACAATAAAGGCTGTACCTTCTACGGGCAAAGGTGATAGGTACTATTGAGGATCCAACCCTAAAAGAAGTAGAGAGGCACGTTCGAAGGAAGACAGACAAGAGGAGGCAAACGTTCTACCAAGACTTACGACATTCTTTCCCAACAGCTTTTGAACCAGAGGGTAAGGGCAGTAAGTCCCTCTCCTAGCCAACCAACCCTCCCAGCCCTACTGCACAATGCCAGCAAGGGAGGAACACCGTATAACCTTTGAATGTGGAATGCCGCCGGGATGGGTAACGCTTGCTAGGCCTTCTCTCAAAGGTGCTGGTCCTTCGCAATCTGGAGCCGTGTGTAGCTTGATATTCTGTCCGCCCACTAGGAAGGAAATATTTGATTGCACGTTAACACCAACACCAGCTCTCGGCATACCACAGCTATTGCAAGTGAATATTTTTATTTTTCAAGCACTCTAGTGTGCATTTCAACTTAGCGTGAACTCGCCCGGGAAAGACATGCTAAGTTTAAAGCTCCTACTTGGAAATACAGTCTCCTTTGCCAAGCCAGGCACAGGGGCAAGAATCTCTTTCTACCAAAAGCTAAAACCTGCAATTTAAGTACCAACCACTAGGTCGCCCAAACCAAATAGGTCTGAGTACTTGGATCACCTGATGAAGAAAACTTTGATTGGACACAGAATAACCTTCCAAGAAACGCCGTAGAGACATTTCCCATTTTGCATCTTCTCCAAGGCGGCTGTAGCAGGCCCCTAAACTAAACCTTGGCTTCCCTTGTGATGCGTCAAAGGAAATGTTTCTAACTTCACAAGGGCTTTCCAGACTCGACCACTGTGAAGGCAGCTGCAGCTTCCAGGAGGGGAGCTGTGTTTTTCTGATCCACCCATCACTGCTCCAGCCCAGTTGCTCTTGGCTGGTTTTTCAGACAGAAGGAGCCAAATGCTACTTGCTCCCGATGCCTTCCAAGGGTACCCTCACCTCCCAACTTCCCTTCCTTCTTCATTTCTCCTTAAGGAACAAAGGTCACGAGGTCTCAGCCAATCCTTGGAGCATCTCCCCAGCAGGGAAAGGCCTACTTATTTTGGCAATCTCCTCGACTGCCCCCTCCATCCAACTCCAAATCCACATGGATACGGGTGACTGCAATGGTTCTGCGAACCTCTGCACTGCCGACATTCCCATCCCCCGCAGGCCTTGTGATGCGACTCTCTTCCCTCAAGGTCCTTTTTCCCCTTCCTTAGAGCATTTAAAAGATACACTCAAACAAAATCTATTCTTTCAACAGAAACGCACAGCCATTGCCTCGCACGGTGGATACACCTGAAGCGAGCAACCGTTCTGGCATTTCAAACAGAGTTCAGGGACATGCCGCATGTGGGCAGAGGTTACGAAACCAAGCAAAGTTCTCGATCGTGGAACTGAGATTCTCAGACTCAGGAGTGCATTCGAGATGTGCATTCCAGGCTGGAGAGATGGGTCTGTGGGCTGCTTTTCCAGGGGACCCAGGTTCAACCTCCTACGCCCACACAGCAGCTCACAATTGTCTGCCACTCCAGTTTTAGGACATCTGACACCTTCTCCAGCCTCTTCAGATGCCAGGCACTCACACGGTGCACAGACATACTTGCAGGCAAAACACCCATACACAAAATAAATAAAGTTAAAAAAGAAATAAAATTCCCATTCCAAGGGCTGATTGATACACACATGTGCATATTCAGACTCGGATCACAGAGGCTATCTATATATTTTCAGTTTTAAAGATGCCCTCAAGAGTTTTCATGCATTAGTCTAAACTCAAAAGTGAAAGTATGTGAGAATAAATTTATCTATTCAGGCTCTTTTCATATTTAAATACACAGACAAACACACGTGCGTGCGCGCGCGTGCATGCGTGGATGCGCTCTCATTCTTAATCATTACCAAATCTCTTGACACGTCATGTAAAAGGAAACAGCAATGGTGAGGAATTGAAGCACCAGGACTGGGAAGATGTCTAGGGAGTGAACTACAGACACAGCATGAAGATCCAAGTTCTGATCCCCAGCACCAGCGACAACAGCAGGGTGTTGTTTTGCAATCTGTAATCCCAGCACTGGGGAGGTGGAGCTAGGTAGATCTTTGGAGGTCAGCTACCTAGCTCAGTCAGTTAGCTCCAGATTCGGCAAGAGGTCTTGTCTCAAAAAATGAGACGGAGAGCAACTGAGGAAGACACTTAGGTCACTCTCAGGACTCTATGAGAACCTGCAAGTGCGTACATGTACATACCCACTGGAAGAGATGCAAACACCACACATAACACACGCACACAAACGAACAGAAGCACCAAGGCCACTTCTAACCCACCTGGCAGGCAGAGAGTTTGAGCCTAGCGTCGTTTGTAAACCAGGGACACCTGATCTTAACTAGGATTAAGAGTGGGTCAGGAGGAATTCTAGTGTGGCATCAGACAACAGAACCTCCTACAAGGACCCTATGCTACAGTCATACACAGCACAAACGAGCTGCCATTCTCTGAAACACGTGGTCCATGTCATAAAGCCATTGCCAACCTGAACCGGAAGCGGGAACCTAGCCGGATGAAGTCCGATCTGGTGGACTTGCTGTTGCTGGGGGTGCGCAGCCGGAAGAAGGCGTGGTGCTCCACGGCACACTTCCACAAGTGCTTGCAGGTGCGTGCACTGTCCAGCCTGAACACGAAGGTGTGTTCCTGCTCGCGGCCCTGAGGGGGGAAGCAAAGGTCCCGTGGGGACGCGTGTCATGGGGATGCGGGTGACGGCAGCGAGGAGGACACCGGGGAGCATGGCCTACCTGGTCGTCATCCTCCACCACTACGAGGGTCAGTTTGCTCTTTTTAAAGTCCATTTTGGTGATCTTTGGCCTGGTCAGAGAGAAAGCGTTTTAAAAAGGACAGTCTATGGCCAAACTGTCTACACATCAAACAGTTTCCGTTCTACTTATAAAAGTTTAGATTGGCTAAGAAAAGAAAATCATCACTCACTCATTTAAATATGATTATCTAGAGATTCAGTGCATTGGCCATACACCCACAATGACAATAGGATGGTGTGATTTTTTTTTTTAAAGTGAATCTGGGTGTTGCAAATACCCCTCAAAATCATCCAATCACATAGACTTTCCAACACAAAATAGGAAAAGACATTTTTAATATTAGACAAAACTAAATTACCAAAAGAATAAGCCTATTTTGTTAGCTCCTTCAAAGATTAATATGCCTGTCGGGGTCAGTCCAAGAGAATATTCACAGCCATCTCTTCCCTACAAACAAACGAAGTGACAGTCGGTAGAGGGTTCTAACAGGTTGTCACAGAAGAACGCAAAAACAATTTCCTCACCAAAATTTACTTAGTTGGCATACTATGCATTTCTCAGAAACAGTAAAACAAAAGGAGGCAAACACACAGGTTCTTACCCTGACGACGTGCATGTCCACCCCGTACATCTCCAGCCACTTTGCTTTGTTGAGATAGGAGAGTTCCGCCTGGGCAGGGCTCTTTCCCCTTAGGAAACAAAACCAATGAGACACGTGTGAACTGCGACTCACACGCCCTGCAGGGTCTGAAGAGCCTGCTGGGCTGCAGGTCATGCAATCGTTACAGCCGTGGAGGATGCAAGCTTACAAGGGTGGGAAACCATCTCCAAGAACCCCATGTTAACTGAATAGGAAGACCACAGAATGGTGTTTCTTAGGATAACCAAAGGAAACAAGAGTGTATGCCAGGTAGTGGTGCTACGCACCTTTAACCCCAGCACTTAAGAGGCAGAGGCAGGAGGATCTCTGAGTTCCAGGCCAGCCTGGTTTACACAGTGAATTCCAGAACAGTCAGGAGTACAGAGAAACTCTATCTCAAAAACAAATAACAAAAAAGGAAAAGAAAACAAGAGTGTGCTCTAAGGCAAAGGGAAAGACTTCCTCCTGGCTTTCCTCTGGGAGAACGAAGGCTGTGTGTGAGGGAGTACGTGGGACACTTTGACTGAACATCGCTGCACACTTCCCTATCATTTGACGACAACATTCATGCCATCTTTAACTTGTGAAGTCATCAGAGAACTGAGGGACAATAGAAGGCCACACTAAGCCATGTCCAAGACTAAGCAGGAACAGGTGCTCTGTGGTGTGTGTGTGTGTGTGTGTGTGTGTGTGTGTGTGTGTGTGTGAGAGAGAGAGAGAGAGAGAGAGAGAGAGAGAGAGAGAGAGAGAGAGAGAGAGAGAGAGAATGCGTACACAAGCACGCATGCATGCGTGCATGGCTGGCAAACTGCCTTACTGGTCTACGTGAAACAAAAACAAGTATGTTAGATTAGGGTGGTGGCAGCAGGGAAAAACGTAAGTCACCACGCTGACTCTCAGTGTAATGAGCACACTTTTAGACATATAATAACACTGCATGTCACACGGTCTCACCATTTCACCAAAGGTGATGGGCCAAGTATGCCTGACCCAGAATGTGAGAGACCAAAAATACATGTGGTTCCCCGCCCCACTCAGACGGTCAAGTACAAGTGAGCTGCTGTGATGGGTAAGGCCCAGCTCTCAACATGGAAGTCAATGATGTCACATTCACCTGGTACATAAAACTGGAAGGTCCTGGAGGTGATTTCATACATATTTAAAAACTGTTCCTATGATTAGACTTCAGCCTGCGCAATAAAGCCTGGTGTGCATTTCTCAAATGTATCACCACGCTGCTGTTCAAATGTTTCACATTTTAGATTCAGAATTTGGGCGCTAGGGATGCTTCACCTACATTTCTAAAAGATTTGCTCTAGAACAGTGGTTCTCAATCTGACCCTTGGCGGCGGGGGGGTGGGGGTGGGGTGGTGGGAGGTGGGGGGGGGAGGGGTGGTGGTCACACAGTAGACATTCTGCATATCAGATATTTACATTATAATTCATAACAGTAGCAAAATTACAGTTATGATATAGCAACTAACTAGTGTTATGGTTGAGGTGGCCACAACACGAGAGATTGTATTAAAGGGTCACAGCATTAGGGAGGTTGAGAAGCACTGCTCAGGATGGGTAGGACCTTGTAAGTGTAGCCTTTTATCCGCACCTGGGGTGTCACTGCTAAGGCACAATCAAATCAGACAGAAGCTGTGTGTTTCAGAGACAGAAAATAGCAGGGCTTGACCTGTGCACATTTCTCAGAAGAGAGGTGACACGCAGGTCTTTTGGAAACAGGTGTGAAGTCCAGGAGAGAGGTTCCAGCCCGGTCACCTCCTGAGCACCTCTCTGTGAGACAGGGCACACTGTGCCGAGGACGGTCATGCAACAGGTCTTCAGAAGGCTCAGACGAACACAGAGAACAAACCAACGAGCAGCTCCGACCTCGAGAGAGGGGCACTGAGGTACCTGTACTCTTTCCATCGCTGGAAGATATCGAATTCCATGGCTTCTGTCTGATTTGGGATGAACCGAAACTCAGACACAAGCTCCGGTGTGTGTTCCGGGAGCTCACACTCCCCCAGCTCCGCTGTGCAGTTTATAAAAGGGAGGAAAAAGAAGACACGGAACACTTCAGGTTAGTGCTGCAACTCAATCCAAAGGCATTCTTTCTGATCAGAAGGTGCAGGTGCCTCTGAGGTAGAGCCCTCTCGTTACCAGCTTCCCTCAGAATCCCTGGTCATTCCACCACTCCCCCCCATAGGAGATAAATGCACCATCATCTAAGTCATTACTCTCTTCCTCCTCACTGCCTCCCCCACCTAGGGAGGTCTGGCTCACATGTCCCTGGGAAGTGGAAATTTGCAATAAAAGGCCACGAGGATATGCCTGAGAGCATCTTCCGCACAGGGCTCTCCTTAAGCACAGGCCAGAGCATCACTTTAGTGTTTGCAGGGCTGGGAAGGATGGATCAAGATTTTGGTGCATGCAGAATCTGACTGAGGGATAAAGAAGCAGGGAGGGGTGGCGAGCAGGCTGCAGGAGCAACTGCAGCAAGTCAGGCAGAACGGAGAAGGGGAGAGGGAGATGGCTGCCCAAAAGAGGGCTAGCAACAGGAAGCTTGCCGGCAAAAAGCCCAATGTGCACCGCATGGTTCTCGCTCTTGCCCAACTGCAAAACAGAGGGCCCAAGGACATGATGGCCCTGTCCTCTAGATCACGAATGAGAAAATCCACTTGACCCCTGCAGATTTCAGAATAAAAGGGAATCCCCTCGTTTCCTCTATAACCTGGTTTCTGTAAGCGTGGGCTTCAGGTCAGCAAGTGGAGATGCCACCTAGGGGCTGTATCACCATGCGGACTTGCATGCCCATCCCAGAACAGCCTAGCCACCACCTGCCATTTCACAAGCCCCTCGGGGCTTGGTGCACTTTCCTGGGAGAGGTAATGATCCCCAACAGCTGTTTTTGAGCTTACAGCACAAAAGCATCATTTAGTAGGCTCGCTGAAGCGTAACATCACTGGGGTCCTGCACCCGGATTTTGTTGATCCTGATATGGACCCAGGCCCAGAATTGAATGTAATTGTGGGTGACCTGTAACTTCTGGTCTCCCACTTTCACCACGGTACCTGATTTTATGTGGGACTGGGGATGGAAATCAGGACTTCATACATGCTGGGCAAGCACTCTACCAGCAGGGTTACATCCCCAACCCATCAAGTTTGTACTTCTAACAAATTCCCATGTGATGCTGACATAGCTTTGCATGGTCTGGAAAGAGATCCCTATGGTATCCCGTGTACCCATAGGCAAACATGATTCAATAGGACCCTGTGGTGGCCCTAATTGTCTGGTTTTGTTTTGTTTTGTTTTTGAGACAGGGTTTCTCTGCAGCCTTTGGAGCCTGTCCTGGAACAAGCTCTTGTAGACCAGGCTGGCCTCGAACTCACAGAGATCTGCCTACCTCTACCTCCCAAGTACTGTGATTAAAGGCGTGAGCCACCACCGCCCGGCTGGTGCCCTTAATTGTCAAGATTATGTATGCCAAAGACACAGCAAGAAAGAGGGCAGGGTCCCTTCCAGCCTTTGCTGTGCTTCAGCGGGCCTGAGGAGCACCTGGGACACCAGCGTCTTCCAAGAACATGCAGAAAGAGCTTGGCACTCCAAGAATCTCCCGATTCTTCAGCCAGGCTCTGGCTCCATGGAGGCCATGGAAGGTAAGGGAGAAGACTCCGGTGTAAGAGAGACTCAACTCCAACCCTGCTGCAGCTATCTGGGTGACCCGGGGCCAATCACGGAGATGCTCCCAGGTCTCTATCTGAGACACGGACGAAACTAGAACACTGCCGTGCAACAGACGAACTCAAATCCCTCTGACCCTTTCGCTTGGGTTGATTCTCAAATATACCACAAATGCATTCCCCAAAGAGCGCATCCTCCATGGAAGGACAGTAGCTCGACTCAGGGGACACGATTCATTCAAGAGCAATGGTAAGACAGGGCCTAAAGGCTCAACCCCCAGGAGAAACTGCTCTCTATTTTATTCACACTGACCGAGCAGTGCAGGGCTCCAGGCTGGGCTCCAGAGGAAAGCAGGTGAGACCACGGGGAAGGAACGGTATGTGGTAAGCACTTCCCCATGTCCCTCAACAGTCTTCCAAGTATTTATTTGTACCCGACTGTCCTTTAAATTACCCTACAGATAGGGCAGCTTCTCCAGGAAGGGCTCACAGAGGGCTGCTTTCCTCTTCTCTGTGCAGCTTTTACAGCCTCACTAAGCCGGACCAGCGAGGGCAGAGGTGTGCCTCCTCCTCATCACTCAGGACAACAGGACAGGCTTGAAACACTGTGCCAATAGCCTCGGGAGGAAGCTTCTGCGGTGATGAATGGCCCCAGGCCTGACCCGGGTGCTTGGGTGTTTCCCTCTCATTACCACTACCCTGACAGGTCCTTCGGGGCTGCCAAGCCTGATGAGGCCTCCTGCAGCTCAGGAACCAGTGCAGATGAAGGCTACTGTCTGTGCTGGTAAAATCTGTAAGTGGCCGACATGAGGAGCCGGGAGCCTCTGCCACGTCTTCAGTCCCTCCTACAGCATGGCTCTAACAGAAGGCCTGCTGCATCAGAGGACACGGGGAGAGGAAGCACGCAGCTGTGTATCTCACACAGCTGTCTCTAGAAAGCATCACTGTCCCCATCACCACCGGAGCTTTCAAACTGCACCGAGGGTCTCCCCAAAGTTATTCCTGTATTCGTTCTGCACTCACTGAGCATCTGTGAGGAGGGCACTAAGGACTAGAAGCATTCAAGGATGGGAATGCACCCATTATCAGCAAAATATCTTTACATGTAGAAATGTGACAATGTCAAAGACTTTTAAAAAGGTAAGGAGGTCCGGGGAGATGCCTCGGCAGATAAAGGTGCTCGCCGCCAAGCCTGGTGATCTGAGTTCGAGCCCCATGGCGCACGTGATGGAGGTAGGAGAGCCAGCTTCTGCAAGCCGTCCTCTGAGCTCTTTGAGAGTGCACTCACTTGCGCACGCAGACACACTAAATCAAAATGTAACAATGTACTAGAAAATCACACACATAAATTTTTATATTGTTCTAGCCTGAATTACATTTCTTTAAAAAAAAAATCTAAACTCATTAACAGAAGAGGTAGCTGCTGGTGGGTGGTGGGTAGGGAAATCACGTGCTTTCTAGGGCCTGCCTGACTGCTGTGTTGCCCTACCGGGAGTCTGTGATCATGTGATCTGACCTTGTGACACCTCTCAGATCAGCTTTTCTTAAATTAGTAAAATATGAACTGGTTAGATGGTTCAGCAGATAGAGACGCTTGCCATTGAGCTTGACAGTCTGAGCTGGATATCCGGAACCCACAGGTGAAAGGGGAGAACCACTCTCCAAAGTTGTCTAACAAGCTGCCACACACACACACACACACACACACACACACACACTCACACACACACACACACACACAGACACACTCTCACACACACACTCACACACACACACACACACTCTCACACACACTCACTCACACACACACACACACACACACACAAGTGAATGTCACACGTCATAACCCAGTGAATGCCCTCTGATAAGCACATGCTAATGAAATCTCATCCTCTTAATTAGTTAATTCTTTAGTGCTGGAGAATTAAGCAAGCGTTTCTCATGCATTTAAAATGAAGATCCGCCAGCACCTCCCACAGACGAATGAACGGTCAGTGTGGACGGTCCTGCAGGCGGACCTCCAGCCGCTCAGCTCCCACCTGCATGCTGGTGACTTCAGTCGCTCTTGGCCAAGGTCCACACAGGCCACTTACTCCCCAGGAGTCGCCTTTCCCTGTACCCACTCATTGATGCCACCACCTACCCTCAGCAGCAGCCTGAGTCATCCCCAACTCCTTTCTCACATTAAGCCTCATTAGGGAATCCAGCTCCTGGCACTGCCGTGGCGGCTTTCACTGCGTGCACACCCACCTGCCCTGCCCGGCTCTTACTATCTCTGTTCCGGTAACAGCCCTCACCACTCCAGCCCCTGTATCGGCCCCGCTCCAATTCTTTCTTTCCACACAGCCACTGTGGCCTTTCCAAAATACCTACCACCCGGGCCTGACCCCTTAAGAACATGCGAAGAACTGCTGCTGGCCCCACCAAGTTCATAGTCTTTAGGTGGGGCCAAAGGCTGTTCGCCAAGCCAGTTTCTTGAACTTCACACTGTGATTACTATCTCTGTGACTTTATTGTTTGCTTGCTTGCTATCTGTTTTTCCCTGAGACAGGGCCTCAGGTAGCCCAGGTTAGCTTCAAACTTGTACCTAGTAAAGGATGACCTTGAACTTCTGATTCTCCAACCACCTCTCAAGTGCCAGGATAATTGTTCTGCATTTCTGCATTTGGTTTTATGTGGTGTACAAAGTTCAACCAACCTATACGCCGGGCCGGGCAGTGGTGGCACACATCTTTAATCCCAGCACTTGGGAGGCAGAGGCAGGCGGATCTCTGTGAGTTCGAGGCCAGCCTGATCTACAAAAGCTAGTTCCAGACAGGGCTGTTACACAGAGAAATCCTGTCTCGAAAAACAAACAAAGAAAAACCCAACCAACCTTGATCTGTAACAGCCCTTTACAAGAGCCCCACCCCAGACTTGAAGTACTAGGGATGGAACCCAGGGCCGTGCACATACCGAGCAGAAGCTGCATCTCCCCTCCTCTTTACATTTCCCCCTGGTTCTGCTAGTCACCCTCCTCTCCACGTCCCCCCACGGCCCTCCTCTCCCAGGCCTCCTGTGTATCTCTGCTGCTAGTGAAACAGCCATATGCTCCCTGTGCCTTCGTCACCAGACTGTAAACTCCTGGGGACTGAGGTCACACCATCTTACTCTGCATCCTTGGAGGAAGCCGGACACTGGGCCTGGCATACTGGAGACTCTCTCTTACTGAAACGGAAGCAATAACTTTAAGATGAATGTACCTTGCAGACAGAGAGCAGCTAGTTCCACAGCCGTTTCATAGGGACACTTCAGTCTTGGGAAAAGAAAAAAAAAGAAAAAGAAATTAGCACTGCCAGGGAGCTCTCCACTTGGAACTACGTAACAAATAATAGTAAAAAACACCCTTAAAAGGCAGCAGTGTTTATGTAGCGTCTGATGCTAGTGGGTTGTATTTTCCTTGTCTATGTTAAAGAGCACTAATACACACTCCAAATTTCCCAGGGCAGTTCCCTGCATATGACAAAACTATCCAAGTATTCGTTCTACCAACCGTGCAGACACTTCTACTGAACTCGAAAAGACCTGGGGATGTTTAGGAGGCAGAATGAAAGCCTTCTGTTTGTCTCGTTAGCTTAGACTGATTTCCTCTGGATACAGTCCATTAGTCTTTCCGAGCTGCCTTCAGTCTTCCTTGAAACAAAGCCAGGAGGGTAAAAAGACACGCACCAGCAGCGGGTCTACAACTTCGAGGACCACTAGCTGAGCTCGGCATGCTAACAGGTCCAGCTGAGGCAGAGCTACTGCAGATTCCAAGGCTGGCTAGGAGAACTGTATTGACGGACACGGCACGGCGCTTCCTAGTTCTTAAGGTCTTCTCATATGTGTAATACAGCTGAGTCAATGTGTAGTCTGTAAACTCTTAGGATGGGTCTGGCCAGCGCCCCCCCACACACACACGCCATTTCTCATCTTTCAGATGAGACAGTGAGTCCTCAGCATCTTGCCCAAAGTCTTCCAGCCAACAGGAGGCAGTGCTGGGCTCAGAACTCTCTCTCGGTTAGAAGATAACAGCTGGGTGGGAGTGGAGAGAAACCACAAAGCACTAGCCATGGAGGAAGTGCTGGCATCAACGCTTTCCAAGCCGGAGACACGTTCCACGGTGACAGGGCCTTCAGCGTGGTGAGCACGGAGCTGACAGCGGTAACAACGCACACATACTCAGCACACGTCAGCCAGACACTGTACTGCACGGCTGAGGAAGGCCAATGTATACGCTGTACAGTCTACCATCCCATTGCCTACCTGTCACTCAAAGTTTTACAGTGCATTTCCTATTAAGAATTTGCAAACACGGATATTACATCTTATTTGTTACATTTAAGTTCTCATTTATAGAACTGACATATTTGGTTTTGCTGTTTGAGACAGGGTCTTACCGTATATCTCAGACTGGCCTAGAACTCACTAGGTAGACCAGACTGGCCTCAAACTCGCTCAGATCCACCTGCATCTGCCTCTCCAGCTCTGTGATGAGATGTCTGGACCATCACAAATGGCAGAAATCAGCCAGTAAATTTCCTTCAGATTACATTCAAAATCAGAAAATATTCCTGTTGGTTAACATCAGGTACTACTTCTTAGTCTTAATAAAGACAGAGGTTGTTTTTTTTTTTAATGTAACAGAAAATATGCGATAACTCTTATTGGAAAATGATTAAAGCTAACTTGAAAAAAATCTTATATTTATTTATTCATATGAATAGATAAGGTTGTGTGTGTGTGTCCATTGTGCATACGTGCTCAGACGTTAGGGGATATTGCACGTGCCACAGCATGTGTTTGGAGGTCAGAGCCTAACTTTTGGGCCCTAGGGATCAAACTCAGGTTGTCTGGCTTGGGTGCCTTCACCTGCTGAGCCATTTTGTCAGCCTTCTTCCTCTATGAAGGCTCCCTCAACACCAACCACATAGTGCTGTTTTGTGACAACATGATAATGTGTTTTTGCTAATGGTCACCATAAGCCCAATGCCTTGAGCTGCAATAGCATTTTTAGGATGGGAAAGGAAATGAGATGAGGAGCCTAGAGCTCTTCCAGCAGGGCCAGATAAAGACCCCTTTACATTGCTTCGGTGTAACAGTGATGAGTGGGACCTGTACCTGTACACCTGTGGACATGTATGTGGCTTGCAAATACAAGGGAAGCCAGCACGAATGGGGTAGTGATGTGACAGGGAGACAGTGGTCCCCAAATACACATCATTCAAGAAACTCAGTGCACACACTTGAAGATCGTTTAAAAAAAGAAAAAAAAAGGACAAAAATGATAGCGGTTCAAGTATCTGACTCATTTGCTACGACCTGGGGTACTGTTTATTTAATTTGGTAACGAGGATACAGGGTGGAAGAGTTAAAACAGCAAATTACTGAGGTATACTATACTTTATGCCGGGTTAAGAGTTAGAACAAAAGCATACTTACTTTCCAGAAAGAATGTCATGCCTGAGTTGTAAAACAAACAGGTACCTGACAAACATACACAAAAGTCAACAGAGGGGAACCCTTCCCTTTCCCAGCCACCTCCAATCCCCAGCCTCCCGTCACAAATCCCCCACACTCCACCCCCGGCACATGCCCTGGCATTCTGTGCTGTCTAAAGGGAGTTCAAACAAACAAGGAGGGAGCCTCCTTCGGAGCCTGTGGAAAGACATCCTAGGTCTCACTGGGCTGGGCGGGGAAATGCATGTCGGAAGTTTGCAAGATACTTGTAGGATGGAGCAGGGATGCAACATCAAGCAGTATGATGCTACTTGCAGGATGGCTTTGGTGCAGGAGAAACTAGCTCAACAGGCACAGAGAACTCAAAAAAAAAAAAAAAGGCAAGCCATGCAACTAAGAAAAATGGACAGGGTGGCATCACTGAGCTGGCACCTGGCCAGCTACACCTAGCAGATTCCAGAAGTCTCTCAAAAAGTCTGCAGCTGACTGCAGGGTCTACTGGAAACCACAGGCTTTTCTTCTGGGTGTAGTTTAACTGTTTACTCTGTCTTTAAAAGAAACAAACTAAACATGCATGCAAACCATGTCACACACAAACACACACACACACAAATCCCAAAATTACACTATAGATAATTACAGTGATAATAAGAAACAAGAAGGAAAGTAGCAAAAAACATAAGAAGGCTTACCAAGCAAAAAAAAATAAAATAAAATAAATGTCTTCATCTCAACTAAAAGTCTTTTCTTTCCAGGAAGATGTGGGCACCAGAACCACTTTGTACCAACCAAAGCCTCCCACACTCCACTCCAGGCCTAGGGAGTCAGGATCCTACACTCGAGTGGTCCCCAGGAATCCCATTTGTTCAAAAACTTCCCAATGTTTTCGATTCACACTCCTGGCTTAAAAAATGACTAGCTTCGGCGACAACTCGGGACAACACATATCATAAGGACTTCCAAAGAGACATACTGAAGTTGCTTAATGAGCTAACCTTGGAAGCCATGTGGGTAGTCCTTTTCTGTGGAGTGGCTATACGCTTTGGATGACCCAGAAATCAAAGTGGGCAGGCAGGCTGAAGATTCTACCTCATTCCGGAAGATTTCTGCTTCCCAATAGGTCCTTAACTACAACCGAACTTCCTTCCACTTCTGAAATTTAGGACGCTGACGTGTATTGGCACCAACAAGAGCATGGTGTCCATGTGACCGAAAGGTCTGATTCTCGTAGGGAACCCAACAGGAAAAGCCCGTCAGGCCCTTGTCGTGGGCACTAGTGACAGCTTTTCAAATGTCACTTAGGGAGTCCTCTCCAAGTCGCTGACCACCAGTGTAGGCCACCCACCCATGCACAAGTCACTGCTACACTGCCTCACACACAAACCCCGTGACGAGGGCACTCTGGGGATCTCAAGAGCCCGCTAAAGCATTCCACAGACGGAGGGGAAGCTCCACACTCCAACCCCTATTCACATTCTCTTTTTTCTTCTCTATTGCTTCTGAAATTCAAGAGATAAACATAGGCATTTATGACATAAAAATATGCAGCGGAGCTGAGAGATATATAAAGAGGGTCCTAACAAAATCTGTGGTGACAGAGCCGCTTATAGGAAGTGAAAAGTTCCTTCTACCGGAACAATCAGAATGCTTTGCAACACCAAATAAATAAATAAATAAATAAATAAATAAATAAATAAATAAAATCTTCTCCCAATATCTCCATTTTTGTTTTGTTTTGTTTTTGTAGTGAAGACAAAGATAAAATGCCATACATGAACCCATCACTTCCCCAAGATACAGAAAAAATCCACCTCATTTGATTCCTATGCGAAATATCAAGTTAAGCACACTGGTGGGTTTTCAAGAGGGTAGAGAAGCCTGGGAAAAGTGCTAGTAACTTTTGCTTAGTAACACAGAGGACTAAAAACCGAAGCTAGCCATCCCACTGGAAAGACCCCGACCCTCGTCTGGCGGGGGCGGGGCTACTGAATGGAATCGTCTGTGTGAAGCCCTACCTTGTAAACTCCTCTCGAAGGTTGTTTGGCTCCGAAGAATAGTATTTGACTCGAAAGTGCAAAGCGTAAGCAGGTCCAACTAAATATTTGGAGACAGAAAGGTAGAGATGTTTGTCTCCCACCAGACAAAAGGAAACAACACATCCCAATGACGGTAAGCTCACTGCTCCATCGGGAGGTTGAAAAATGGAACCGAACTTTTAGGTTGACCAGGAGGGTTTAGTGGGGACCGTCACTCTGGCAGAAATCCCTGAGGGTCTGGGTGGGTAAAAAGAGCTGGCATTTCGCTATCTCTGATGGGGTTACTCCAAACTGGCACCCACGTTTTACAACGTATAAAACGAGCTGGAGGCAACTGATGGATAAAACGGCAAAGTGTTCTGCGAGGTGGAGACACAGTAAAAATATTTTAAGGCACTTTCAAGAGAATATAATTTCCAGACGATCTAAGCATAAGCATTGGAGAAATATGGCTCCCACACCTGTGAGGAAGGCGCTGGAGCCTTCCTGCTTCCTACTCTCTGTACTGAATCTGAAACTTACTTGAAAATGAGGAAAGGGGGTGTCAGGTTTCTGCATAGTAAGTCAGTCAGTTCTCATTGTCAGGGGCGTCGGATGTGAACCGGGAGCACAGGTGGGGCTCAGTATCTACCCAAAATATGCATTCAATTTTAAAGTTCTACTCTCTGGCCAGTTTAAAGGAAGTAGAAACCAGCCATTTAACATCGGATCTATTTACACATCAAAAGATCTCAAACATCTTACCAAAGGAGTTTACTGACAGGTTTAAAAAAGAAAGAAAAGACGTGAGCAGACTGGAGGCAATGACCTACCTTTCATCTGTTTCTTTATGGGTTTCGAATGGTCCAGCCAGTGCTGAAAGAAAGAAAATGTTTCCTTAGAAACTAAGTACCTGCCCCGAGAGCTCCCCCCACCCCACCCTCTGCTACAAACCCGGGTGGTTCCACTCACAGAGACCTGAGACTGAGTCAGATCTTGAACTCCTCACTGGAGATCTGACACTGCTAGGTATGGTGTTAAAAATTCGTGCCCGGAGAGGTGGCTCAGTAGTTAAGAACACTGGCTGTTCTTCCTGAGAACCCAGGTTAGATTTCCCAGCATCCACCTGGCGACTCACAACCGTCTGTAAAATCCAATTCCAGGGCATTCAACGCCCTCTTCTGACATCTGTGGGCATTGTACTGACATGGTGCGTGGCATACATATTCAGGCAAAACACTCATACACATAAAATAAAAATAAACAAACATGTAAAGCACCTGCTCTAGGGATAGGAGTTTGGATCCCTGGAACCTGTATAAAAGCCAGGTAGGTGGAGTAGTAACCTGTAATTCCAATTTAGGAAGGCAGAGAGAGGATTCCCAGAGTAAACTGGCTGATGAGATTAGCAGTATCAGTGAGCTCTGGGTTTGATTGAGAGACCCTGCCTCAATGAATGAGGTGACAAAGCAGTATCAACCCTCCACATGTGCCCATACGCACGCACACAAGCCACACATGTAAACGGAAAACCAAATAAATAATCTGCTCGGACATGTAAGTGCATTTTTCTTACAGCTAAACTTTCCCAAACTCCTTAAAGGAGTTCAGCAAGCTCTGAAACCCCTAAAAGTTTGATCGGTAAAGTCCCTTCTAAAACTTGCAGGTTGCTGACGTTACTGATTGTGCGCTATACTGCTGATCTTCCCTGGTAACTCTGGGTCTCCGCCAGTCTTGCAGAGAGCATAAACTCCCATTTGTTGGCTAAGCGTTGGTTACACACCTGCCTTGTGGTTCTGACTCCCTCAACTCTGGAATCAGGAAAACAAAGTAAGGGAGCCCTCACTCCCTTACACTCCCAACCCCCACCACTGACCAGAAAGACAGGCAGATGGTTCAGCTGTGGCCAGCGAGGATTTCAACTGCTCCTCATACGTCTCATATAATCTACTTCAGTTTTATCTGCTTAAGGAGGTTACAAAGCCATTTCCCTCATCTAAACATCTATGTCAAAACTGTTGACATATGCTCAGGAGCCGAACTTCTTCAGAAAGCTACATATGAGAACACCAGAGAGGTATAACATCCAGATAAAGCCATCCTAAAGAGAAGACATTGTGAATTAAAAATGCATTTTATCCCTCTGGTCTCTGTATCCCACTTGGGTACATGGCAGACCATGGAGTGTTATGCCTATGATTGCATGGTTGTACCTGGGATCTCAAGACAGAACAGCACTCGCCATCAACAACCCAGGAAAGGTCAAAATCACAACCTGAGGTCTGGTCGCTATCACTCTCATAGCGTTATAAAGCTGAACTGTCGTGAGTCAGGGGGCTATCTGCACTCTGAGTCTCTCAGATCAAACCCTAATGGCAAGGGACCATGTGGCTGGTGGCTTTTGTGCTTCCTGTGAGGGGTCCAGGTATGGTACTCAGCTTTTTCTTATTGGATCGGAAAATATGAAGCATGACTTTCGAAATAATTTTGTTATATGTAAGACAATTCCACTTGCAAGGTGCACACAAGTCTGCACCATGAGTGCAGAAGAAGGTTAGAAGAGGGTGTTGGGTCCCTCGGAACTGAGCTTTCAGATGGCCGTGAGCTGCCATGTGGGTACGGGAAATTGAAATCCTCTGGAACATTGGCCACTGCTCTTAACTGCTAAGCCAGCTCCCCCAGCCCACAGTGTGACTTGTTTTTGAAAGGGGTGGGGGGGCAGTGAGGCAACGCTCACCATCACTGTAAAGCAAACCCAATGCACACGGGAACTTCACCGTTACAAAAAGAACTGGAATGAAACAGGCAAAGTCGGCTTCTCTCCAGCTGTTCTAACCAGAGGCTAATTCTGCCGACTGCCAGGGACTCGCAGAAGCAATCTACACCACGCACATGTTACTAATGAGAAAGGGCGGGGCTGAATGAGCTCAGTGTACTCCACACCTAACCGCAAAGCCTGAGAGGGCTGTGTAGGAGGAGGGGGGGATGTGGAAACACACAAAGAAGCACATAACAGATGAATTAGGATGCGATAAGCGTGCGGGCAGTGCTGCGGAGAGGAGGATGCCGGCCTTTGTCATCTCCACGCTGCCTAGGCGGGGTAATAAAAGCAGATCGCCGCGGCAGGATGCCTATCTCAAAGGCACATGGCTGGGATGCTACATCTCATTGTCGATAGCTTTGAATTGGCAGTGACCTACATGCCCACCAACAAAGACAGGATTCAAAAATGGCTCATCTGTATAATGCAATACTATTTTAAAAGGATGTAGGCTGATATTTACTGCCACGACAAGAGAGCCACAGCACAATGCTAAGGTAGGAAAATAAACCAGGTAGGATCCTGTGTATAGAAAATGACTATCCAGAAAGATCTGTTGGGGATTTGGAGCTGGGGGACAGGGGTGATAATAACATGAATGCCATTTTCTTTTGCTTTTCTGAAGAGCCTTTTATTTTAATGAGATTATCATTTAGGGGCAGGGAGGCTGGTTGTCTAGTTTGCATTTATTCGCTGTTTGCCTACTAAACACATTTGTTTTCTGAGACAGGATCCCAAGTATCCCGGGCTGGTCTCAACCTCTCCATGTACCCGAGGATGACCATGAACTTCCGATCCTCTTACTCCCGCCTCCTGAGTGCTGGGAATGCGCACCCAGACTGCGCGGTAAGGAGCATCCAACCCAGAGCTTCCTGCATCCTAGGTAAGCACCTAATACCCAGGCTACATCCTCAGCTCCGAACCAGGCAATTTTGATTAGGAATTTGCAGAACAAGAATTAGACCTCACCACTGCCCTTAAGCATGCCAAAAACCCCTAATCTCATTCTGGGAAGGACAGACACAGAGAGGATAGAGGCATATCTATACTTCTGCCATGTACCATGCTAATGTCTATGACCAAGCCTGTGCTTAGATGAATTCACCATTCCCAGGGACAGAAAGCTCTCCTGCAGCCAGCCTTTTAGTATAAGTAGCTCCAGACACTCACAGCTTAGAGGAACCCATCCTCTTCTTTCCTTTCTAGGGTTTCCTTATTATTATTCTGAGTAGATCAAGTTCAAAACCACCTTCCCTCTCCTTCCACTGCTGACCCTCATCTCCATCCAAGCCCAACTTGTGCGGTTTCCTTGGCCTGAAGGAAACTCTGATTGTCCATTACAATGCTGGATGAGCTAAAATAAAGAAGCTGGTACCCAGGAGTCACCCAAGAGCCACCAGGCACATTTGCAAAGCATCCATTGCACAGATGCGCCTGGTGTGCCTGTTCCATATTTATGACTCAGTCTTCTATATCCTCCTCTACAGGAAGATGCCCTATGGAACGTAAAATGTCCACGGCTCTATGCGAGCTCTATAAAAACCTCAAGCAATGCCAGGGTTTATGGGCCAGTCCAGGAGGTGAAATGGCCAAATGTCCACAGTTGAGGCTAACATCAGGGCAGATGGATGGCAGATGCTCTTACAGGCAGCAGCCAGCTCCATCCTGGGGCAACACTGCTAATGGGGCTCCCTTTATCTGTCTTTATGGGGCTTCATCAATTGTATCTAAAGCAGGGCTTGCAAAGAACGAGACCATGAAATACCTGGTGCTTTGGAAGTCAAGAAAGGAATCCAAAGTGACATCCTTATTCTGAGCTCCTTGACTCATGGGGCTTTTCAGAACAGGAGTTGGTGGCTTCCTCAGAGGCAACAAGAAAACTACTCACTACCCTGAAATAGAGATGATAAAGACTATCTTGTGTCCAACCAGCTCAAAAATGACCTGGCTTTCTTCACAGCTGCAAAGGCTTACTAGCTGCTGATCACTGGTGCGGCATCCCCCCAGAACTCCACACCCTGTGACTTGAATACCAGGGCAACAAAAGCCAGACCTGGCACTTAAAAACTTGTATCCCACATCAGCTTGAGAGCTGCACCAGGAGCAGCAAGTCCTGTCAGGCATGTTCCCCTGTATCTTAGCTAAACAAAGCAGACCAGCATCAGCGAAGATGACAGCAGACAGCCCGAGCTCCTTTGCAGACCATTAAACCAGTCACTGTCGGCAGACCGATGCGTTTCTGAGTTCAGATGGCAGGACACGGAGCTCAGACCTCTCGCGGGTGTTAGCAAGGTGATTTCTTGTCTGAATCTGTCGTGCCGGTCCATCTGGCAAGCTCTTTCCATAAATCAAGATGTGGGATGTGATCCTGGCAGAGACCATCTGTTCTCCTGGAGCATCGGCTCCAGAGATGCGACCGGTATAGGCTGGCTGGAGAATTTAATGATCCGAGTCCTCAGGGGAAGCACTGAAGCTCAGAGGTTAAAGAGTCTGAAATCTCTGTTCACAGAGTCCTTGCCATGAAGGCTGGGTGATGGGACTTTTAGAATCTAGTATCCCACTGCGAAGGCTGAGTGATAGGACTTAGAATCTAGTATCCCGCCGTGAAGACTGAGTGATAGGACTTTTAGAATCTAGTATCCCACCACGAAGGCTGAGCCATGGGACTCATGGGCTAGTAGTTAGAAATTTCCTTGGCTTATCAGGAGTTTGTAGTTTGCCTTGATATAGGAGCCAGAAGGGGTCTGAAGAGGAAATCATATCCACAGGATGAAGAGAGAAGGGACGGAAAAAACACTTGGGGTTCACTCTCCAATTCTGATTCAGGGCTGGGGATAGGGGAATTAAGAGACTAGGATGGGATTTAAACTCACTGTTAGTGTCAGTGTCCCCAACTCAAGACCTACCACAATCCAAATCGGTGCTAAGCACCATCCCTACCTACATGCAGGACGGGTCACCCTTCCTCTTCATCCAGAATGGAGCCCACCAAACTCAGAGTGTTGATGTGAGACTTCCTTGGGGATGAGCCTAGGTCTCCCTGCAACAGCTTCCCACTGAGCACCGCTCTCTGCCACGTGGACCCTCCCCTCACTGCGGAGTCGGGGACAGGCTACTGGAAGTCTGTTGACCTTCTTCAGTCTATGGGATGCTTCTCTAGTCTGCCACAGGTGGAGGCAGAAGATCAGAGTTCCTTTCCTGCTCTGCAATCTTCTGGTATGTGGTCCTGAGTAAGCCACTTACTTGCCCCTGCTTCATCTTCTCAACATATGCTGGCCCCCAGGATATGTGTGGGATCAACCACTTCAACAGCTGGAAGGAAGAGATGCTGTCTGATCTTCTGCAATAGTTATACAGATACCCACATATCACATTTATACACAGCCCTTTCTTTCCTTTCTTTCTTTCTTCCCTCCCTCCCTCCCTCTCTCCTTCCTTCCTTCTTTCGTAGTGAGTGCTCAAACCCAGGGCCTTCTATGTGCTGGCAAATTCTTCACCCCTGAGCTACAGCCCCAGCGCTGCTCCAGAGTGTCATGAGGCACAGTAGTGTTGGCACAGGTACTTGTAATGACCTTCTGAGACACTGGTAGCATGGAGCCAGGGGGCACTGCAGCATCTCCAGCGACCACCACAACTGGGTGTCAACTCTGCTACACAGGCCTGCCTCTCAGTTGCTGGATTCACAGCCGTAAAGAACAGAAAAACAGCGCCTGGACTATCCTGGAAGAAAGGCCAAAATTGCTTCCCTGGATTTCATGCTGCAGAATGAATATCAATGCCATCAATAAACCCCTGTTCCTGTTGGGAAGGGGTCAGTGAGGGAGACCCCGGGCTACACATGTCCCATACAACACCTGCCCCTTGGATGGGAAGGGAGGCGCCTCTCCCGTCAAAACTGTTGCTTCAAGTCCTGTCCTAAATCCCTGCCTCCCCTCTGCTTGGAAAACTCCTCTTCAAGGCCATTGACACATCAATGCCCACTCCTCATCTTCTGTTTTATCTGATGCTCAGGTCTCTCCTCTGTGGGCCTAGCCACTGCCTGTTGGAGGGCTGACCACAGTGTCCTCCATGGGAAACACCTATCTGTCTCCCTGACCAGAATGCACCCGGCAGGTACAAAGTCTAGCTCATATCTGCAACCAAAGAGGCTGGCCCTGGTATGCCCTGAGTCAAGGTTGACAAATGTTCTCTTCCCATTTGTGTGTGTGAACGTGTGTGCGCGCGTGCATGCACTTCTCTGTATTTACTGTGCAAAGTACTGGACTTTGGAATAAGATCAAATTTTGGATCCCGGCTTTGTCCTTACTCTATTGTTTACAAAGTTTCCAATGTCTCTTAGCCTTAGATTCATTCCCCTGTAAAATGGTCGGCTTTGCGGTCAGCTTTATAGCTGGATGATGGACGCTGAAGAGAAGTCATTAATGCTAGATCAGAGTGGGACCCCAGTCAACAGCAGCTACCGTAAGCAGGTAGCATGCAGAAAGGCCGGGAGTACATGCCATAGGCCCTGGCTCTCTGCAGAAAGCTTGGTTACATAAACTCACGCTCCCAACCTCTGCTCTACGTTGATCCCAAGTGCAGACCTGCAGAGTCCTGCAGAGTGGGTCCCTGGGCGGCCTTCCTAAATGACATGGAAAAGGGAAACAGGAGGTCCCAGCTCCAACTGCTAAAAATAGGTGATGCCAACAGGATTTGACAGTTGCTTCAGGGCTGGGCAGGGTACCATGGAAACCAGGCTTGGCTCTTTTCAAGGAGCTGGGGAGATAAGCTTGGTATACACAGAACTGTGCCCAATGCCCAAGCACAGCCAGCCCTGGGGTGCTTGTGTCAGGGGCTGGGTGGGGATGGGAATATTTAAAGGAGCCTCAAATGTGAGGCAATATGCCCTCTCCAATGTATCATTCCTTCCCAGTGTCCCGTCTACTGCTCCTTCCTTCCCAGAAACCCCATGGCATCTGACCACCTCCCAGCCCCTGTGAACATCAGTAATACCCAGCAGCCTTCTGGGCAGACTCTCTATAGGGTTTCTGAAATCTCCCACAGGTATGGCAGATCTGTCGCTTCCACCAGCTGCATCGTCTGGGTGCAATCACCTTGATGACTTTGTGTCCCCCCCCAAATCCGAACCAGCTGGAGAGAGGAGGCTGCTATGGTCTGGCTAAGGTTTGCCCCCAAGGCTTGGGTGCTGGAAGCTTGGTTTCTAGTGTAGTGGTGCTGAGGTCCTGGAAACTTTAAGAGGAGGAGCCTGGTGGGAATAAAATAGGTTACTGAGTCCCATCTTCACCAGGCTAAGTTCCTGGGGACTGAATCCATTCTAAAGCAAGACCACCCCATACCCATGGCCTCTTCTACAGGCAACCGCTTCCCTTTCTGGTTTTCCAATGTATTATGACCTCTCTTGGAAGCCATGCAGATACAGCCACTTCCTATTGGACTTTCAGAGTCTAAGACTCTGCGGTAAGTAAACCTGTTTCCCTTGTAAAGTATCCTGAATCAAGCATCTTGCTACTGCAGTATGAGATAAACATACAGAGACCCACAAGCATGTCCCGGAAGATGCTTAAACCTTTTCTCCTCTATGAAGCTTGTACATATTATTAGCACGCATACACCACACACACACACACACACACACACACACACACACACACACAAAGCACACACACACAAAGCACACACCATACAGACAGGAACACCCAAGGCTCAAGCATACAGTGTGCCCAAGCAGGAACATATACCTGAAATAGAAAACTTCAGTTGTGCTACCAAGTGATTCGTCAAGGCCTAAATGCGCCCCACCACATGAAAAGAACTACAAATGCCTCTCTACGATATTGTGGGTATGTGCCTTGTTCCCCCCAAAACGAAAAGGAAAGTAGTTAAGTCTCAGGAGGTAGTCAGAAAGATCTACTTATCTTTCCTTTTATCTGTATGGTGAGTGCCTGCATATATGATGTGTACCACATGCAATACCTATGATGTACCACAGACCAGAAGAGGATCCTCTAGGACTGGAGTAACCACTGCCATGTGGATGCTGGGACCAAACCCTGGTTCTCTGAAAGAACTGGAGGTGTTCTTAACTGCTGAGCCACGCCCTCAGCCCCATTTGTTTATATCTACAAATACCAAACCCAAGGACACGTAATAAGGCTTCAGAGGAGGCAAATGAGCTCCAAGGTTTACATAGAGGAAAAACGTTCAGAGAGCTAAGGACACACTTCATGAGCCATGAGCTAGTCTGCAGAGATGATCAGAGAGACACCCAGAAGTTTAAGTAGAGGGAGATGTATCTGTTGGGGAGGGGCCTGGTGAAATGGCACAGACACGGGCTGGCACCAACAGGACCAGTCTGCGATGGCATCAGCTGAAAAAGCAAAGATCAGGGTAATAGGAAGAACCCTGGAGGCAGCAGCGCACCTCTGATGTCCTTGGACTTGAAGTCAGATGGGATTGCACACCTGCCTCACAGAAGTCTCTCACATCTGCAGAGGAAGACGCCGGAGCAGCTTCAGGACCAGCAGAGCCAAGATGTCTGCAGGTGTCTAGTCTGGGCAGGACACCTGAGCCCTGCTGAGAACATCCCTCCTGCTCCACGGTGAAAGGGCACAGCGATGGAACCGCCTGCCAGCCAAGTCAGCAGGGCTTCGTGGCAAAGCCTTTCATCAGAGAATCACATCCAAAGCCTTCCAGGAAGCTAAGCGGCTGTAGACCTGGCGATGAGGACATGGTGGCAAGCCAACAGGGCCCTTGGTTCCATAGAGAAAAGTGACATCTTTCTAACTGGGCTCCTCCAGCTAGACCTGGAGCAGACACACCTGCAGACTAGTTACTGGCCATCGGGACCGAGAGCTCTTAAGTTCGGGGGGACAAACTTCACTTTACCAGGTGAGGAAACAGAAGTCAAGAGAAAAAAGACAGCTTATCCAAAGGCCACCAGATGGGTCAGAACCAGGAACAGGGCCCAGAACTGGTCCCAGCCCCAGGACTGTAGATCTAATGAAAAGCACCATCCACCTAAGGCAGAACAGAGATGAGTTTGGGGGACGTGAGAGGATGAAGGGTGTCAGAGGCTAGGGTGGTCAGGGGATGCCAAGCACAACTCTGAACATGGTTGCGTTGGCTGGTCTTATACCAACTTGACCCAAGCTAGAGTCGTCAGAGAGGAGGGAGCCTCAATTGAGAAAAGGCCTCTGTAAGATCTGGCTGGAAGGCATTTTCTTAATTAGTGATTGGTCAGGGAGGACCCAGTCCATTGTGAGTGGTGCCATCCCTGGGCTGGTAGCCCTGGGTTCTACAAGAAAGCAGCTGAGCAAGCCAGTAAGCAGCAGCACCCCCCTCCAAGGCTGCTGCATCAGCTCCTGCCTCCAGGTTCCTGCCCTGCTTGACTTCCTGCCCTCACTGCTTTGGATGATGAACTGTTACATGGAAGTGTGAAAAAAAATAAATTCTTTCCCTCCCCATGTTGCTTTTGGTCATAGTGTTTCATCGCAGCAGTAGTAACCCTAAAGAAAGACAGTGGTTCTCAGGAAGCGACCGGAAAGGAACTGTGGGTGCCACTGCAGAAGGAAGATGCAAAGGCAAGCCGACTCCTTTACCCCAAAATGGAGTAAGGATAGACAGGAAGAGAGGCTTGGAGATACAGGGCAAAAAGCACAGGAGTTTGGGGCAGATGGCCTCCGTCTCCTCTGCAGGAGAACAGCTGTTAGACAGAATTGGTGAGGATAGGACTCGAATTCTGTGGCAGGAGCCAGAAAAGGAACCAACGGCACCTGGACACCTGTGAGAAGCTCGCACTCCTGACACACAGCTTGGAGGCTTGGACTTGGCTGAACCTGTGAGCTCTGCTGCAGACAAAAGACATAGGCGCTCATCTCCAGGAATGCTCAGCAGCCTGGGAGAAGCCACAGGGAAAACAGATGGGTGTGGTTCCAAGGGAGGTCAGAGAACAGCATGGGGGCAGGAGAACCAAAAACTGAGTGGGGACCAACTGAGTGGGGACCACTGCCTAGTCACTCTAGGGCAGGGAAGAAGTCAGGGAAAAGAGGAGCCTGGGGAGCAGGAGATGGGTCAGAAGTACAGGAACAAAGGAATCTGTGAGGTTTGCCGAAATGAGGTTTAAATGAGAGAAACGGGGTCTCTAGAATATGGTCGGAGTCAGCAAAGCGAGTCCTAAGTTCACCCGGGTGAAGAAAAAAATAAATTAGCCCGGATGGATGTGAAGGCCATGAGGGCAGAGGGCAGACACTCGATTTTAAGGAAGTAGACGGGGCTAGGGAGACAGAAAAGGAGAGGGTAGGATGCCTCCCTGGAACTCACCGGGAAAGGGAAGCTCCAGCTGAGAAACAAAGGACTCAGACAGCCAAGCAGGCAACAGTTGTTGCAAGGCAGGGACTCTACTGAGAGCAGACAGAAGCCCTAAGGTACAAAGGGAAGCAGTGGTGTCCGGGTGCACAGACACCCAAGGGATCCCTCCTCAGGATGATGCAGCCAGGAGCACCAACAGCCAGATTCCATCACCTCAGGGCTCAGCATCTCCCCAAGAGTCTCCCGCAAACCCATTTGCCAGGCACCAGTTTTGAACAGCTGCAGCTACATCATCTTATAGCTCTCCCCAGGAAACATCACCTAAGTGTCTCCTTCCACGTACGAAGAGCCTCAGCCCTCCAGCTCAGACACATTCCCGGAAAACCCAGCTTCCGAGGCGCCGTCTCACCCAGCAGCCTATTCCTCCTGACCCACACTTCTAGTTTTAGTCTCTGCGTGGTAGGTGTGCGCCCGTGCACACGCACACACGTGCACACAGGGGTGCACGTGGCGGGTAGAGGCTGATGGGCTTACTCCTCAGTCACTCTTCACCTTGTTTGTGGAGACAGGCTTTAGCACTGGGCCCAGAGCTCGCAGATTAACTAGGCTGGATGAGCAGCAAGCTCCGGGGCTGCAACTCTCTCCACCTCTCCCAGGGATGCAGCATTGCAGGTTTACAGACATGCGCTGCCACACGGCTTAACATGGGTGAGGAACTCTCTCCGCCTCCCCCAGGGATGCAGTGTTATGCCTTAACACACTGCTTGACACGGTGAGGAAATCCCCACCCGGAAACTCATGCCCTCCCATCTGCACTGCAGATCCGTCTCCCTGGATCCTTAATTAGCCTTAACCCTCCACCACCTGCCATGCTAGGTCCATCCAAGGTATCCACCACCTTCTCATCCACGCTAAGAATAGGGCCCGGTGTGTGACAGTCACTTAGCAAACACATTTGGAGTGCTGGATGCATCGTCTTTGAAACCCAAAGGGGTATCTTGTTGGGAAGAAGCACTGCAAAGTCACTCCTGCTCTTAGAAAAAGAAGTGCTAGGGGCTGGACAGATGCTCAGGGGTCAGCAGCACTGGCTGCTCTTTCAGAGGACCTGGGTTCCATTCCCAGCACCCACACGGTGCTCACAAACATCTGTAACTCCAGTCCCAGAGGCTCCAACGCCCTCTCTGGCCTCGGCCACTGCAGGCACGTGGTGCAAAGACATAGGCATGGACAGAACACCCTTCTAGCATAAAATAGTGTTGTAAAAAAATAAATAATTAGTTTAAAAGACCCGCACTGAGCTGTGCGGAGGTCATTTGCTCCAGCATCTGTCTCCAGAGGGCGAGGTGAGTCTTTTCTGACTTCCCATCAGCTCCAAGAGGCAAGGCCTGCTCTGACAGGTCCCTGAAGGCCCCCTCCCCTTCAGCTGCGCTCACAGCACTTGCTGTCTTCCCACACGGGTTCTGCCAGAAGGTGATGGATCCTCTTCAGCCACCACTGAGAAGATATCAAAGTGATTTTTCCTTCCACCCCTACATTAGCCGTGCGCCTATCGTGTGCCCTCGTGTTCAGCCATGTTTCCAGAAGACATTCCGGGCACAGCCTCCTGGTCAGTGGCTACCTCGAGGGTAGGAGGAGCTGACAAGCAGCCAGCATGCACTTCATTCGGGCACCAACACCACCTGCCAAGCTCATCGCCGGCAAACCATCTCGGTCTCACTCTTTCCCAGGTCAGTGTGGAGCGCCTGTGGCACTGCCGTTAGCATGAAGAGCCAATCGTTCTCGAAATGAATCCCAGCAAGACGTACCGTGACCTGGGCGGAGTCGAGGAACTGCAGACCAAAATAATCGGTTTCCACCAGGTCCAAGTGGTACACGATCTGGTCGAACAAATCCTGGCCTTTGGCATGTTTCTGGAAGACAAACAGGGACATGAAAATTAAGGGTATGATAGATGGATAAGAAACAATATTTTTAAGAATCCTTTTCTCTCCATAAATTGCATACATACATACAACTTTGTAAATCACTAGTCTTGTTTAAGTTAAGTAAGAATTAAAGACACTCAAATCCCGTGGGTTCCTATGAGATTACAGACCGCAGCGGAACACTGTCCACCCTTCTCTCCTTACAAGAAGGAGGCTGTCTGGATGCATGATCTTTCGGTAGGAAGCTTTGCCCAGACCAGGCAACCCGCAAAGAGGTGTGACGGGCTCTCCTCCAGCACAGCCACACCTGGGCTGGCTGTCAAGGCAGGCCACCTTAACAACTGTGCTAGTTCCTGTCAAATGGCTCGGCCAGTCCTCTGCTTTTACAGGGCAATCAACCAAAGCCCGGGGAAAAGAGAAGACCTGTCACAGTGCGCAGCCATCCAGCTAGGACTCAAACCCAAAGCCCAAGTCCACTCCAGGGTTCTGTGTGGTTTGCAGATGGAGCACGAACACGAGAGGAGAGGCAGATGCAGCGGCCACACCCGCTACTTAGAAACAGGCGTGACCTTGGAAAGCCACAGCTCAGGCTTCTCCCTCTGCCTTGCAAAAACAGGCTGGTGGCAGATGCTTTCCCCGCCCCCTTTTAGGAAGACAGAGATCTCCAACACAAAGCTGCTGCAAGAAGACTCAGACCTTTAGCTAACGAGGAGGCTTATTAGTACCCATGGAAGCAGAATGCAGGCATGTGTGTGTCTGATGCAATCCACACCACGGCAAACACATTTAAGCTAGGTGTCAGAGAAAACACTGACAAAGAAAACAAACAGCAACTCCGTCCAGTGACTGGGGAGCCAGCTCCTTATTACAAACACGGGCAATCAATGGGGAAGCAGCGGGCATCACCTGACCCTCCCCTGTAGGGAAGAGCAGGTAGCAGCGAACACACAAATCAACTCAAGACGGACCCGGCCTCAGCAGAAGAGAGAGAACTATGAAACGTCCAACACAGGCACTTCATGAGCGTGGCTGAGGGGGTGGTTGACGGGAGATGCCATCAACAGTATGAGCCAAGTAACCAGAGCAACAATGAACTAACTATATATTCACGAGTGAAGCTTCAGTACTTCAAAGGCACTAAGATGTCAAAAACTCGCAATGGCACTTTAGAACACGGGGGAAGTTTGTAAATCATATATCATCGTCACCCCAGCCCGTGGGGAAAATGTTCCAACACCATTCAAGAAGACCCAAATGCACAGATGCTCAAATCCCTCATACACATGGCGAGTAAGCTATGCACATCCTCTCACAGGACTTAAATCCTCCGGAGGACTCATGACACCTGAGACAGCACAGATGTTATGTGAAGAGCTGGTCTTGCTCCACGGTGCTGTCTAGACAATGACCTAATGTGGAGAATGTATAGAAGCATCTATACGTGTTCAGTACTGATGCAGTTTTTTGTCAGTCATTCGGCTCAGACAAGGATGCAAAGGGCCAACTGTGTCTGATAGAGACTTTTATCCAGAAAAAAAAAAAGAATTATTCCAATTCCATAATGACAAGTATCCAATTGAGAGCCAGCAGAAGGGTGCATACAGTCTTCTGAAGACATGCCAGGGTCCAATAGACACCTGGAAAGGTGAAGCATCAGCAGCCACAGGAACAGGCAAACCACAGCAACAAGCAGACCCCGTTCCAAGCCCACTCAGATGGCCACGAAAGACAAGACTTAAGGCCAAGTGCTGGACACGCTGCACTCCTCATATACCGCTGAAGGGGTAACAGACTGCAGCCACACTGGAAAAGGCACCAAAGGCCAAGTGCTGGACATGCTGCACTCCTCATACACCGCTGACGGAGTAACAGACTGCAGCCACACTGGAAAAGGCTCCATCACCTCCTGAAATGGTGACGTTCAGATGAGCACACGGCCTGGAGTTCTGTCTCGAGGCATATATCCAGGAAAAATAAAAATGCATGCTCACGAAAATGTTGTACATGGATGTTTGCAGCTTTATTCATTTATACCGAGAAGGCAGGAACTACTGGAATGGCCATCAATGGATCAAAATACAGAATATTCATTTGGTAGACTATTACTACATCATGAAAAGGACTGGAATATTGATGTATGCTACCACACAGATAGACTCAGAAAATGAGTGACAAACTCCCAATTTAGGTGGGACAGCTTCAAATTCCTGCTTCACTGAGAAGTCTTCCAAACACTCTAGGTCAATAGGCTAAAGATGGATGCCCCAATGTTACAGAAGAACTTTGGGTGACTGTTCAGGCAATCAGATATCTCTGTCATTTCTAGAGTATTGGAAATTGCTTGCAATACACTTCTCCATTACCCAGGTAATATTATATCCTTCTGGGATCTTGGATGGAGTTGAAGACTAGATAGTTATAATTATAGTTTTCCTTAGTTATGATAAGAGATAAATTAGATATGAAACTTTAGGCACAAAAAATAGAATAGATGGAGTATTTTCTTTAATTTTGCCAAATACAAATAGACTAAATATTATAACTATAATTCTTGCTTGATACCTGTTTTGTTATATGTAATTTTACATATGTTAAAGATAAAACCTTCCTTTTTAATTAGACAGAAAAGAGGATATGCTCTGGGATGCCCTCTGTAAGCTATGAATATGTTTTATTACCACTAGTTAATAAAGAAGCTGATTAAGCTAATAGTCAGGCAGAATAGAGCCAGGCAGGAAATCCAAGCAAAGATAAAGGGAAAAAGAAGGCAGAGTCTGGGAGAGGCCAACAGCTAGAGAAGCAAGATGTGAAGTAACAAGCCTCATGCCTTGTAATAAAATACAGACTAACTGAAATGGGTTCATTTAAGATGTAAAAGCTAGTTAGTAATAAGTCTGAGCCATTGACCGAACAGTTTGTAACCAATATTAAGCCTCAAAGTGGTTATTCAGGAACTGACATGGGGGAGAGAAACTTCCAGTTACAATTCTGCATCTACTAAAAGCCTCTGGACTGCACACTTAGAAGGTGATGAACACCATGTGAATCCCAGTAAAGCTATTAACATACTAAATACACGTTTCCTTTATTGAAGAAATTCAATATGTCAAATAATCAGAAATGAGGACACTGCAACATCAATATTTCATAGTCTGAGTGACTGCAGAATGGCAACTCCCATCCCATCAGGTAATCAGGCACTGTGTCCCCATGGCAGAACATCCCATTTCCTGAGTCAACAAATTGCTTCAGTCTCTCCACAAAATCTAGTCTAGAAAAAACCTCTAGGAACCCCATCATGAAAAATACCCTAATACTAGTATAGGAAGGAGAAGAGATAGGGTATGGAGAGGCAACCCTAGGTTCGAAGGGACTGTCTTAGAAAATGCAAGGTCAAAACACACGAACACACTGTCTAGGATACACACTTGGATGAAGCTTCACGGTAGAGGGCAAAAACAACATCACAAGGTCCTGGGTTCCAATCCTCAGCATCCACAAGACTACAGATTGGACTCTCTCCTTTCTGGACCAACTCCTCTGAAGGCAACAACAACAGAAGCAGAAGGCTAAATGTACAATGAAGGTCTCTACAGTGCATCCCACTGGAGAGAACAATCCAGCTAACATCCCAAGCACAAGGACAAAGGACAGTGGCCCGCCAGCATTCCAGATGGTGCCCTACCAGTAGAGAGGACAATTACAAAGAGTGAGATTAGTGTAAAGAAGTAAAGGAGCTTTGATTCCAACTACATAAAAGCACATGCACCGTAGGACTGGCAAGATGGCACGTGGATCGAGGCACTTGCCGCACAGGCCTGACGCCCTGAGGCAGAGCTCTGGAACCCAAGTAAAGGTGGAAGGCGAGCATCATCTCCATAGAACGGCCCTCTGGCTTCCACACAGACACCATGGCACATATACACCCTCCCCCTGCCACATGCACCAGGCACATACGATAATAATAAAGTGTTAAAACATATGCATTGTATATTATGAACTGCTTTATAAAAACAGGATATTTCCTGAAATAAAAATAGACATATCCAAATGGAAAACAGTGAATGTTTTCCATTAAACTTCTCTTTAAAACTGACCTTTGGACAGCTGTCAGACAACAAATACGATTGGGGGAGGAGGAGGGGGGAGCCCAAACTCGGGCACTCTGCCTTCTTGCCCATAACAAGCAATCCTCAGGATATGTTCCCTGTTGCTCTCCAGTGCAGTCAGCCGCAAGCAACACCTGCTATTGTGGAGCCAAGGCTTCATTAAGGAGTTCCTAGTGGGACAGAACTAGTTAAGAAAGGCTTTAGCAGCAGGACATGGCAGAAGACCTAGGCCGGGAGGAAGCAAGAGACCATGCTCGGGGCCCAGATGGACTACCCACTGTGACATGAGGCAGTTCATAATGCCCCCCAAACCACTATCCCCAACCCAAACTTGTCCTATAAGTGTCCACATGGTGCCCTGAATATGTAGGGCCACAAAACTCAAGCAGCCCCAAATGCAGTCTGCACCCCACCTGTGCCTCTCTGCTCGGATTCAAGACTTACCCTCCAATATATAATCTCATCAATCACAGATTATTAACAGATGCTGCACAGAAAACAGGGCCAGCGCACACCTGCACTCGACTTCATTCCCAGCACTATTCCTCCTGGATCCTTAGTGTAGAGACAAGGGAAGGAACCTTTTCATGGGAAAGTGATCCCCCCGTCATGCCAGACCCTCCCTTAGTGGATCCAAGGCTGCCTCCTGTGTAGCTGAAAACACTATCAACTGTGTTCCTAACTTATCTTCTGCTGGAATAATGAATCCCCAGCTGCCCTTGCCAGCTTCACAGAGAGAGGGGACGTGAAGGCAAGACCGGAGGGGTCCTCACAGCAGACGCTCGCGGGGTCACTAGAAGGATGAAGATGGGAGGGTTGAGGGCACTGCACTAGAGCCCACTATCTCTCAGACCTCAAACCTCAAGAGGCTCCAGATAACTCAGTTTACCTGTTCTGTCAAACACCTCATCACATGGAGCAGGGTTATGCTCCCTCCTTCCGGTCCCACAGTTAGGAGCATGCCTGTAACTTTACACGCGATTACTTTGGGGTACAGCTGTCTATGCCCCCCACCTCACCCCTCCTTCAAGTGAGCACTCCCCGAGGGCACGACCTAGTGATGCTCGCCTGAGTAATCACATCCCTGTCCCTCCAAAGCACAGAGCCCAACTGTCACACATCAGACCCTACACAGGTGAGGCATAGGTGGATAACCAGGGAGCCATATGGTGGGGTCTGGGCTCAAGAAGGAAATGCTGGGGAAGGGCTGTGCAATGGCACCAACCACAGACTAATGGCGCATCACAAGCGGCACGTCTAAACACGAAAACATGCTTGTTGCAATATTTTCCAATTTTCCAATCCTGTATTCCGCGAACCAGCGCCTAGGGAACCAACTGCACTTCCAAGGCCATTTACCTAAACACGATTTTGTTGCAATTATGGGAAGTGCTGTCTAATGGTTACCACAGGAGATAAGTTACTGTGGAAGCCATTTGTGATGCTCTGAAATAAACCAAGTCTTCCCAACGGTGCCAGATTTAGCCGTTCACTCATTTAACAAGCATTTGCTGATCGTTCATCAACTTTCAATCACTCGTCCAAGTCCTGGAGATGTAGCGGCGGGAGGAGGGGTTAGAAACCGAGAATGTGGGTGCGCGCACCTGTATCCGAACCTTGGCTGGTGGAGACAGGGGAGTCAAGGGCTCAAGGCCATGCTCCGCTGTGAGTTCTAGGCCAGACAGGGCTACAGGAGCTCACGTCTCAAAACAAAACAGAACAACAACAACAAAGCCAACAACAACAAAAACCAGTACAGCAGCGAATGCCCTTGATCCCACTATCTGGGTGGCAGAGGATGGTGGTTATGTGGACCAGCCTCGTCTACTGAGCAAACTCCACACCAGCAAGGGCTACACAGTAAGACCCTGTCTCAAAATACAATTAAAAACCCTGGGCTGGAGAGATGGCTCAGCAAATTTAGGAGTATTTGCTGCTCTTCCAGAGGACGTGAGCTTGTTCCCAGTAACGTATTAGGGAGCTTACAAGTGCCTGCAACCCCAGCTCCTGGTGATCTAACACCCACTTCCTGCCTCTATGGGTAATGAATGCACTCACATGCACAAACCTACACTCAGGCACATAGACACAAGTAACAAGAAATAGATACATAGGCACAGAGATACAAGTAATAAGAAATAGATACATAGGCAGATAGACACAAGCAATAAAAAATAGATACATAGACACAAGTAATAAGAAATAGATACATAGGCACATAGATACAAGTAACAAGAAATAAAAACAGAACTTACTTTCAAAGCCTAAATAAATAGTCTGAAACCAGGATAGCTACTCCCTGCTCACTGCAGGGAGTCCTCAGCAAATGAACACTTGCTGAGCATCTAGGTTGTGAAAAGCAGCTTAGGACACACACACACAACATGTACCTTCTGCCCTCTGAGGCTGCATGTCCTGAAAGGGACGCCATAGTCAAGCCTACGGCTCTAGAATGCAGTGATGCTGTGCCTATCACCAGACTTACATGCCAAGCTGCCCCCCAATACTGCCGGCTCTAGCAATCTCTGCCTTGAGTTCTTGCAGCCCTAATTATTTTTTAATATTTATTTATTTATTTGCATTGGCATTTTGCCTGCATATATGTCTATATGAGGGTGTCAGATCTTAGAGTTACAGACAGTTGTGAGCTGCCATGCAGGTGCTGGGAATTGAACTAGGGTCCTCTGGAAGAGCAGCCAATGGACTTAACCACTGAACCAGCTCTCTAGCCCCACAGCCCTAATTTTTATGCTTCCCACCTCGACATCTCATTTTTCCCAAGGACGAGCAGCTTTGATCAGTGTGCCTCTTTGTAGCAGCACCTTCTGATTTGACGGGAGCTGAAAATAACAAGCTCGTTAAAAGCTGCAAGGAGTCCACAGTTGCCAACCAAAGCTGGGGTGGGCAGGCAGGCAGACAGCTACTAGGGAAAGGCAGGGACTCTGCTGTCTCTGCTAGCCAGCCGGGAGGCTACTGTGCTGACTCATAGGTTCCTAGCCCTGTTTCTGATAAGGGAGACTACTGGGCGGCTGGCGTTTTCACTGCGAGCCCTAAATAAAGGAACTACGCGACCTTTGATAAGATACCACTGGCAATGTCTTACTGCAACCCACCCCAGCTGCGATGCAAACAGGTCAAACTTAGTTATAGATCAAAGACAGCAGGAGTCAACCGTCCAGATCTCATCCGTCTCCAAAATAGAAAAAGCCAGGCTTCCCGGGTAGACTTCAAAGGAAGAGGGAAGCTAAGCTGTGCGTGCGTGCTCAGTGAGTGAGTGTGTACTTTCTAGTTGGGAGCTGAAGTGGAAAAGCACAGGGTCTAAACAATGAGAGCGACTGCAGGAGCCCTCTCAATGCACCTGCTCCACATCCGTCACACGGCACGTCCCTGTGTGCCCCTCTTCCCTTCCATCTCCATCACTTCATACCCAGGCGACAGCGGTGGCCCTGAGGGGTCCCAACACCTCTAGGTTTGCATCTGCCCACTACACCCTACTACCACTGCTACTGCATCTCTGAGAGAAGCTGTTATTTGAGACGGCTTTCTCTGCTCCAAAGAACCCACGGGGGGGAAGAAAGCGCGTGCGCCCTCCAGCATAATCAGGGACTTTGCGAAACCATCCTGGCCCAAATTCTGAGAAGTTCTGCCTCTCCCTTGGGCCCTACAAGTACCCTGAAATCCGGTCAAGTTCTGAAGCCTGACGCCCTCCAAATACAATATCCATGCCGCCTTCCGTAGCAGCCCTGCCTGTACAGTCTGTGTCTTCTCTCCTTCGCCTTAGGTTCTCTTCTCCTGCCCCCTTCCTATCCTGACTACAGCAAGTCAAACCTGGGGCCAGCACCTTCCCTGCTCATCATCTGTCTGCTGCCTTCTGGAGTCTGGAAATTGACACAAGTATTAGCGCCAACATGGACTAAGGAGAATCCTCAGTTCCACGAAAGCTTTCAAATGGCCCACTGTTTCAGAAGTCTGATCTCGCCATTCCAATGGCGAATTTATAGAAAAGAAAATACAGAATTTTCTATAACTGGCTGGAACCTGAGAGCAAAACTCTTGTATAAGCATCACCCCTGACCCCAGAACCCCTGTCATCTCTAACACCCATTATGACATGGGTGTTTTATAAATAAATCATATCCCACCAGGCAGTGGTGGCGCACGCCTTTAAGGCCAGCACTCAGAGACAAGTGGATCTCTGAACTTGAGGCCAGCTTGGTCTACAGAGTGAGTTCTAGGGCAGTCAGGGCTACACAGAGAAACCCTGTCTTAAAAAAAAAAAAATCATTTCCCGTTGTGGCCTCTTCTAATGAAAATCTATTTATTTACGTATTTTTTTGTTTATTTATCTGTTTTGAGGATTTTTTCCTGGGGGAAGTACCGAACTGGGGATCAAATTCAGGGCCTTATACATGCTAGGAAATGCCTTATTTTATTTAGATGGGGTGTTACTAGGTAGTCCAGGCTAGAACTATGGTGTTTCTGCCTCTACTCATTGAGTGCCAAGATTACAGGCATGTGCCACCTTGTTCTTTTAAATACAAAATATAAATAAATTTTGGATTCCCACGCAAGGGTAAAAACAAAAACAAAAACCTTAAAATAAAAAAAAAACAATTTTGCAGGGCTGGTGCTCAAACACAGGACCCTGAACAAACGAGGCAGGCGCTCCACTGAACTGCCTCCCAGTCGCTATGCCCCTCATTTCTGAACCTATGAACAGCTGGGTTTTCTGTGTGTTTTCAAATATGCTACCATTAAGTTTCACCATCCTTAAATTGGCCTGAGATCTGTTGTGCGTTAAGTACAATGAGAGTTGTGCCTGTTATTCCATCTCTCACTGACCCATCTCACTTTTATAACGCAGAAGTGCCATAGGCAAAAAAATAAATAAATAAATAAAAAATAAAAAAGGGGGGGGGGCTGGAGAGATGGCTCAGTGGTTAAGAGCATTGCCTGCTCTTCCAAAGGTCCTGAGTTCAATTCCCGGCAACCACATGGTGGCTCACAACCATCTAGAATGAGGTCTGGTGCCCTCTTCTGGCCTGCAGACATACACACAGACAGAATATTGTATACATAATAAATAAATAAATATTTTAAAAAAAGAAGTGCCATAGGCAGGCCCGGGGTTGGGGGGTACCCGAGTACTGGACCCACAGTGCCTCATTAAAGGCCCTGTTATAAATGCACAGCTGTTCTAACAGCCTGCACCCCGTGCCTCTGTTGGGTCACATGCTGCACTAGAAACCCAGTTCCACGACCCCTCCAGCAGACTGAACACGACCTTCACCACTCTTGAGAAGATGGCAATGCTCTCGTGGGCTCTGTCAATCTTGTTCATAGCTGTATCAACGAGAAAGCAAGGGGGATGCCTGCCAACTGGTGCCCCACCACCAAGACCTCTCACCTAGACCTCCGGCCCCGCCAGGACACCCTAACATCATGTGCTTTGAGTCAAATGCTTACCACAGCACAAGGTGTCCAAGGTCTAACAATCCATCAGAATGAAGACTGAGATTAGTCTGGTTTGGGATTTTTGTAACCCTACTTGATCTCTAAAGATCAGCTTCCTTCTCTAACGTGTTAATACCCCCAGTCTAACCTGTCTCAAAGCCCGGCCCGGGATCATAGCTGGCTTCATGGCTGCTCGTTCCCAGAAGGCCCTGCCTCAAGGCTAGAGCCCACAGTTTCTAGGAAGCACTTCTTTCATGTTAGTCACCGGCTCTCCCAAGCCCTGCTGCACTTGTCAGTTTTCTCTCTCTTTTTGCTTGTCTTTCCTTCCTACCTTCTGTTAGCAGAGCTGTTGGGGAAAGAAAATAGCTCTCTTTTAGAGATCCACTCAAATCCCAAGTGACCCAAACAAAGCCAGTTCAGAAAGGAGATTTCTTCATCGTAGCCACGTACTGATCAGAAGAGTGTGTACCAGTGACACTGGCCCCCTCCACCCCAAGTCCACCTTCAGGATCCTGACATAAGGTTAAGGTTCAAATGGATAGGGAGGCAAGAGTTATACACAGCCAAACGGTCCTGGTCAAGTGTGGTCCCACCCGCCATCGACCCATCCATGCCTGGTCCCAGTCGCTCCTGCCAGGTGTCGTCAAGAAGGTATGAAATGTCGTCTAACTGACTGGCACCAGGCTTCAACATTTTCCTTCTCCCAACCTGAGGTTCCTGGGGAAATTCTAACTCTTAGGGGCTATTGTTTTAATAGTCTGATGGCCAAAAAAAGAGGCGAGAATGTCTCTTCAGGATATCTCCATTCCTGCAGGACAGCTGCATCTTCCCCACCTCTACTTTTTCCTTTTCAGTGTGGAGATCTATCTCTACGGAGCCTCCACTTGACAGTTTTCTAGGAACCTTTGTAAAAAAGAAAAAAAAAAAAAAACAAGCTCTGTGATAGCTACACACACAGCCCAATTGGCCTAGGCATGTCCCCTAAACATATGACACCTAGTGGGGAGTGCTCAGGTCATTGGGGACGTGCCCTTGAAGGGGTTTATGGAGCTCTACCCAAATCCCATCTGTTTTTGCTTTCTGGTTCACACATAAATGTTTTTTTTTCTCTGCCACCTGAGCCTACCATGATACGCACCTGCTTACTACAGGCCCAAAGCAATGGGACCAGCTGCTGTTAGACTATAACCTGCATAAACATAGGCCAAAATAAAGCTTTTTCTCTTGCAAGTAATTACTTTGAATATTTTGTGACAAAACATAGAATAACTAGAAAGGTCCTCATTGCCGATATAGCTAAGTCATCATAAACAAAGAAGATAAAGACGTCATAAACACAAACAACTAAAATTACCAACTAAGTCACCCTGGAGGAAGAAATACTATTTCAGCAAGTAGAGAGAGATCAAGATCTCTCAGAGATGAAGATCACTTGCTGCTCTTGCAGAGGGCACCCAGATTCAGTTCCCAGCATCTACAGGGTGGCTCGCAACTGTCTATAACTCTAGTTCCAGGAAATACAACACTGTCTTCTGACCTCTGCAAGCACCAAGCATGCACATGCTTGCCACCCTCTCTCTCTCTCTCTCTCTCTCTCTCTCTCTCTCTCTCTCTCTCTCTCTCTCTCTCTCTCTCT
>NC_022031.1:50288195-50291433 GCF_000317375.1 Microtus ochrogaster
TCTCTCTCTCTCTCTCTCTTTCTCTCTCTCTCTCTCTCTCTCTCTCTCTCTCTCTGTGTGTGTGTGTGTGTGTACGCGTGCATGTGTCGTATATGAAAACAAAATCTTTATTTTTGGAGACTAAAAACTCGATTGTAAGCCAGTGAGGGATGCACACCCGTAAGCACTGCACTTAGAAGTCCTAGACAGGAAGTTCCCAAGTCCAAGGCCACCCTGTCTTAAAACATGCTCTCCCTAAAGGAGATAGAGCCTCATACAAGTCACATGGTCAGATTATACAGTTTCTGACTGGCAGAACAAGCATTGGAACCCCAAGTCTTCCAGGCTTTATGTGTATAATTCTTTTTATCTTAATCCACAGCTTCCTGGGCCATCTCATTCACCACCTGGGCTCTGAATGCATGCAAAGTGTTCTGTACACAAGAAATATTTATGGGTGAGCATGGTTGTGCATGCTTGTACATGTCTTTAATCCCAGTACTCAGGAGGCCTACATAGAAAGATCCTATGTTTGAGGCCACATAAGGGTATTGCATGTTTGAGGTCAGTCTAGGCTACACAATAAGGCTGTCTTAAAGGGAAAGGTGTGCTGGGCCTGGTGACAATTGCCCTTAGTCCTAGTTAAGAGGCAGGGGCAGATGAATCTGTGTGAGTTTGAGACCAGCCTGGTCTACACAGCAAGTATTACACGGCCAGCCAGCATTGCATGGTCAGATAGTGTCTGGGGCGGGGGAAGGGGGGAGGTAGAGGGAGGAAGAGGAAGGAGGAAAAGTAGGGAGGGAGGGAAGAAAGGAAGGATGTTTTTTTAAGTACAGAAAAAGAAGAAAGAAGAAAACCACAATTTTTTTCTTGTGCTCAATCCAACCCATGACGACCAAACACTACCTGCAAACAGGAGTCTGGCTCTAACAACTGGGACAGAGCCAGATCTGAGGGAAGGAGAGGAAAGTCCCCTCTGGACAGCTGGGAAGTCACAGCAGGGTGGAAAGTAGATGATCTGCTCCCACAGGGCCACAGAAGCCGAGGCACTGCAGGACACTGAGCACCAACAGTCCGGGCAGCTCCTAGAAATCCAATTCTACTAAATCAGAGCACATGATATTACTTTCCTGTTTGCCTGGCTACCAGTCTCTCGGAAATCGGAGGAAAGAACATCACCACTGCTCTTCATTCTGAACAACAAGGAAGCAAGAATCCTTTTTAAAGGGCTTTCGTCTTGGCTAGGAAGTCAGTGCAAGGGGTGTTGCTGCCAGGTCTACATGACCCCCTCGGGTCACTGCAAAGGCCCTGGATGAGCTAGTCCCCACAGGGGGACCAGGAACTCTCCTACCACAGAGCCGCAGCCGTGCTCACATCAACTAATGGAGAGATCAATAGAGAACATGAAGGCTTTGTGTTGTGTTATTGATTGACTATTGACCAGCCTGGCCCAGCTGATAAGCAGTCTTTGGGCCAAGCTGTATTTAGATCTGGGCAGAGAGTCAAGACTCTTGGCTCCTCCCTTCGCACCTCCCTCACGAAAAGCAGTGAGGAGCACAGGATTCTATCAGCCTGGATCCTATGAATATTTCCTTGGATGGGGGGGTGTGAGTGGGGAGCAGGGATCAAACCAAGGGTCTCACATATTTGAAGCAAATGCTCTCCACTGAGCCACACCTCCAATCCCTTGACGATATATATAAAATATATAACATATAATATATATCCATGAGGATACATAATGTCTGCTGGTGAGCTCCATGTCTGTCAGCTGATACTTCTACCCAGAGATGTGAGCAAAACTCCTGACTTAGTCTAAGGGATGGGCCTCCCACTTATTCCTCAAGATGCTGGAAAAGAAGAAAGGATTCCCAAAGCTCATTTTTGGAGATGCCCTGAAACACTTCAAATACGCTTCCTACTCTTCAGAGGGACAGTCATACTGCCTGTGGACTCCTCACTACACTACCCCACTCACAGAGACCTCCCTAACTCCAGGGCCTGGGGACACTCCATTTGCCTGGTACCATGTCACCTGTCACAGTGCTTCTGTCCCACAAAACTCTCTTGTTCCCTAGTAAATGGGACAGGGACAGGAAACGCTCCGAGCAACCGGGAAGGCTGAAGCCTCCTACACAAAGCAGGAAGACTGTCCTGACTTTTAGGCCACAATGCTTTTCACAAAAACAAAACCACAAGCAAGGAGCTGTGAGAGAGTGCTTGTAGGCCCAGCACTCCAGAGGCTGGGGACCGAAGAGCTGGAGTTTGAGACCAGCCTTGGCTACACGGGAGGTCCTGACTCCAAACATCAACAACAGCTACAACAATAGGAGCAAAGTACACAGGGACTTGAAAAGAACCAAGTGGCAGGGGCTTCTGTCTCAGTTTTCCTGATCTCCTTCTAAATGGTAGTACTTTCAACCTGGCTGCAAATTTGCCCACACCACTCCTGTCAAGAACAGGTCTTTGAAACTGGGCAGTGGTGGTTCACACCTTTAATCCCAGCACTCGGGAGGCAGGCAGAGGTGGTCAGATTTCTGTGATTTCGAGGCCAGCCTGGTCTATAAAGTGAGTTTTAGGACAGCCAGAGCTGTTACACAGAGAAACCGCGTCTCAAACAACAACAACAACAAAGCTGACACAGCTTCAAACAAAATGAACATGATATTATGGATGTGTCGTGTTTTCCAAAGTGAGGTAACAGTCCCTCTGGGAGGCTTACTCTGGAGGAAGATCCACCCAGCACACAAAAAGTCTATGTACCCTAAGGCTACCGTGCCTGCCAGGCCACATCTAGATGTTCCTGTCCCAGCTGGGCCAGCCTTCCAATCATCCAAACACATGACGACCCCACCCCATCCTGGTCTAGCATTCATCTGAGCATCTCTGAGGAGCCTAAGCAGATGCCCCCAAGGAGCAGACGGGGTTGCCAGCTGAGCTCTGCTTCAATTCTTGACCAACATAATCCACAACAAAGATTTGTAAGAAACGGCCATTCGAGGCTCAAAGCACTCTGTGAGAAGCTTATTATGTAACCACAGATAAAGGAATAAAAACCAGACACAGACACGGCATGTGTATGTAGCATATGTGTGTACGGGAAAGATTTCATATGTCTCAGCTTTCTCCAAATGTAAAGCTAAGTTTCTCAAGAAACAACATACGGTGATGCTAACGTGGGTATCACCTGCTTGGAAACAAAGGAGAGCAGGATAAACAACCGTATTCTTGAAAAAAGAACGGAGGGAGGGAGGGAGGG
>NC_022031.1:50291643-50306383 GCF_000317375.1 Microtus ochrogaster
AAAAAAAAAAAAAACAATAAGAAGGTTTTTATAGACAAATGTAGAGAGAGGACTGCTTGGCTTTTGTTTGTGGTGACGTTAAGAAATCACTGCTTTGTACTGAACATAATAATGACACAAGGATGTATCTACTGCATGAGTATTTGTTAGACGTGACCATTTAAGAAGTAAGAGGCTAAACAAATTATGAGATTTGCTTTAAAATATCCCAGAAACTGGGCCAGGGTGTGGATTAGAGATAGAGAAACTTGTGCAGAAAGTCCGAGGCCCTGGTTTTGATTCCCAGTGCCGCGAAATCAATCAATCTAGGAAATAAGAAATGGGTATTCTAGATGGGCGGTATCCCAGCACTCAGGAGGCAGAGGCAGGAGGATCTCTGTGAGTTCAAGGCCAGCCTGGTCTACAAGAAAGTTCTAGGACAGGCTCCAAAGCTACATTGAAAAAGCCTGTCTTGAAGAAACTGAGAAAGAAAAAAAGAAAGAAAAGGATGAGTATTTTGTTTATTTTAGTTACTTCCCCGTAGTCTCTATTTACATTCAGATTTCCTCAGAACAAGCAATTAATAAAATCTCACAAGGTACAAAAGAGCTGGAGATTGGAGGAGGGCGGCAACGTGAGGCTGAGCCCTGCTTCGGAGCATCAGGGCCGCTGTTGGGAAAAGGGATTTCCATAACCACCGTGAAGATGAGCAGGTTGTACAACGCAGACAGGAAAAATTACTCCAAACCGTGAGCAATTAATTTGACTCTATATCATCACAACAAAATATAGTACAAAGAGTTCTATTGAGGCCCAGCTCAGCACCTAAGAGTGCACACCCAAGAATGTACCCCAAGGCACATTCCACCCACTGCCCAGTGCCCTGTGCAGCCTATTCAGGTGATCCACTGTACACTTTGTGCTCAATTTCACAGACAAAATGAGGTCCTGTTACAGCAAGTACGCAGAGTAATAATGTTTCGCTTTGGACACAATGGAGTCACCTTTCCTATCACCTAGCATCAGGGAAACAATGACTTTCTCCCTCAGAACAGTTCTGAAGGCTGTACGACTAACTTCTGACCTTGAACTAAAGTACCACCATCCTTCCTGCGGAGCAGTAAGACGTCTGATGTGTAACAGGACGAGCTCCCACGAGGGCAGCTTTGGAGAGCCACAATACCTGGGTCCAGGTTCAACAACCTGATCTAAAAACTTGCATTTGACAGCTGGGGCAGACAAAGCATGAGGCAGGTAGGTCCCAGTTTCCAGGCAGCCGCTTTGGAGCTAAGAATAGAAAGCAAGCCTTCTGAGGACACCAGCAGCCTTTCTTCAGACTGCTTCAACCGCCTGTCCTATGCTACTTTAGTCTGCCGAGCAAGAGGCCTGCTTTGCTTTCTGCGCCCAAAACGCTAAGAACCAAACATGGGACACTGCAAAACCAGATACTTCAGTGCTAAAAACTGTTATCCCTCTCCTTTAATCCCAGCACTCGGGAGGCAGAGGCAGACGGCTCTCTGTGAGTTGGAGGCCAGTCTGGTCTACAAGAGCTAGTTCCAGGACAGGCTCCGAAGCTATAGAGAAACCCTGTCTCAAAAACAAAACAAAACGAAACAAAATCACTATAAGTGCTTGATTTGGAGACCTACTTCTTCCCCTCCAGTCTTCTTTTCTCCTCCCCTCCCCCTCCGCCTCTGGTCAAGAAGGAGATAGGGCAGGGTAGGCAGTCAACCTACCACCACAGGAAAAAACAGAAATAAAATGAAATAAATTGGTGCCCAATGGAAGAGAACACGCAATTAAAGTGATGGATGTCTTCGCATGGTGGGGGAGGGGCAGGGGCAAGCTGCTGGGAGAGGGGCAGCCGGAGAATAAATTACAGAAGTACTTTTTGCTGCCAGATTGCAGACACCTCTCTCCCCATGCAATTCTGCCAGGAAACAACTCTACATCAATAAATATGTAGCATATCCCTCCACAGATGCCAGCCAAGAAATGTGAGCGGAAAGAACCAGGTTTTGGTGGATGTAGATGTCTCCCCAAACTGTCCTGCAGCTCGGGCCGAGTGAAATGCGCTGGGAGAGCTACGGAGATGACCTGGCCAGGAAAGCACCGGTCCTGCAAACACAGGACCTGGGTTTGGATCTCTAGAACCGACGTTTAAAAAAAGAAAAAATATGGACTGTGAATCACAGAGATAGGTGGATTGTGGATCACAGAGACAGGTGGATTGTGATCACAGAGAAGACAGCTGGATTGTGATCACAGAGACAGGTGGATTGTGGATCACAGAGACAGGTGGATTGTGGATCACAGAGACAGGTGGATTGTGCATCACAGAGACAGGTAGAGTGTGATCACAAACACAGGTGGATTGTGGATCACAGGGACAGGTGGGTCACCGAATCTCATTTGGCAGCTTAACAAAACTATTGAGTTTAAGGTTCAGTGCAAGACCCTGTCTAAAAGTTAAAATTAATAGAATGTTGAAGAACCATTATAGGAACGATACCAGACACCAACTACTGCTCTACACATATATGCATACGCTCACACTACAAAGTACACCACACACATACACACACACACACACACACACACACACACACACACAGTGAGGCATGTTCATGCCAACTCGCACCCAGTACTCCCTAAACTCAGGCCCACAGGAACCCTGCCCTGAGTTCAACCACACTTTTCAACCGTGAAGGAAGATTTTCGGGTCTGACTGCACACCTAGTAATACAGGTCAATGAGGACATGGGCTTGGGTTTTGAGTCCTGACTCTTTTACAGCTTGGGTGGAGTCTGATGTCCAAGAGTTTCTTAGCAAGTCAAGATGTTCTAACAACTATACGAAGCCAGGTGACAAATTTAACAGGGGCCTTGCCCAGAGTCCACCCACAAGACACACCCTGTGGCAGCAGCCTCGGTCTAGGCAGCATGCCTATCAGCAGTGGGTGGAGATAGGCTTCTTAAGGTTGCGTGAGAGCAGTGTCGCAGCCCAAATTGCACACTGCACTTTGACCTCTTCAAATTCTTACACTGAAGCCTGGACCTCAGAATGTCACAGTATTTGGAAACAGGGCGTTTAGAGAAGCAGTTAGGTTGAACTAAGGCTATCATGATGAGCCCTGCTCCGCCTGACTGGTGTGTCTATAGAAAGAGGAGACGGGCTGGTGAGATGGCTCAACAGATAAGGGTCCTTGCGGGCAAGGCTGCTGACCGGAGTTCAAACCCCAGAACCCACACAGTGGAAGAACAGAACTGATTCTCAGACGTTGTCCTCTGACCTCTCCATGGATACACACAACACATAAATTAAATTAATAAACACATGTGAAAAGGGGGAGAAGAGAGAAGAGGGAAGGACAAGACAGGACAGGACAGACACACACTGAGAGTCACAGGGATTTCACGCCCTGAAGAAAGTCCATGGGAAGACAGGGAAAGGGCAACACAGGTAGCCATTCCCAACAACGAGAGTAGCTTAAGGAAACACTGCCATTAGCACTGTAGTCTTAACACGTTGTAAGAGAGTGGACTTCTGTGGTTTAAGGTTCCCAGGCGACACATTGCTAAGGCTGCCCTAGCTAACGAGCGGATACATAGCCTGAACTGATCATCTCCTGTAACCGGGCAAGACTTCCAAGGGAGGGATTGGGATACCAACCCAGCCATATAACATTTGATCTACAATTTGTCCTTCCTACGAGATATGCTGGGACAAAGGTGGCGCAGAAATTATGGGAGTGGCCAACCCATGACCGATCCAGCCTGAGAGCCATACTATGACAGGGAACTTATTCCTCACACAGCCTAGAAGGCCAGGACCCAGAGGCTGGACAGCCCAGAGATCCTGGATAGAGCCAAACATGACTCACAAAAAAGAAAAAAAAAAAAGTCAATGAAATGATTCCTAATGATATCCTGGGACGCTCATAGATCATTGCCTAGTTCAGCTGGAAACAGATGCAGAGACCCACAGGCAAATATCAGGCAAGCTTTGGGGAATCTTGTGGAAGAGGGGAAGGAAGGTCTGTGATGGACACATGCGCCTCTGGTCTCTGACACTCTATAAAGGGAATAATAAACACAGTTGTCAAATTAGCCTGTATTTAGGACTTTCAGGATCACAACAATTGTTACAAGCAGAATTTAGAGTGGTTTCCGCAGCCCTGAATACGTGTGTAAAAGTTTCAGAAAGGTTAATGAGTGGGAAAGCCTGTGAAGATTTCCCTTTAATAGCGTCGCTGGTGAGCTGTGCTGCTAAAATCAGCCTAACACTAACTGAGGCGTCTATCCATTCATCTGATGAGGGCACAGACACAGGAAGCTATTTTTATAGGTGACCTTTAAATTTTGATCTTTCTTTCTCGGGTGGGTGGTGGTAAATCTGTAGTTTGCAGGGGTTGTTTAGTTTGTTTTTGTTGTTTTGTGTGGTTGGTTAATGCAGGGGATAGAGCTGGCTCCGCTGCTAAGAGCACTTGATGCACCTGCAGAGTACACAAACCTAGTTCCCAGCAACCACATGGCACCTGACAACTACCTGTAATTCCAGTTCCTGAAGACCCTACACCCTCTTCAGGCCTCCAAAGTCACCAGCCATACACGTGGTATACTTACATACAAGCAGGCCAACATGCATACACATGGCATAAGAAGAAATAAATCCTTAAAAACGAAAAAAGCAGCCATGTGTAGGAGCACACAGCTTTAATCCCAGCACTGGGGAGGCAGAAGCAGATGGATCTCTTGGGAGTTCGAGGCCCATCCGATCTATATAGCAAGTTCCAGGCCAGCCAGGGCTACATGGGGACAGCTTGTTTCAATAAAAACAAACGAAAAAAGGAAAAGTTACCACCCGTGTATGAGAAGGCAGAGAGCAGCCAGGTGTATAGTTCACACTCAATGGGAGAGCACAGAGAACATATGTCCACACGGAGAAAAGAAGGGGAGACTCACAGTCCCCCCTCAGGTTTGGGTCTGCAAGGAGGGCACCAACATGTCTCCCCAAGGCACACGGTTGGCATTTAACATGGTGCGGTGAAAATCTTGGCCGTGAGTCTACCATACAAAGTCAGCCTCGCCCAGCCATTAAGTAGGGGGAAAAAATCACACCCCAATAATATATGCATTTTTGTAAGGGACAATGGAATGCCAAGCAGGGCACGAGCTTTTCAACTAGGACTATTTGTGAAACGTGGCTTTAAAACAGAATGCACACGTAGGAAATTATTTACAGAACTGAACGCCTAAGAACAGATATAGTAACTGCCTGGGTTGGTCATAAACTAACCTCAACTTGCACCAGTCTGGGCAGAACGTACCTGGAATGGTACAGGGCGCCAAGGCCCTGGCACTCAACTAGACTTGAGCCACCCCAACCCCGTGCCTTCTAAGAAACCTAGAGAACACAGAGGTTGGGGGTGGGGGGGTCAATAATAGAGTTGTCTGTCACTCATTCTGCGCAACTTCTAGTGAATGGTGCAGAGGCAGAAAATTGATCCTAAGGGATGGGAGGGGGTGACACACCGAGCTAAGGAAGCGACCCTCTGAGGATATGCAGAGCGCACAGCATACTTTTCCGGTGTTTGAAAAAAAAATCTAGAAATATGAATTTTTACATAAAACAGGTAGTTTCTTTTTTTTTTTTTAATTTTGCTTAGACCTCTAGTCGACTCTTGAAAAACTGAAGTGTGACACATATAGAAACTGTCTGGGTCCATTCAAGACCCCCCCCCCCCAGGTGAACGCCCTGGGGAGGCATCATCTAGGACCAGAACCAAAAGCTTCCTCAACCTGACTTCAAGCTGCCCCATCCTTCCCTTCCCTCTCTCAGCACCGCTGAGTCATCGCCTCTGTTTTGAACTCGGTATCCATGAACTCCCATGGTGGTTAGCTTCCCCCACCCCCCCGGAATGCAGGGAGAGCACCCTCCGAGTCCCAGCCCGGCCTGCATCCACGAACAAAGGCACAGGTGGACAGGTGGCACTTCATTGCTCTAAAAGGAAGAGAAACCAGATCTGCTGAATTCACCTTTTGTGTGCTCGCCCACGGAAGAGAAAGACCTGGAACGGGGGAGAGCAGGGAGGAGATAAGGAGACTAGATGATGGGCGGCGCTGAGGTCAAAGTCAACGGAAGGGGAGTGTCTGCTTCCTGATCAAAGGGACAGAAAAAGGACCGGGCAGTGGCAGATGACAGTGGGAAGAAGCCAAAGTTCACGGTGCCCAGGAAAGCAGAGAGCAAGGCAGCCCAGACTATAGCCAGGGAGACTGGAATGATCCCCTGTGCCTGCCTCTGGGGACAGCAGGCAGGTTTCCAGGAAGGAGTCTACAGAGCACTGTGTATGTGCTTTTTTTTTTTTTTCCCAGAGAGCTTCCCACTGGCTTTTCTGTGTCTGTCTTCCCTGCTCGCTAGCCCCCTGCCACCCTCAGGGAGGCTGCATTTTCCTTCCCTGATGAACTGCCTCTGTTTATACCACTGAAAAATTTACATTGCGGACAATTTCAGATAAAAGGCCAATGGAATAGCAAACACCTGTCCCTGGACTGTAGCCATGGTCACCATCCCCTGCCATCTTTTCAGCCCCTGGCCCTCCACTGATTTCTTTTTTAACATTTCCTTTTCGAGATGGGCGCTAAGTAGTGTTTCTATAGAAATGCATCTGAGCTGTCTGGAAACATCTGTGCGACCTTCCCTCCCCGATCCACCCAGAGGCAACAGCTATTCTGATCTGCTTCCTCCACAGATGAGGTCTGTCCATTCAGAACCGCACAGAAACGGAATCAGGGGCCACCCTTTCCAGTAATGTTAATGTCTCTCAGAACAACTGCATGAATACCAAAACGAGTTTTCATTCTGAGCTAGGCACAGTAGTGTGCACCAGGCGTGGAGGCTGAGGCAGGAGGACCACTTGGCCCAGACTGCACAACACAAGAAAACATAGGTCTTATTTTTTAAAACAGAAAAGAAGGAAGACAAGATGGTGTTTAGACCAAGCTGGCATTAGGACATCTCTATCGCTTTTCCTGTGCTTACCTCTATAAATACCTATAAAGCCTAAAAATCCACATTTCAGATAGAAATAATCCCCACTGGGCCTCAGAGGCACGGTTCTTAATGAGCCGCTAGAGCTAGATGGCTTCCCTGTGCCGATGGTACAGGCTCCAGCTTCTGTACCTGCGCTGTCCGTGAGCATCTTTGCGGGTGCCATCCTCAGAAAAGCAAAGTGGACTGTTACGGTCTTTCCCTCCGGTGTTCTGTCTCAGCAGTTTACGGGTAAAACCATAAAACCTAAAGTGTTCTCTACGATTGTAGAAGGCACTGTTTCTCATAAATTGGCAGTCACTCGGGAGAAAAATGCACCTTACGGTCAGCCTTGACTCGGTTTGTACCTGGTTTGATTCAGTGTACGCAGCACCACTCAATAAATATCTGTCTGTTTTTTTTTTCTAACTCTCTCTCTGCAAAGCATTGACCAGTTCCATCTTTAAGGCAACAGGGCAGAGAGTAGAAACTGCCTCTCTTTGATCACCTGTACCAGCTGGTGACAGTGATGTTACACCTGTGCTCAGGTACACTGGGCTCAGAGTTCACCTGTCAGCCAGCGCCTGACAGGAAGCAAGTATCTCACAACATCGACTCTGGCTGTGTTGTTTCCATTTCCCCCACTGGTCCTCCTGGCCACGGGTTCCATTCAAACCTTCCTAGAGCTCTCACTAGGGGCCTGACCTACTGATCCCTTGTGCTGGCTCCACATACCAACCAGGAATAAACCCAGGGTATATGGCACCTTAAATAAATATTTGTATATATAAATATACCAAACTACAGAAACTGAGATCCAGGGGACCTTTCTTTAAGGTAGTCCCCTCTCTGAGCTCTCAATCTCAGCAACTTAGCATACAGAAAACAAGGAGAGACATCTGCCCTTTGCTCCAGGTTCCACCACTCACTCCTGCCACCAAATTCACTGACTTCCAAGTCACCAAGCACCCACTCTTTCTGTCCAGGCCCAGCACCAGACTAACAGCTGCAGTTCAGCTCAGCGGTGATTGCCCGCCGCCAGCACCTGTCACTCCTAACTCTGCTGCCCTAGATCACTTGTACCCACCGCTCTCCTTCCCTCCTCTGCAGCCCCAGGATTCCAGGAGCCGCTGCTGCACGCTTTCCTCAGAGGGAGAGGCTGTGCCTGAATGGACCATCCACTCTGCAACCAAAGCCTCTTTTTCTCCCAAATCAATTCCACAAAGCTTCATCTGTCCAGCAGGGACAGTACTTGTCATTCATGGTGACACAGTGAAGAGCTGGCTCCCAGGTCAAAAGAGTCAGAGAACACAGGTCTCAGCCTCCGTATTCATTTGCTCAAGCTGTCGAACACAATACAATGGACTTGTGGTTGAAACAGGAGTAATGTATTTCCTCCCTATTCAGCGTGGAGATGGAGCTAGTTTGGGTAATGTATTTCCTCCCTATTCAACGTGGAGATGGAGCTAGTTTGGGGGCCTCTTTCCTTGACTTACAAACCCTCACCCTCTTCTCATGCTCATACAGTGGTCCCTGGGTGTCTGTGTCCTGATCCCCTCTTTGAAGGAAGACAGCAGTTATGGTGGACTGAGGACTGTCTCCACACCCTCACTTTAACTAAATGCTCTTGGTAAAGACCTTAACCCCTAGGGAATATGGATTCAGACGTCAACGGACAAATGTGCAGAGAAGGAAGGGGCTTGATTCAGCTCATGACAGCGACCTCCTCAGCCAAATGGGTGGCAGTGAGTGTGGCGTGCCTCATGGGAGTCTCAGGAGGAGGGCTGCAAGCACTCAGGAAGATTCACAGACACAGGCTACAGGCCAATCCTCTGTCCTACTGTGAGCCACACGCACCCCGTGTCTTCTCTACCAGAGCCACTCTGGATCCCGGCGTCACTAGAGACAAGTTAAGGGTCCCTTTCCCCGTGACGAAGACCAGACTCCCTATGCTTTTCCAAGAAATACAAGAGGCAGAGCAGAATGGAGACAGACAGCATGTGCTGCCACGCGTTCACTTCTTACAGGTATAAACAGGATGAACCGGTTCACGGTTTTGTGATCCTGAGGGGAAATGGTCTCCTTCTTGATATAAAAGCACAAACCTGTCGTGATGGGATAAACATCTCTCTTAATAGGAAACAGTATTTCCCTCCTTTTTCTATTAAGCAACCAGACTGCTCTGTTCTCGTGCTCCAAGGAAAGTATGTTCTTGCCCAAAGTGGGTGGAGGATGGTCACATGTGTGTCGGTGGAGGTATATGGGGACTGTATGGAGAGGACAGACCTGACTGCAGCAGCCAGCCTGTGACAGACACCAGGTATCGTCCTCAGTCACTTCTCGAACTTTGCTTCATTATTTTCAAGTTAGCACACCAATTATTAATATATTCGGGACATTCTCCTTTTTAACATTTTAGGATTACTATTTTGTGCGCATGACCACTTTGCACCATGGGCATGCCTGGCACCCACTGAGGTCAGTGATGTTAGTTCCAGATAGTTGGGAGCCCACCATGTGGGTGCTGGAAACGGATCCTAGTCCTCTGGGAGAGGAAAAAAAAAAACCTGCAGAGCCATCTCTCCAGCCCCACCATGACAGCATTTTTTAAGGACTATGTTCTGCTAGGTCGCCTCTCCCTTTCATCTCTTCCCAGCCATGCTTTGCCATCCCTGGTCTCCCCTCACAGGCCCCTAGTCTCTTCCATCTCCCATATGTGCTCTTGCCCGTCCCACCCCCACCCTCCACCCCATCTTTTATTACCTGCTTTATTTTTTTTAGGCCGTACCTTTTTTGTAAACTTTCTTTTTATTTATTCTTTGTGTCTTTCACCTCACGCATCTCTGCCCCATTCATTTCCTGTCTCTGTGTATCTATCTGTCCTTTGCCCTTGAAGCATCCCCCAAATAAAATTTAAAAGAAAAAGGGGGAGGATCTCATCACGGAAGCTGCAGAGTGACAGAGCGAGCCACGCAGCAAACCCTCTTATCCATAGATCTTCACTTGTAATAGTTCATTGCAAAGAGTCATTGGTCTGGCTCAGGCCTCTGGTTTCTGCTACACTGTCGATGCTGGGCCCACACTGGGACTCCTCCTGGATATCCTGCTGTTGCCCTGTGTCATGAGTATCCTGCAGCTTTGGGTCTGCTGGACCAGTCCCATCATGTGCTCCAGCAGATCATAGATGAAGAGGATGTTGGGGTGAGCCAACTCATAACCCTGGTTCTGGGCCTGGGTAGTTGCAAGGTTGGTCAGCCCGCCAGCTCTCCCTTGTCCTCTCCACCAGGGTGAACTCTCCAGCATTGCCTTGAGTTCACCCTTTACAGCGATGAGCAAGGGGTGGGGCCAGTTTTTCTGCTTTCACATCCTCAGGGTCGGGTCTCCCACACCTATACCTTCAGGGACAGCTCTATTGTGTTACCCAGGCATGGGGTAGGAGTCACTCTCCCCAGTGCTGCAGCAGATGTGGGGGCAGGGCTAGCTCTCTCACTCTCATGACCTCAGTCAGGGCCAGCTCTCCCACCTGCCTCAGGTGATGATGGGTGGGGGGGGGGGCTCACAACTTTGAGGCTGGCTCACCCGTACCTCCAACAGGACTGGCTCTCTTGTGCTGTCCAGGAGAGGTGCAGGGCCTGCTTTCCCAAGCATTACCTTCTTATTCTTTGACAGTCTCTCTCACTAAACCTGCAGGTTCCCGAATCATCCAGGCTGGTGACCAGAGAGCCCCAGGGATGCCCGCCCTGGCTTCTCAGCACCTGAGATTGCAGGCAGGTGCTCCTGTGCTATTTACACAACCCTGTGGATCCAAATCCAGGTTCTCAAGCTTGCTTGGCAGACACCTGCAGGGGTCCTCAACCTTCCTGATGCTGCGACCCTTTAACACAGTTCCTCATGTTGTGGAGATTCCCCCAACTTCATGACTGTAATTTTGCTACTGTTATGAATTGTAATGTAGATATCTGATAGGCAACCCTTCTAGGTGTCATGATCCACAGGTTAAAAACCACGGCTTTATGGATGACTGAGCCATATCACCAAACTCCCTCCAGAAATTTAAAGAAAATAGGGAAAGGTGAAGCAGAAAAAGCTGGAGTCAGGCTTCCTGGGCCCACTCCATTCTAAAGGCAGGATCCCAGAAGAGACTCTTCACTGTGGACACCTCTGCTGCCCTAGCCATACAACAGGGACACGCTGCCTCCTAAAGCACTGGAGGGCTATGGAACGACTCTGGGGTAGATCTGCACACTGCTTGGAGTTCTGCTGATACAGAGCAAACACAGCTTCCGGAGACACCCTTCATTTGGGGTAACCTGTACCACTCAGGAGCCCTCATCCATCATTTTGAACGCACGGTGCTGTTCCAAACCAGCCGGCTTACCGCACTGTGCACACAGCTCCATGCTCAACAATGAACATTGGGAGGACACGTCTAACAAAACTGACCTAATCCTATTAGGCCAAGAATGTGAACCAACAGTTCTCTTAGCAGTTCCCGGCAGGACGTGGCAGGTGATTTCCGCTCCCAGAGCTGAGCTGTATCATATGCTGTGTGGAGGCTACGGTCTCTCTTAAAGTTTCATTCTTACACTTCCACCTTAAAGGCTGAGCTTCCAGTGCCAGAGCCGGCACAGGCTCATAGGGTCCCGGTTAGGAGGAAACACCAGCAGTCAGTGCAGGCGTCAGGGACCCTTCCCTACTATGTGTGCTTACTATGTACGTTTTAGGAGCTGCTTTATGGCTCCATGCTCCCATATGCTCATTTGTACAGTAAGGGTGCCGGTAGGACAATCTGTGACTCAGGACTATGCTAAGTCAGAAAAAAAAGTGGGGGAGATTGGCCAAGGGAAATGGCTGGTGCACCTTAAAGACAATATGCTAAGTCAAGGCAGGCAGACTAGACAGAAACTGCTACCCATTGTAGGATTCTATTTAAATGCCCAACATTGGCAAATCCACAAAGACAAGAGATTATTGGGCTGCCTGGAGCAAAGGAGCACCAGGGAGTGCCTGTTAATGGGTACAAGGTGCACACCAGTGAATATAATAGATAGCATTCACAGCAAGTTTGTCGTACCAGTTCGACCACTGTAAGAAAGCATTTGCAAAAATAAAAGGCCAGGGATGCTATATGTTATTCTAATTACTACATAAAGAAAAACTAGTGTATGAAAAGCATTAGGTCTGCTCATAGAGAAAGTCTTTTGCAAGTTCCCAGGCAGGAAAGGGAAGCAGCATGAGGGGACGGCAAGTGACAAGCTCCATCCACATCGGAGATGAGCCTGGAGATGACCGGGCCAGGAAGAGTCAACTAAAAAGATGTCAATAGCAGTTGTAGTGATATACACATGAATTCCAGCACCCAAGAGGCTGAGGCAGGAAGACTGCCATGAGTTTGGGGCCAGCATGACATACACAGTGAATTCCAGGCCAGCTGTAAGCTACATAGCAAAACCTTGTCTGAAAAGAGAGAGAGAGAGAGAGAGAGAGAGAGGGAGGGAGGGAGGGAGGGAGGGAAAGGGAAGGGAAGGGAAGGGAAGGGAAGGGAAGGAAAAGAAAAGAAAAGAAAAGAAAAGAAAAGAAAAGAAAAGAAAAGAAAAAAGAAAAGAAAGAGGCAGACAACAAAAGGAAGGCAAACAGCAAGACTGGGTAAGAAGTGAGGACTTATTTGGGGGGTGCAGGGTGACAGTCACAGAGACAGTGAGGGTGTTGATTTTTGCATCTGTAAATGGTTCAAGTCTGGTTCTTCTGGTTCTAGCTGTGGGAAACGGGGCCAAATTCTTACTGTGGAGTGCTCCCTAAAATTAGAACATCTACAACTCTGCCAGAGAGAAACCATGGGTACAAAATAAAACCAGGAAAGGTAAAGAGCCTTATTCCCACACATACCACATACACACACACACACACACACACACACGCACACACACACACACGCATACACACACGCACAAGCACACACACACGTGCACAACTGTAAGGGATGTGGACCTGTCAAACATTAGTCCTCCACTTTAATGATGCCCAAGTAATCACCTAGAAGCCTTGAAACATTCAGGGAACAGCATCCTGCCCCACCCATGCCCTCATGCCCAGTAATCCTGGGGGTTACCAAGAACCTAAGGTGTGGCCCAGAAAGTGAACTTTGTAAAGGTCCCCAGAAGATTCTAGGATATAAGAAAACCTTTAAAAATCAGAGCCTGGAGAGATGGCTCAGTAGTTAAAGTCATTGGCTGCTCTGTCAGAGGACCCAGGTTCAATTTCCAGCACACCCATGGCAGCTCACAACTGTCCGTTACTCCAATCCCAGGGGATTTTACACCTTCTGGCCTCCACAGGCACCAGGCATGTCCATGATGCACAGACATACTTGTAGGCAAAATACCCATACACATAAAATAAATAAATAATATTTTAAGCAACATCATTATAAGCCATTAGCCCCAGAAAAAGCAAGGACTGAAGCCACAGTGCCCTGGAGGCTGGCCCACTGCACAGAGATGACCCAAAAGCCCAGACCATTTGAATCCTGGGACCACTCAGAAGGGAGACCCCACTGAGCTTTGTCCTTTCCGTGAAAATCTAGTGTCCTGGAGTCTGGGAGGGAAATAAACCTATAGCAGGCTCACCGAGGACATCGAGGCAAGTAATTCGGTCTCCTTTTTTGGAGGGGCAGGGAATATACAAGGCACGTCCAGGACAATCCTGGACCCTGCCCTACACAAGCTCCTGGAGAGTGGAGCCATGTTTCTGAGCATCTGCCATCCCCGCAGAGGGTCTGACATAAGCGAGGGGCTCTGTGGCTTGTTTCTTCTGATAAACGGCAGAGCTAAAACAGAACAGGTCTCTTTGGTAAACGGAATACACTAGCCATCTGGGCAACTCCTGGATAGGGAAGGCTCATCTCTCCACGAGTGAATGAACTAGGCGGCACATTACAGTAATTCCGGGGCATTCAATCCTTTTCTTTTCAAAGAGAACACAAGGCAGGGAGAGGGCTCAGGGGGTGACGTTCTCACTGTGCAGGTGTCAAATGCTCAGAACCCATGTGAAACCCATGTTGAAAAGCTAGAGGCAGAAGAACACCCATCTGCAGTTTCAACACTCCTAAAGAGATACGGGAGGCAGAGACAGAACCCCCAGACGTTCATGGGCCAGCAAGTCTAGTGGAAACACAGCAAACAGTAGAGTTCTGGCCTCAAACAAGATGAAGGGCAAGGACCCGTAACCCAGGCTGTCCTCTGACCTCCACAGGTACCTATCTCACTCACACAGCACACACGTACAGCACACCGCACACATCACACACACACATAGCACACACACAGCACACACACATACAGCACACAGCGCACACAGCACACACACAGCACACACACATCACACATACACATCACACACACACAGCAATACACACACAGTACACACACATACAGCACACAGTGCACACATCACACACACATCACACACACACATCACACACACAGAGCAATACACACATCACATACACATACAGCATACAGCGCACACATCACACACACACATCACACACACATCACACACATCACACACACACATCACACACACATCAGACACACACATCAGACACACACAGCAATACACACATAACACACACACATACAGCACACAGTGCACACATCACACACACATCAGATGCACATCACACACACACACATACAGCACACAGCAATACACACACAGCACACAGTGCACA
>NC_022031.1:50306483-50310704 GCF_000317375.1 Microtus ochrogaster
ACATCACACACACATCAGATGCACATCACACACACACACATACAGCACACAGCAATACACACACAGCACACAGTGCACACATCACACACACATCACACACACATGCAAAGAGCACACAAGCTTTCCATTTGTCTTCAGCAGTGTCTTTAATGAAGAGACTACAGATTTTACCTTAGATGTCATTGCTTTTAGAGGCAGGGTCTCAGGATGTCATTGAGGCTACCCTAGAATGTGTAATGATCCTCCTGCCTCAGTCTCCTCAGGACTTTGAAATCACAGACATGCACCTTCAACCTGGCTGAGGCCACAGACTAGCAAAGTCAAGGAGAGCAATGAGTCTTGCCCCTCCCCACGACGCTGAGGCTTTCTGGATTCAAAGCTAAATAACGCCCTCGCTCTGGAACAGCAATGCATCCTGGGAGAACATTTCCAGCCTTAGATTCCTAGTGTTCCCATGAACACAGTCTTGAGCCCACAGTCTCCTCGTCCTACTGGATCTGCCACTGCTGGCTCCGATGCCTGACCTGGACCCCAGTTCCAAGCCAGGCGGGGCCCCTCCCTGAACTCTGACCAGTCACCCTCACTGTCACCAAAGAGGTCCTGATGCTGACTAACAGATACAGAGTGGGTTGCTCAGGCCAGGAGCAATAAAAGGCTTGCGGCTGATGAAACACCAGGGATGGGCAGCTGAGAGTACACGGCAGGTTAATAACTAACCCTCCTGGGCCTTTAGCAAGCGTCAGGTGCCTGGAGGAAGCCTGTGCCCATATCATAGGCTGAAGAAGCCTTCCATGGCTGGAAAGAACTCTGTCTGCTTTAGCAGAGGCAGACAGACAGTGGAGAGAGTACGGCAGGCTAAGTGAGTGGGTGTCACCAAGAAAACCTGAGAGACCCGGCTGCCGGAAGTTACTCTGTTGACACTATCCTCATGGGGTGGAGAGAGCAGTGAGCATTCCTAGGTAGCTGGAAGAATGAACCCACCCCAGAACCAGGTTTTGGACCCTGTGGTCTCAACTGGATCCATGAAACTTAATACCCAGTTATTCCAACTGTCCCATAGCTAGCTGGCTTCATTCTTTTGCTCTGTGTTCCCTGAAACACGCCGGTATATCCAGTTGGGAGAGATAGAAAGGGCTTGCAGAGGGCCTCCTACAAGGGTAAAGGTTCCCAGGCAGGAGGGAATGGGATAAAGAAGGGCCTTGTGTCATGGAGCTGGTGATGAAACCGAAAGTAGACAGAGGAAAAGAAAACACTCCTTCCTCGCATCTACTGAGAAGAATCTGGACCGCTTCCAGGAGGCAGGATCAGCAGGAGATGGCTAAGCTTCCTAGCAGGCACAGAGCAAGGAACAGGGAACTTGAACATGTTCTCTCAAGCCTCAGTTCCTTCATTCACATATGCTCTTCCAGGCACCAGGAACGCTGATCTCTGCTTGCTGCCTTCAGGGCCCAAAGCTTCTTGGTGGCATTTTCTATTCATCGGAGTCTTCCTATTCCCATCCTGCAGCCCCACCTTAGACCTTCCCACTGAGCGTCCACATCAGGTGTAGTTACCGGTCTCCACCCACGCTTTCTGAGCACCAGAAACTTATCCTAATGATATACGTGCCCTGGTTCGGGTGCTTCAAATGCAACCAGTTGCCAGGGTGACCAAATATAGCAAAATCCAGAAAACAAGGGACATATACAGGATTGATATTTCAGCTTTTTCAACAGATACATGGTTAAAAAAAAAATGAAAACTGAAAGGGGAGAGAGGTTTGACACCTGCCTCATGGAGACTGTCAACAAAATGCAATAAACAGACCTTGCTAAAAACCCTGCCAATGTCTTGACATTAGCTACATATATGATACTAAATAGCAATTGTTACATTGAAATGTTTCAACAGACTTGTGGATACCTTTTAAAGCATAGCCTTCCCTTCCAGAGATACCTAAGAAAAAATATGTTTGAAATGGCATATGTGAAACTTATTTTAGAGCCGCTGGGGAGGAATAGAGCCGAGGGCTAGAGCCGCAGGTCTAAGTGAGTAACAGTACGCCTGGGTAAATACCGAATTCTCATGATATACACTGAGAGTCCATTATACAGTTCCAGGCTTACAGCTCGGTCAGCAAGGCCCTTACCTTAAAAGCATGAGGTAAACCCAATCTCCAGAACCCACATACAAAAAGCTAAGCATGGGTCCTGGGGGCTCCCTGTCCTGCCAGATTAACATAACCTAAGCCAAAAAAGGATGGAAGGAAGGTATGTAGCCTTAGAGCTGCTCACTGGGTAAAGATGCTTGCTGTGTAAGCTGGGGATCCACTTGTAGGTTTGATCCCCAAAACCCACATAAAGATAGAAAGGGAGAACTGACTCCGCAAAGTTGTTCTCTGACCTCTACACACGCACACACACACACACACACACACACACACACACACACGAATGGGGGAGGAGGGAGAGAGGCAGAGAGACTTTTTTTTAAAAAGAACAAGATGAATGGCACCTGAGAAACAGCACCTTAAATTGTCCTCTGGCCTCCACATGCAGGTACACTCACATACACATGTATACACACGTGTGTGCACGTGCACACACACGCAGAATGAAGTCAATACTCTGTGTCTCACCGCTACTCAAGCTCCCAGCAGCTGCTAACGCAGCTCCTTCTGAGTGACAGTGGAGTCAGACAATAACTCCTCCGTGTGGAGAGGCTGCCAAGGAAGCCTGTGGGACGCCTGTCGGTGGTGTGTTCTCTGAGGGGAGGGATTAGGAGACACTCTCGCTAAGGAGCAGGTGTGAGGGTGAAAGGGCACAGCACACACGGTGGGAAAGCACAGTGCCGCCACAAGGCGGACAGAAACCACAAAGGGATCCAGGACGGTTGAAACTTAATCCTACCAATAACTGGGGGAAAGTGAAGGCCAAGAGATCCTGGCTCCTCAGCGGGATACCTGCCCGGCATTCATGAGGACCAGGTTCAATTCCCAGCACCACAAGAGAAAGCCCCCAAACACTGCTCTCACTCTTCCTAGACTGCAGACATAAAACATACAGCTCTAAACTGAAAACAGCCCAAGCATCTCCAAAGGATAAGCAGATTCCATTATAGTTATGCAACAGAGTAACTGTGGAGCGGTTAGCACCCCAGGTACCTCATCATCACGGATGGCTCTCACGCGCGCAGCCTAAATGAAAAACCACCTCAGCTCGCAGCGCAAGAAACTAACAATGCGCCACTCAGGGAAAGTCCTTAAACATAAAGAAGGAAAAGGAGCTTCAGGAGGGAGAAAAGGAATGAAGTCGGCAGAGCATCTCAGAGCCTCGTGCGCTGGGGACTGGTCTGTGCCTAAGCTGGGTGATAATACAAGGATCTCCACGGTATTGTTTTTGTTCGGATCCTTCTTGCTCTAGAATATCTGACCGGGCATGGTGCCTCACACCTATACCCCAGCACGGGGGAGGCTAAGGTTAGGAGGCTTGATGTGAGTTTGAGAGCAGACAGTGAGCTCTGGGTCAACAGAAGATTTGCCGATCCTGGGCAACTCTGACCAAAGTGTGAGGGGAGAAAGGAAGCTGGCTCATCACCTACCACCACCACCACCAGACTGAGACAGTGTTAGAAGACAATGAGAACAGAGCAAGTCCAAGGGAAATGCCAGAATTCCAACAACCAGGAGTAAGGGCACAGCAGGGAAAGGTGCCTGATGACCTGAGGCTGATCCCCAGGACCCACATGGCAGGAGAGAACCAATTCTTGCAGGTTGTCTCCTGCCTACCAAAAATGGGCCGTGGCCTGTGCATAACCCCAAACACACACAAAGGAATTAGTTAACTAAAATCAAATAAAAACAGGAGCTAAGGGCTGAGGGCTTCCACAGCTCCAGAGACCGTGGCACTGTAGAATGGGAGGACTGAGTGGTCCAAAACCCACAAAATTCTCTGATCTGGATAAATGGCTGAGCAACATGCAGTGTGCAGGCTGCAGCTGGGAGGGTCACTGCTAAGTGATCCAAGTCTTACACGAAAAGGCCAATGCTGCAGGGCTCTCCTTAAGGAGATAAGAGCAGTCAACGTCGAAAGGACAAAAGCAGAAAGGAGCTGGAATACGCATCTGGAAGCCAGGGAGGGTAAGCCTGGCCTTTTAACGCGATGCAAAGCTGTTTTCAGGTATCCCAACAGCACCTACGAGAGAGAGAGAGAGAGAGAGAGAGAGAGAGAGAGAGAGAGAGAG
>NC_022031.1:50310804-50319431 GCF_000317375.1 Microtus ochrogaster
ATGGGGCTGGAGTTCCCATTTAAGAAGACACAAAAGTTCCAGAGATGGGTGATATAATAGCTACACATTTAAAAACTGTTCAAATGGTTAGCTCTCTGCTACCTTACGAGTTCTGAAAAGTTCTCCTTCAGGGTAGGTGTAGCTAAACAAGGAAGCAGGCAGGGAAACAGCACTATCGGGCCTCTCCAAAGCTAAAGTCATTGCATGGCGCGATGACAACATTCAGATGAGGATCTGGGCATGGAAGGGCATCACTGAGCGGAGGGATGTCACCTGAGGGCACCTGTGAATGTACGCCCAGAGAGGCCAGCCACGTGGATGACCCCATCCTAGGACCTAGCTCAACTTTGGGTGCCAAGTGATCACCAGGTAGTTCCACGGTTAAGATGGAACCCCGACCCGAGGACTCTTCCAGTTCTTAAGTATAAGATGAAAAAGCTAGTTGGGACTGGGGGAAAGATCCAGAAAAAAAATGCTCAAAAGCAGCATGCTGAACCCAAACTCCAGAGCTAGAGAGACAGAGCGGTGAGGCACAGCCAGGGGTGTTTATGACCCAGGAACAGGGGAGGAAACAGGAGAGGTCGGCTTGTGGACCTGAGCTGGGGGAAACAATGGCAAAGGAGTCTGGAAACCTAGGTTGAATCAGGCTGGACCATATTTACCAGGCACGTGGCCTGTGGCCATCTGCTTTCTGGAGACCCCCCTCCCCCCCGGGGAAGGAAAAGGGAATACCTTGCCAGAAAAGGCCATTAAAGAAATGACACAAATTCCATAGCCTGGGAGGCAGGGAGCTTAAGAGGCACAAAAGCAGATGCTCTGCGCTTCAACCTCCAACCCCCAGAGACTGAAGCGGCAGAGGCAGGTATTACTCACCTGCCACACACAGAGACGTAGGGTGGATTTAAGTCAACCAGAGCAGCACAAAGAGGGCGAGACGCTCAGGAAACCTGTGCAGCTGGAAAATATTTGGCTAAGAAAAGGGCAGGGCTGCCGATAGAGAATACCTGCCTAGCCTTGTATGGGGCCATGGGTTCAACTCCCAGGCTACAAAACAAATCAAAACAAAACCTGCCGTGCTTATCAACGGGTATATAGGAGCATAAAGACTAAAAAGGAACAAAGTGCCTGCCACCCAACAGCTGCTATGCAGAAGGATGGGGAGGTGAAAACGGTTTTTTGGATGATTGTTTTAACGCTGTTCTACTACGCACTTCTATATGAGGACAGCTTTTGACCCAGGTGTTGGCGAATGGCCTTCAAGTCAGAAAGCATCTTTAAGAAATTGTAGCCGGGCGGTGGTGGCGCAAGCCTTTAATCCCAGCACTCGGGAGGCAGAGGCACGCGGATCACAGGCTCCAAAGCTACAGAGAAACCCTGTCTTGAAAAACCAAAACACACACACACACACACAAAAAAAAAAAAAAAAAACAAAGAAAGAAATTGCACGTACCCAATCTACCATACCAAAGACGTGAGCCCAAGTTCTAGAGGCACCAAGTGGCCCTCAAAAGCAGAAATCTTCATGGGACTCTGGGGTCCCCAGGCACCTGTGGACCTGTGAGACCCCTGGGGCAGGCTCAGGGCCATTCACCCTGAGCCTAGGTGAGCTGCCAGAGCTCTCAAACCAACATTTCCTCCCCACAGTCTGGGCATGAAACTGGACTTTGCTAGCCATGTGGTTTCAGTTCAGGGAGGTTTCTTAACTTGCCAGCTAGGCCTGGCTCTCCTGTAAACATCTGGAGAAAACAGTCTTTATGGGCTTCCAGAAGGATAATCCAGAACCCCTGAGCACAGATCCAGGCTCTCATGTACTTCAAGGCCCCTCACATACTCCTGTAAGAGCCAGAGACACAGTCAAAGGTTTACAGTCCTCCATACCTGTTCGTCTCCCGCCCCACCAAGGAGTTCCTCCTTCCCCCCCCCCACCCATGCACCATGCATTTGTACCTGCTGCCCAGACACCTTCCAGCAAAACACAACAGCTGTGCGCCTCTGCATTCTTTGGGACAGCCCCAGTCACGGTGGGCATCACAGCTTTTTCAGCTGGACCACACCGTTCAGTAGCTCCTCCCCTGTACTGCTTCCCAGGTAGACCTGGGGTTGCAGGTCTACCACTCACTAGGAACTCAAGAAACATCGCCCTCCCCCCCCCAACACACTGGAAGAGTTCCTTAGGCCTTTGTTGACTGTAGAAAATTTGCCTTACACAAGCAAAAGCACGTTGGAAAACCATTTTCATAACTGAACATTAAAATCAAGTAGCCAGGTGGGATGATAACAGTTGGCTGGAGAGGAACCACGGAGGCTGCAGGAGATACAAGATGAGGGACACTGGATTCAGAGAGCACAGGATCCAGGCCACATCTAACACAGCAGCTCTAGCTGGAACTCTCACAACCATTCCTGACAGACAGAGACAGACCTCCCTATCCTAGCTCCGTTTCTGTTGCCTGGCTCTGTGCTCAGGGGTCCTAGGATTATCTTTCAGAATGTTCACAAAGGCTGGCTGTCCTTATCCCTGAGTTTTACAGGAGAGAGTGGGGGCTTTGCTGGCAGGTTAAGAAACAAACAAACAGCTTAGGAGGGAAAGGGGCTGTTTTGACTCGCAATTCCAGGTTACAGGAACTTGAAGAAACTAGTCCCATGCACAGTCAAGAGCAAAGAGGATGAATCCAAGTACGCTTACTGCTTAAGCTGCTTTCTCTACTCTTACACAGTTCAGCACCCAAAGCCAGGGAATGATGCTGTCTGCATGTAGGCTGGTCTTCCTGCATCAAATTAACATCACACACACACACACACACACACACACACACACACACACACACGCCCAGTTAGGCCCCCAGGTCAACCTGATCAGGACAAACCCTCACTGAGAGCTCCTCCCAGGTTGTTCTGCATTGTGTGGTTAACAATTAAAACTAACCATCATCCTCTCCCAGCTAATCCCTGAGGCAAGGAACTGGAGACTGTATCTCTAAAACCTTTAACCTGCCAACAGCAGGAAGAGGAGGAGATAGGGAGAGCTTGCTTCTGACCCAGGCAGTACGCTCAAAGGACCAACCACACTGCTGCACGTTCCTGGGATGTGACAAGAGGAGACCCATGGCTGCACTGGGAGATCAGGGTCATAGACCCTTTCCAATTGGCCCATTTAAGTTCAGCATCCAAAATACACATTCCCATATAAATACAAAGGTTAAAAGGATGGAGACACAGCACCCTGTAACCAGTGGTTCCAACCTCTCATGAAATCTGAGACTCTATTTTGACATCTCTGGCTTCTCCCTATTTTCAAATCCTTCTGCTATAAATGTGAGATGAAAGGGGATGTGGGACCTACACACCAGCCTGAGGCAAGACGCCGACGAATCAGCAGGTGACCCCGGCAGTGAAAGCCGTCTAGGAGACTGGAGGACAGAGAGCACAGACCCCTCTGGAAGAGGGTTTTTCTCTGGGTAGAGCAGAGTAGCAGACAGGGACATTTGGAGCCAGCCAGTCAAAAAGGTCCAGGAGTGGGAAGAAGACCTATTGGAGGAGCATCTCTGTGGTCCCCAGGGTAGAAATTTTCTAAGTTTCCAAAGACGAATGTCAGGGGAAAGCTCACCCCCATGGCCTTCTGCCATTTCCAAAGCAAGGCCAGAATTCAGTGAGTTTTAGCACATGGAAGTACTTACAGCAAGTTGATGTTTGCTCATGACCCTGGAGGGTCATATGACTGGTCCTAGAAGAGACCAGGGAGCCCCCACTCACCAGCCACACCCCTTTCCTTCCTCCCCTTGACCAGCATGGCACCAGCTTCTAGGATTACTCTCTATCACATCCTACCAGGGAAACGTGCCTGCCACTCACGTCTCTCACTCCCAGCTCAGTCCACCTTTTATAATAAAATCCTTCTTTACATAAGAAACAACACAAACTCATGACCCACGTGAACAGATACCCCAGGCTCCATAGAGTCATACCGAATGTGTGGTTGTAAGCTGCCAGGTAGATGCTAGGAATAAAACCTGGGTCCTCTGCTGAAGCGTCTCAAGCTCCAAGAGCTAAGAAAATTTTATTGGAGAGAGAGAGGAATAAAAATCAGGTGCACATGCATGCACCCCACCCCCTGCTCCCTTCAGATGAACTGAGAACAGTTAACCCATGCTTAAAGTCCCAGAATCAAGGAAGGGTGAGGCAGGAGAGTCACTGGAAGTTGAAAACTGGGCAACAGAGTGAAAACATCTTTAATTTAAAAAAAAAAAAAAGAAAAAGAAAAAAGGGGCTGGATAAAGTTAGAGAGTCATTCTGCTAGACTGCACACAGAATGAGAAAATCCGCCTTACTTCCGATTGTCAGAAAAACATCTCACCCTTTCTGCATGGGTGAGAGAAAGGGGCACTAATGCCAGCATCCTACCACCTCTCTTGCTCTAGGCATTTCCGGAGCAGCCCATTCCAGCTGTCAGGGAGTGACTAACAGGTGGTCCTGATGCCCTCTGAATCCAGTTGCCCATAAATCCATTGGATGGGGATGCACCTTCCAATCCAAGATAAGGCGTATGATCACTATGCTGGATCACGTTGGTTCTACCAGGCCCCCTAAGAGCCTGTGCAGGAGCTTCTTTTCTCTTCCAGAGTAAAGCTTTAAAAAAAAAATCCCTCATATAGCATTCAGCTTCCAATTCCAATTTCAACAAAAGCCGAGCAATGGGAAGCCTGCCTGGTACAACTCGCTTTTATTTTTCTGAAGTCCCTATTACAATTTTTAAAAAGACTTCTCCACATTCCAGAGAAAAAGATGAGAAGTTTATAAAAATTATAACTTTCTATCAATCCTCCAAGTGTCTTGCTGTTTACCGAGGCATTGTAATTTGTTTTTAATCATTTCATCTTCCCATTAAAAAAAAAAACAGGGAAATCAACACTCAGCTGAAGTTGCCCAAGGTGGCACAGTCAAGCCAGAAGGTAACGCTGAAATTCTCCACGTTTACACAGTACCCTAATGAGTCAATGCCAAGTTCCCGATACAGGGAGAGCAAATGTGCCAAATGCTACACTGGCCAACCAGCCTTCCCCCTGCAAGGCATGGCGGGAGCGCTAACTGGCAAGCCAGTGTCCCAACAGCTTTGCACACAGGGCTGCTGAAAGATCGTGCGTGCATGTGCATGTGCAAGCTCGCGCGCGTGCGCGCGCGCGCGCGCGCGCACACACACACACACACACACACGCAAGCAACAGAGGCAGGGCAGAGCAGAAATGGCCAGAGCACCAGCCATGCCAGGGGTTTAGTCAACAAAGAGCTAATACGAGTCAACAGCGGGTGCCGCTGCCAAGCACACCAACCAGAGGGATCTGCAGCCACACTGGTAGTAGGAAAGCGCCTGGCTCCCTCAGACCAGACCATACCTGAAGGCTGCACATGGCTGAACTAACAGGAGGGAGGTACCTTCCACAGCAGGGCCAGGTTTCTGAAAAGAAATGACTCAGAGTGGCACTCTGAGTGTCACCTGGCAGGTGGGCTTGAATGCCAAGCCCACTGTGGACTGCATGTTACAGGTGGTGGTTTAAAGACCACCTTCTTCATGTTTGAGCCACAATTGGGAAAGCACTGACTATCTACATGAAGGGTTCAAAACTTCCAGGAAGGCTAACAGATGCAACCAACCAGACCACCCAACTCCAAATCTGTTGAAGGGGGACTCACTAGGAAAATGACAGTGGCGACTTCCTTTACTAATTATGCCAACCGGACCGTGGCTTTGCCAAGTGACAGAGGATTTAAGATGCTATCATTTCAAGCATCAAAAACTTCAGGAAGTCCTTGGACCCCACAGCCCACACACTCCACTTCCCACTACAAAGTGCTTCCCCTTATAGCATCACCCAGAACACAAAACCATCTTTTCAAATGTGTCTCCCAAGAGCCTCCAGGCCATGCCTCACTGACCTTTGTGCTCACAGCGAGTAGCTTAGCACACTCGAGACACCCCATAAAGGATGAGTAACTGCGCAGAGGTGCCACAGCCTGGTCATACTGAGGGTGTTACTGTGTTTGAGGCCATTTTAGAACACACTCGTCTGTCCTGAAAGGGGCTAATAAAAAGGGTTACGACAACACATTGCCACTTTTGTACGCTGGGCAAAGGAATTCTTGAAGCTAGGGCCGCCCGAGGGTTTTAATTACAAAGGAGTCATAGACTGGCCAGGTCCCCGGGTCTCTATGCAAGTGATCCAATACAGAAGGAAGCTTAGGGGTATCAGGTCAAAGGTAAATCCTGTCAGGCAAGGTCAGAGCCCAGGGAGTAGTAAGAATCCAGAAACAGCCGAGCAGGCACAGGTGGGGTCAAATGCCTAGAAGAAGACCTAAAAAGGGAATCCAGTAAGGTGGGTCTAAGGAATGGCACAAACACTACAAATTCAGAGGGGAGCCAGCTCAGCCTCCTAACTGGGAGAATTAATTACAGGAACTAACACTCAGCTCTGGGAAGACTGGTGGAGGAGCCTAAATGATGCAATTCTAGTATCTAATAAATCTTTAAATCAATGAGCCATGTTTACTGGTAATTTTTCTTCACCTCCCCTCCCTGAGAGCTCACACGACAGAGCCAGCATTTGCTTTTTGTTTGTCTGTGGACATGGTGCGCAGTTTTATGTCTGGATGTATAAATAACTCGGAGCTCAGTAAATCGCACGTCTTTTAAAAGGGCATCAAAAATATCTGCCATCAAAAGGAAACCTGAGATGGAGGGATTTTTTTTTTCTGCACATATACATATATATATGAAGAAACCTTTTAGGACGCCTGCCTGTGTTCCCATCCCCCCATGGCCCCGCCAACTGCAGTAAGCCAGCATTCCAACCTGTTCGTTTGTGGACCTGTTTGGATCTCTTTAGCACACAGGCACTTTACTCCGTTTGCAGTGTTTCAACTCAGAAACACCACTTAAGCCTGTCGCACAAACCTGACAGTAGCAATACATTTTATAAGCCACCTATCCCTGGGGAAGAGACAAGAACCCCCGCCCCGGCAAGGAGCACCACCGACAAAGTTCCCAAGGAGAGCATTCCTTTGCCAGATGCAAACTGCGCCACATCCTCTCCCTATCCAAGCTGCCCACTCACCTCGCCTCTGCTCCCCATCTCGGGCTGCCTCATCAGAGCTGGGAGCCTGGGAAGCAGGGACATGAATGCTTTTTAAAAGGCAACAGCTCTGGGCTGGGGAATGTTGGCACCTTTTCTATGAAAAGGCCCCGCAAGGGTATTTTTATGACAAAATCCTCTCCCATGGAGCAAAAAAACCACAAAATTAAACTACCAAAAATTGAAACTGTCTCCAAATTAAACCCACACGGAAGAAGCATTAGAGCCCAGATCAGGTAGGCTGATTTTTCTCATCTGAAACCCTTACAGGTTAAGAGTTCTCTAAGTCCAAAAAAATTCCTGCCACCCAGGAAGGCCTAAACGTTCCTCCGGACAATCTGTAACTCATCTTAGGCTCAATTACTGCGGTGTCTTCAGTCATACCCAAAGATTCCCGAAGGCACTGTCTGCCGCAGCGCCGAGTGCACAGTGGGCGCCCCGTTAGTGCGTCGGTTTGATTGGATCTGACTGGCCCCGACTGGCCCCTTCGGCCAGAAACGTTCTTGGAGGCCGTACTCCCTGCTGGAGATAATGGCGCTGGCTTAGCTTGCCACTGGAACTGGGCCCTGGTGCAACCACCTGTGGGTGTGTGGCCCGGACACAGGTCCCTGCGCTGCCACCCCGGGATGCCCAGCACGTCCCATGCACATTGCCCGGTGTGGGAGCGAGTCGGGAGGCCAGTCCAGAGGGGGCTGGGGCCAACTCCTAGAACCCTAAGGCCTTTGCCCGTTCAAAGTTGACCTGGCTTGACAGTTGACTCCCAAGTCGCCCCACCCCCTGCGAGGTTGTGAGCCAGGGGGCTCTTTGAGATAGGAATGGAGGGCATCCATAAGGGATCGGCCAGGGCCGAGAAGTAAAACTGTTCCCTAGCCCTCTTTCCAAACTTGGGGCACCTGCCGGGCAGCAGGTAAGGGTTTCTTCTCCAATGTCTCATCAAGGCCTGACACCAAAATCGAGATACCCCGGGGCAGCCCTGCAACGCTTAAAAAATTCTACTTAAGCCAGCATCGGAAGGCCAATATTGGCAGGGAATGCCGGCCACCTGCGCCAAAGGAGGGGACGCGGGACATGGGGACAGCGTGCAATGGGGTAAGAGTAAGGCCCAAAAACCTAGGTGGGCGCCAAAGAAAACGCAACCCTGCGGTGCAAGGTGCCAAAGACTGGGCCCCGCAGCGTATGCGGGCTTGGTGGTCCGGGAGGGTTCAGGCTGGAGAGGACTGGCAGAAGATGGGGGAGGGGTCCCCGAAGAGCGGCCCGGGAAGCTTCCCTGAGGAAAACACTGGGGAAGGGGGCTCTGCCTCAAGGGGCGCAGGCTACCATTGCCCCGCCGCGTCACTCACCGGCAGGTCCACGCTCACTTCGGTTCCGTCGAGCAGGAAGACACGGCAGTAGAGGGTGGCCTTGGCCGCTCCAGAGGCGGAGATGTGTACAGCCGCGCCGCCCGTGAGCAGGGGCCCGCCGCCGGCCGGGAACACGCTGCCCCCGGGCGCGGCGGGCAGCACC
>NC_022031.1:50319751-50323901 GCF_000317375.1 Microtus ochrogaster
CGCGTCGGCCCAGCCAGCGCCCGGCGCGAGTAGCCGCGCGGGAGAGAGCGTGCACGATCGGCTCTGGGGACCGTCCCGCTGCTGTCGCCGCTGCGCGCTTAAAGGGGCGGGCGGTCGGTGCAGGCTACTGCGTAGCCGCTGTCCCCGCCGAAGAGCGCTGCAGGGGGACCCGGCTACGGGCTGCTCCCGCGCCGCCCGCCGGCCGAGGGCCAGCCGGAGCAGAGCGCCTGCGTGCTCCCGGCGCGCTCGCTCCCACTCGTGCCGCGCCAGGCCGGAGGAGGCCCCCGCCGAGCGCCCGCTCTCGGGGCGCCTTTTCCTGCGCCCGCAGCCCCCGCCTCCCACCTGGGAGGGCTGCACCTCCAGCCGCCGCCGCCGCCGCCGGCACTGCAGCACGCCCTCCTCCCCCGGGGCTGCGCCGGGCCTGTGCTGCCCCCTGCCGGCCCGAGTGCCCCCTGCTGCTGTAGGTGCGCTCACGTGCGTACACGTAGGTGAGCACACACGTGTTTCCGGGCGCGCAGGACCCCCTGAAAAGTCCCAGAGTTTCCCTCTCCTTGGTCGGATGAAGAAAACAAGGCTGTCTCCTTTCTGGGAAAACTTGTTCCTGGGGCAAAGAACAACACGTCTCTTTGTGAAAGAGAAACCAAAACACAACTACACTCAGTTTCCCCTTCTGCAGGTGTGGAGTAGGCGACCTGTCCCCTGCTACTTAATTAGATTCTATCAGTTTAAAAATCTCAGCTTTAACCTTGCAAGCCAATGGACTCGTTCCAAACCAGAAAAATTGAGGCCTGAGAGGAGGGGAAGTACTTTTCCGTACTCCTTAGGAGACACCCTGCTTCAAGGACCTCGCTCGTGCCCAGAATTGAGGCACGGGCCTGCATAAACAGTTGCTACTGAGAAGGTTGGTCAAGGTTGGACGGACTTCTGGGAAGCGCAGTAGAACCGGGGCCATGAGAATGAATTGCACAGGACACATGGAGGATACTGGAGACAACGAATTGCTGACAAGCGATGCCCACGGGTTCAGGGTTTGCCCAGGGACAGACAAGTGCGTTGTCCCGTGCTGCTGAATGAGGAAAGTGGGAAATGAGGCTGAAAGGAGGCCAGGCCTTGGGAGAATAACGCTGCCGTTTATCAGGTCCTAATTTTGTGCCAGACACGACTCTAAGCCCTTCCCATATGTCTTCATTTAGCCTACTTGCATACAGGTTATTATCCCGGTTGCACAAAGGAGGAAACTGAGGTGTAGGGAGCTGGAGAGACTGTCGTACAGACTCCTTGGCTTGGCTCCAGAGCTACTGGTGGAACATGGGACATGATTGGCGAACAAATGACAGTTTTCAGAGAGTAGAGGAAGCCGGGGCCTCAGCAAAACAGAGAAGACAGGGGCTGAATGTAGGAGTAATTTCAAAACACATTTCTTGAAAACCAGGCATTACCTTGGGTGATTTCATCATTTGCATCTTTATTAACCCTCATTCCCGCGTTCCCAGATCGTTCTCTATCTTCCTACACACTTGCATGGATTTTGGAGCTTACGTATGTAATATGCTTGCCCAGGGTCTGAGCGCTGCCTGGCATTCATTCTGTGATATTATGGGGACCACCCGTGTGACGGTATACTCTGAGAGGCACCTACAATGAGCCATTAGACACCCACTCTGCTCTCACAAATACTATTCACAAGGTGGCGTAGCCCCAGACAGCAGACTGGTTTCTGAGGCTATCTCCAGGAACGCTGCAGTAGAAGGAAAAATAGCCAATAAAAAGATGCCCACCTTGGCATTTTACATTTGCATTGTGGTGTTTCCCTGTATGTGGCAAAGAGGAGCTTTGTTTAATGATTGAGTTAAAAAGGCTAAGGAGGGGGGGGGGATTAACTCACTATTGTAACCAGTGGGCTCAAAAGGGACTGTGTTAGCAGAGACAGGAGGGTCAGAGTGAAAGAAGGAACTGTGGCAAGGCAGCAACTGTCCAAATAAGGGTCCCAAAATTGAGGGATACAGGCACCGTCTAGAACAGTGTTTCTCAACCTGTGGGTCACGATCCCCTTCGTATTCAATATTTATATTACGACTCGTGGCAGTTATAAAGTAGCAATGAAAATCATTTTAGGGTCAGGGTTACCACAACGTAAGGAACCTGTTAAAGGGTCACAGCATTAGGAAGGTTGAGAAGCGCTGCTCTAGAAGATTTTAAAAAGAAGTGTGTTAACACCCTAGAGTCTAGAAGGAAAGCAACGTGGATTCCGGCCTATAAGATCCATCTCGAGCTCTGGAATGGTGAAACAACAACACTTTGATGTTGGCTTGAGTCCCTGGGTCTGAATATGTCTTCATGTTGGTCAAGTAGGAAGCAAGGCAAGTGTGCCCCATGATGTCAGTCTGGAGCATCACGGCATCACAAGCATCGTCTGAGCATGGCTTTCAGAGCCCCTCTCCTGGTGGACTCCGGGCTCCATGGAAGCAAGACTTTTTCTCATTCATCTGTGTATCCCCACCCAGCACCTAGCTAGTAAGTAGCAAGCACTTATCAGATGCTTGTGGAATGGCCCCAGCATCCCACTCCCTCCTCCCGGTGGTTCTGGAGGGTATACTATGTTATTTCTTGAGAGAGGAGGAAAAGGAAAGTGCAGAGAGCCTAGATGCCCCCACTTGTGACTCCGTGCAGCTCTACTGACAGCGTCATCCTGAATTACGTGGGGATTCCTGTATGTCAGGCCCTGCCCGCTAATGGCTCTCATTCCATTTTAGCTTCGGCGTGGTGGAGAAATAGCTGTCCAGACATTACTTTAACAACGGCTCTTGTCACTAACGTTTCAGCCTCAGTGTTTCAACATTTAATGAGCAAACTTGCATTTCACAGCTACAGGACTGTGTGTTCTAACAGCTGCCCTTTCTCTCTTGCTGCCTTCAGACCCTACAGTGCCTAGCTGTTCTGTCTAAAATCTATAACCAGTCCCTCAAAGATTTTAATAGTCTTTGATTCGACCACCCTTCCCTCGTTATGAGTACTATGACTCAGCTAGAGCTGCTTTGCCATACGAATGCACCATCCTTTTTTATCTGTTTGTCCGTATGTATTTGTGTGTGTATGTGTGTATGCATGCAGAAGCCAGAGGCTGATGTTGGGTTTTTTCCTTAGTCACTCTCTACCTAATTTTTGAGATGGGCTGTCCGGTTGAATCTGAAGCTTGCTGACTGAGATAGACTGGGTAGCCGGTAAATCCCAGGAATCCTGTCTTTTCCACTTACCTAGCACTGGGATTGCAGGCTGTACTGTCCCGCATGGCTTTTCTGTATGTGGTCTAGGGATTAAAGTCAGTTCCTCATGCTTGTGTGGCAAGCAACTGAGCCATTTCCTCCGCTCCCCAACGCATCACTCCGTAATGACGTTTTCGTCCTTAAACTGCTCTTCAGAACCTCATTGCTATGACTCTGGATGCCTGTGTCCTTTCAAAATTCATGAGGCGGGACCTTTGGGAGGTGGTTGTGTCGTGGGGACTCTACTTCCTTGAGTAAAACTGGTGTCTTTGTAAGAGACACTTACAAAGCATCTTGCCCTTTGGGCCATGGGAGGACACAGCAAGGTGTCACCTATATTACAGACCAGAGGCCCTCACTAAACAACTTACCTGCTGGTACCTTCATTTTGAATTTCCCAGTTTCCTGGCACTATGGAAAATAAATTTGTATTGTTTGTGCTCTTTGGTTGAAGCATCCTGAATGGATTAAGACACCAATATTTCTCGTGCGTGTCTACCTAGAACCACCACAGAGATGCTCAGGACATTCCACACTGACTTCCAGGTCTTCTCCTGGGCTATAAGCAGTAGCTTCACCTTAGCTGTATAGGAGCATCCACGGTAGGATCCGTAGCACCGCCTCCTTCCATCTCCACATTAGAGGTCATGTGTTAACGGGCCATCGTTGACGAGCACCCCTCCATTGTGCTGCCCGTCTCTACTCTCTCTACTCGGGAGGTCTGTGCTGTCAACATCTCTTGTAGACCTCCCGGCCTCCTGAGTAATCATAGCATTAATTAAATAACCCTTAGCCTTGTTTCTAAGGGATTTCTAGAAATGTATCATTTGACCCAATCCTTTGTTTCCTGTATTGCGGCTCGATGAAATTGTATCCGAATCCCACTG
>NC_022031.1:50324001-50353821 GCF_000317375.1 Microtus ochrogaster
TTGAATGTGTGTTCCTACTTCCTCCTTTGTAATTTTATTCTTTCCATAATATTTCGTCCATATCCACTTAATCTTTCATGGGTTCGTGGATGTGCACATGTGTGCACAGGCCAGAGATCACATGTCACTCCTGAGACAATGTCCACTTGAAACACTGTCTCATTGTCCTGCAACTAACTGACTGGGCTAGGATGGCTAGGGATCCATCTCCCCGTACTGGAGTTAAAAGCACTCACTACCATGGCTGGCTTTTAAATTTTCCTTAGAGTAGGTCTGGAACTCAAACTCAGGTCCTTGTCCTTGCAGGACAAGCAAGCATTTCACCAACTGAGCTCTCTTCTCAGTTCCACGCAGCAACTTACAGCAGAGTGGACAGCTATGGTTTCTACCAAGCTAATGTCCATTTTCCTTTCTTGAGTTACCATGCAGAACCATTCTGTCCTGACCTAACGGCTTAAAGGTCTAGAGCAGTGTTTCTCAACCTTCCTAATACTGTGACCCTTTAATATGGTTCTTCATGTCGTGGTGACCCCAAACCATAAAATTATTCTATTGCTACTTCATAACTATAACTTTGAACTGTTATGAATCATAACAGTGCATAATCTGATATGCATGATATTGGATATGTCGGGGGGGGGGGGGGATCCCCGATCCACAGGTTGAGAACCACAGGTTCAGAAGATTGACTCCATCTTCTGCCTCAGGTGTGGGACATGTGAGCAGGCCTGGCCAATCACAGGGATGCATGCCCTCTCTTGTGCCAGAGTCCTGTCACTGGCTCAGGAATGGGCAGACAAGTGACGGTTAGCTCTGGAGCTCAGGCAACACTTTCTTTCCATTGCTAGAGCATCTGTTGGCTGTGTACTGCTTCCTATAGGTCCACTTTGACATCAGATGGAGAAAGCCTGAGGATGGTACCAAGACACAGAGAAGCAGAATCAAGGGACACAGGAAACACACATTGCTGATGACGATTTGTCACCATGGCCTACATCCAGCCATGCCTGACGCTTGACACACCTCCTGCAATACAGTTGGAAGAAAAAGGAAGACGATGGTAGAATAAGATATAAATATACAAATATATAAGTCACATGACACGGTGTCAGGACAGAGTCAAGATTGGGATGGTTTCCCAAGTGCTGGGTCTTCTCTTTGCTCCTCTGTTCTCTTTCTTGAGCATGAGACATAATAAACACTACCTCAAATGTATTCAGTTTTTTCATTGTTTGAAGGACTTGTCTCCAGGCAAATAATTAGCAACTCCCATCACTAAATCGTGAAGAACTAAGTGATTAGTTAGAGGTAACCTAAGATTTTAATCCAGAAGTGACAAAATGACTTGGGTGTTTGCAGGAGTCCCAAGTCTATATTTTCAGCCAATCTTATTCTTTTGCTCCACATCGTATTTGGGATCTGCCTCAACATCTAACGTCTAGATCTTCACTACAAACACCTATTACCTATACCTGGGTCTAGACATAAGAGATCGCATCTGGAAGGAAATGGTGCCTCTTCTTTGCCTGCTGGCAGCCTGAGCATGGATTTCCTAACCAAGAAGCCCTTTCTTCCCTGAAGGTTATGCATACTGCTTTGGGGAAACACCCATGGCTCTGCTAGGATGACTGCTCTAGGCAAACCCAAGGCACACAGAGAGTGAGAGAGGGCGTTTCTTATAGTGCCCGCTCACCCTGCTACTTCCTGGCCTCCCTCTCCAATACGCCCAAGCTAGGCTCACTCCTACTAGACATCTCTCGTAAGCTCTCTTGTCCCTTACCGATGTGTGACTTTTGATGGTAACACAGGAGCAAATGTCTTTTACCCTAGAAAAGATACTGACGACAGAGTAAAGAAAATGATTCAGCCCAAGTCTAGCCTGGTAGACCAATGAGTTTATTGGGGTTGCTTACATGGTATTCAAAGGCAGCTGCATCACCAAAACGCCACCTCAGCACAGGCAACAGCTCATGAAAGCTGCGTCCCTGGAGCTCCACCCCAACCCCAGCCTCTACAAACTGTTTTCTGCTCATAACTTTCTGAACAGAAAAACTTATGAGGTTGCCTTAGCTTTCTGAGTCTTTTTTTTTTTGGTTTTTCGAGACAGGGTTTCTCTATGTAACAATCCTGGCCATCCTGGAACTCACTCTGTAGACCAGACTGGTCTTGAGCTCACAGAGATTCGCCTGCCTCTGCCTTCCGAGTGCTGGGATTATAGATAGACATGCACCACCACTACATGACTTAGTTTTCTGAGTCTTATGAGATGCCCTTCTCTCTCCAGAAGGGAAGGATTTAGTCTAGAGAAAATAACTACACATTTACTCTTCCTTAGAATACTTTTTGCCTTTGCTTCTTTTCCAACCATTGGACTAAAATCAATGTTGTCCAGTAGAACTCTCTGCAGTAGTAGATCTGGTGTGTGTGTGCATGTGCACGTATGTGTACATACATGTGTGTGCATGCGTGTGTGTGTGTGCATGTGTGTGTGTGTGGTGTATGCATGGGAGAGCACATGTTATGGGCACAAACACCACGCACATGTGTGTAGAAGCCAGAGGAAGGACATCAGGCATCCTTATCACTCCATCTTATTTCCTTGAGACAGGGTTTCTCACTGACTCTAAAGCTTAGGGTTTTTCAGCCGAATCGACTGACCAGCCAGCCCTGAAGCTCTAGCTACCTCCTGCCCCACCCCATCCCCAAAGGTGGAGTTATAGCTGTGTGCCCCGCCAAGCCCTGGCTTTTTGTGTGGGTGCCTAAGACCTATACTCACGTTCTCATGCTTGTGAAGAAACTACTCCAACCTACAGAGTCAACTCCTTAGCCCAGCTAAGGGGCTATTTGTTTAGTATGTGTATGGGTGTCTGTGGGGGTGTGCACACGCACACGCCCTCATCAGCATATAGGCCACAGCATGCATGTGGACCTCAGCACACAACTTTAGGGGAAACTGATTCTCTCCTGCCTTGGAGGTTCCAGGGTCTGAACTCAGGTCATCAAGATGGGTGACAAGCTCCCTTTTCCATGGAACCATCTTGCCAGCTCCTACGAGCCACTGTTAAATGACCATTGAGCACTGGGAAGTTGTTAATATGACTAAGGCACTTAATATTTCCTTTAAACTTAAACAGTCACAAGTAACTTGGTCATCATAAGGGTCAAGGCAGGCTTGCCCAGCATCTCACCCTATCGCCTTTAGATGAAATAATTCCCCTTGCCTTTGATCTGCTCCAATTGGAAGGGTCTAGATCCAGGCAGTTATCCCTTTTACTGGATCCCTGGTGGCTGACATTAGTCTTCAGATGCCTAGTCAAGTAATAAGACAAAAAATTGTGCTATCAAATCACTCAGCCATGGTGGTTCAGGACTCTAACCTCAGCTATGTGGGGCGCTGGGTCAAGTCCAACCTGGGTAACTTAGACTTTGCTTCAAGAGAAAAAAGACTAGGGAGATAGCTAAGTACTAGATTACTTATGGGATGCAGCTAAGTAATAGAGTACTTCTCTCAAATATACACAATCTCAAATATTAACACCCAGTACTGAAAAAAAAAAGCGTAACATTTATTTATTTATTTCTTAGCCACATACCTAGCTGCTGTCAACTTTGTCCAAAACAAGGTGACCCTTCTCCTGGGAGGCCCTCAGCATCTCAGCCGCCGCTGCTGCTGCTGCTGCTGCTGAGGGAGGCTTTGGAGCTGCTGTCACGATCAGGGCTCCCAGTGGAAGCAGTGTTCCGTCTCCAGGAGCCCGCGCTGACGTGACACAGCCAGTGAGTAGGAGTCAGAGACACAAAAGCCACCTTCCCTGTCTGACTCCAATGTAGACTTCAGGTTCTGACTCAAGCCAAGAAGAGAAAGGAACTGGAGGAAGAGGGGGAGGTGAGTCAAGTCAGACGCATTCATTCCGTGGAAGCACTGATGAGCACCGGGTCTACGAAGAGCCTCGGCAGTAGGCCTGCCGGGCACCCTGTGCTTGACCTTCTGCTACACAGTGTGACTCAGGCTACACTAGAGTCTGGGGGTGTGTACAGTAGAGCCAGACCATGCAAGCGTCTCTTGGCATCAAAGGGAGGCAGGCAGTGAAGGATCTGAAAAAAAGAACAGGAAGTTCCTGCTGGCACTGGTTACACGATTCTCTCCTCCATAAAATGGGCAAATAATCCCACCAAGTTTATTATGGTTCTTTATGACGACATGATGTGGCCAACCAAATAACACAAGGCCCAAAATAAGTGCCCCGTGACCTGCAAAGCTTTATAAAGATGTCAGGCCGGGAGAAGTGGGTACACAGAACCTAGGTGGGGCTCAGAGACTGGACACAGGTTTGGGCATTTCAATATTTACAAGGCTGATACATTTTAGAAGGTACTAAAGTGAAAGAGATATTTTTCTAAAAAGCAAATATGGCGCTGGGCCTTCAGGGACAGAATGGTGTTTCCTGCGGCTGGACGGAAGACAGGCTAGAGGAGGTGGGCCGGGCTGGACACAGACACCTGCTTATCAGAATTGTCCTGTTTTTTCCATTCCCAAGGGACTAACAGAAAGGATAACACCTCTGTCTTCCTGCATAGAATTATGGCCTAGTAAGGGCTGTCACAGATACTTACTGCTAGACTTAATTACTCTTCCCCTCCCATCCCCCATCCCAGCAGGGAGATGTCTCAGGAGAGAACAAGGGCCCAGAACAGTGGGATGTCCCGGGTCACACTGCTACCCAGCAGCAGCAGGCTGGCTGGGGAGTCCCTCAGTCCCACAGCCATGTGTCTGGCCTCCTTCCCACCCTGTGGCCTCTCTAAACTGAAACCAGGCTCTTTCAGGGGCCACACCCAGCTCCTCCAGCACTGACTCATTGGGAGGAGATGGGAGCTGGTTCTTTGCTCCCCAGAGCTAGTTTCTTGCCTGGAAGGCACCCCTCTCTCTTCACCTCCTGTCCTGAAAACATTGCCCCTCATCTCTCCAGCCTTGTGTTCTCTTTGTCTGAGCTCTTAGAAATAAAGGCAGGCTTTCTGATGAGACTCGGTGGGAGCCACGGCAGCTTTGCTCGTAGCTCCCTGCTCTGCCCTTGGGATTCCCAAGGGACAAAGCCGCTGTGGCCACAGCAACCAGATACGCTGCGCTGCGCTGCTTGTCTCTCTCTGCCCAGTGTCCTTCTCCAGTCTCTGACCTCTCCTTTGCTTTGGGCTGTTTCTTCCTCCAGGCAGTAGCTGCTCCAGGAGCAGAGGCAAGTGTACTCAGGTGTGGGTGTGAGGAACAGAGGGCCACATTCTTGAGTGCCATTTTTCCTTTACGCTTAGTGACCCAGCTCACAGGTAAACTGGCCTCACCCGGGTGCTGGCATGCGACCCATCAGATTAACGTTCTCTGTTCTGAAGCAGAGCTGAGAGGTGGGCAGGAGTCCTCGCTGCTGTGGGGAGCTGGGCATAGTCTTTCTGTCAACAGTTGAAACAAAGCGAGGAACATCTATCTCCCCTCTCCCCCATTCTCCAGTCTCTATATTCCCATCTCTAGCGCTTTCAACACCTCTGCTTGATCTCCTGGACCACTGGACCCCCTCCGCCCTGTCTTCTCTCCCTTCTGACTTATCCATCACCCACCATTGCTTCCTTTCCCCAAGGGAAATAGATCAAACTATTCTCCCACTTAAAATCTTTCAATGGGGCTGGTACAAGGATCACAGGTAAAGATGGCAGAGTTGTACTAGTCTGGAAGGGGGACCTGGCTGTCCGTTGTCTATGGACTTAGCTCTGCCACTCACCCCATCCTGAATGCTAAATTGTTGCTCTTTAGTCACACTAAAATGCCTTTCCAGCCATCACATGTGAATCCGGGCCCTCTCAAATATGGCTGCTCTTGTTTAGGGTAAATTCTTGTTCACCTCTGGGGTCCCAGGTAAGGCCTTTTCTGGGTCAGGATGTGATATTGTTAGTACTATGTACACCTGCACCCCCTCGGTGCGTAGAGTAGGCTGTCATTCTGTGCTAAGAGGTGACAGTGTTTAACAGTCACAGAGGATGACTATTACAGAGAAGGAAGTAGGAGATACACACACACACACACACCATGGCGAGGGATGGGCTGCGAGGGGCCAAGGAGGCAGGTGTAAGATAGCTCCATGTTCTCCTCCTCAGTAGCTGCCTACACTGTCTCTACTTAGACCAAGAGGACTTTGGTAATTAGTTTTTTGTTTTTGTGTTTTGTTTTGTCAACATGACACAAGCTAGGATCCTCTGGGAAGAGGGAACCTCAATTGAGAAGACACGCCCATTAGATTGTCTTATAGGCAAGTCTGTGGGCACTTTCTTGATTCATAACTGATGTGGGAGGGCCCAAACCTCGGGTGGAGCCACTCCTGGGCAGGTGGTCCTGTATAAGAAAGCAAGCAATACTGGCCGTGGTGGCACATACCTTTGATCCCAGCACTCTGGAGGCAGAAGCAGGTGGATCTCTATGAGTTCCAGGACAGCCTGGTCTACAGATTAAGTTCCAGGACAGCTAGGTCTATGTAGAAAGACCCTCTCTCAAAAATCTGAAAGAAAGAAAGAAAGAAAGAAAGAAAGAAAGAAAGAAAGAAAGAAAGAAAGAGGAGAAAAGAAAAAAGAAAGAAACGAAAGAAAAGAAAGCAGAAAGCCACGGAGAGCAAGCCAGTAAACAACATTCTTCCACGGCGTCTGCTTTAGTTCCTGTCTCCAGATTCCTGCCTCAAGTTCCTGCCTTGACTTTAGTTCATGGTGGACTGTAAGGTATAAGAGAAAATAAGCCCTTTTCTCTCCAGGTTGCTTTTGGTCGTGGCATTTATCACGGCAGTAGAAACCAAAGCAGCACCAGGGCTTTGAAGGGGATGCTCCTCTTATTTATGTCTTTGTTCCCTGCTGTACACAGGCCTGGTGGAGGGAATGCCTTCAGAATGGACAGGCTTGAACCTGCCGGGAAGGCAGTATCAGTGTGTCTAGCCAAGAGGGGAGAGAATCAGGCTCAGCCTGTGAGTGGTAGGATGCTGTGTTCCAGAAATTTCAGGTGTTGGCTGCCTAACTCTGTCTGCTCCTTGGCCTTTCATGGCCCCCTCTAGAGACCATCAGTATCGAGGGGGGATTATAAAGTCTTGGCACTTATCCCTGGTAGAGCTCTCTCCCAAGTCCCTTACACACACACACACACACACACACACACACACACACACACACTCACACACAGAGCTGTGCCCAATGTGAGGGTGGGCATTAGGGTCTAGGCCAAAAGTATTAGTAGCAGGCAACATACAAATCTTGACTGTGACACTCTCTGGCTGTGTGACCTTGGGCACAGAATGTGAGCCCTTGCGACTGAGTTTCTCATCTGGTACAGAAATATGATAATAATATTGGCCTCACAGGCCTCCTGTGGGTAGGTAACGATGCGAAGCATGTAAGCTATGTTTGGTAAGCACCCAATAAACGGCAATTGTTATTGTTAGTGTTACTGGTTGCGTTATTATCGATAATTTTATATCCATTAAAAACATAGGAACCTTCTGGTTGGAACCTGACTGGCCTGGCAGCGGGCCCAGGGGAGGAAGGGCACACACATAGGCAGGATAGCACAAAGGTCAGTGGCTCAGGACCTAGGGTCAGGGGTGTGTGGTAAGATAACCACATGCATTGGGGCTGAGAGAAAAGAATTGAGAAAGGGAAGAAGTGAGAGAAGGGGGAGAAGCAGAAAGAAAGAAAGAAAGAAAGAAAGAAAGAAAGAAAGAAAGAAAGAAAGAAAGAAAGAAAGAAAGAAAGAAGAAAGAAAGAAGAAAGAAAGAAAGAAAGAAAGAAAGAAAGAAAGAAAGAAAGAAAGAAGAAAGAAAGAGAGAGAAAGGAGAGGGTGGGTGCTGGTTGTAGGCTGCGTCTAAGTGAACCAGCTCCAAGGAACAGAAGCCTGCAAACCGGTCTGGGCAGTCCCAAGCTAGGCTGCTTGGGCTGGCATCCAGAGGGAGTAGCCTGGCCCAGCACAGAGCCCTTGGGTGCTGCCTGAGGCCTCTTCTACCTGGGAGGTGCTGTCAGGGGTCCCACCCCACCCTTCTGGCTCTGGGAAGGAGACAATGGCTGCTTTGGAGACAACTGCAGCCCGCACTCTATCTCAGAGTGACCTCCCCTCATGTCCCTCAGAGCCGCCATAATTGAAACCCCTTTCCAACAAGGGTGCCAGGATCACTTGATAGGAAAGGGACAGTGACTTCAACAAACTGTGCCGGGAACACTGTCATCGCCTTATCTGATACCATGTGCAGACCTGACTCGGTGCTTGAGGCGTAAACACTACACCTTAGGAGAAAAGCATCAGAAGAAGATGCTCCTGACCTCGGACTTGGAGTGGTTTTTTTTTTTTTTTTTTGGCAAGGACACCAGAAAAAGAAAGTACACACTTTAAAATGATAAACTTTTGTACAGCAAATGACAAGGGACAGCCTAAGGAGGAGGAGGAGGAGGAGAAATATTTGCAAATGCACGCTTCATAAGAAATTAGCACCTAGAACCTTTATGTGTATGTGAAGACTATGTGTAGGGATTGGAGAGAAGGCTCAGCAGTTAAGAACATCTGATTGCTTATAGACGACCAGAGTTTGAGTCTCAGCAACCACGCCGAAGCTCAGAACTGTCATTAACTCTGTCCTAGAGGAGCTGATGCCCTCTCCTGGCCCCCAAGGAAGAACACGCATGAAGGCAAATCACCCACGCACGCTTTAAAAAAAAAGGAGTGTATATATAAAGAACACCTAAAATTCAAAACAGTATAGCATTGCATATAACCTTCCCGGCCTTGTCCTCCCTCGGTTGTACTTAGTACCTAGTAAAACACAGCTACCATGTAAGTAGTTACTCTACTCGACTGTCCAGTGAATAATAACAAAACAAAATGTCCAGACATGTTAAGTAAGACATAAGTCTTTTTTTTTCCCTGAAAATAAAAAGAAACTTTTGAGGTACTGAGGTAGAACCTGGGACTTATTTGTACTAAACATGCACTCTGTCACAGAGCTACACCATCTCTGATTTTTTTTTTATTCCAAACCAGTTTAACCTTCAGATCTGAAACCTGTGACTACAAGGGCCAACTGTAACTCTTTCCAAACATTTCGTTCATATGTATTTTAAGAAAATAGCATTCTATAACTCAAACAAAAGCGTGTGCTGTGAACATTTTAAACACACCTTTGAAAATATAAGACAACACAACTGTAGACCAAAGGGTAGTCTATAATATATACGTAGTCTCTACCTTATAAACAGCTTTATTCTTTTATGTATGTAGATGTTTTGGCTGCATGCGTGTCTGTGTACTGAGTGATACAGTGCCCTCAGAGACCAGAAGAGGCTTTGGGAATGGGATTACAGATCACTGTGAGCTGCCTTGTGGGTCCTCTGGAAGAGGAGCTGGTAATCTTAACCACTGAGCCGTTTCTCCAGCCCATATTTTATAACTTTGAGCCAATGAACAACAGACTATGTGGACTGACGTTTCTGCCCTTGGATACTTATGTTCTGATGGTGGTGGGGGTTAAAAAAAAATAAGAGTAAGGTGTGTGTGTGTGTGTGTGTGTGTGTGTGTGTGTGTGTGTTAACTAAGTAAAAATAAGGTTGTTTCTGACATGCCATATGGTAGCTTTGCTTGGTTTTTCAGTATTAGAGATTGAGCAGAGGGTCTTGGACATGGTCGGCAAGGCCCACCATTAAGCTATATCCAAGCCCTCTCTTAGCTTTTTGTTTTCAATCCAAGTCTCATTAAGTTATCCCGACTGGCCTTGAGATACTCCTGTTTCCATTTCTGGAGTAGCTGATATGAAAGGCTTGCACCAGGCCTGGCTTTTCGTTTTGCTTTGTTATTGAGACAGGGTGTTGCTATATAGCCCAGGCTGGCCTTGAACTCGTTCGTGATCCTGCCTCTGTCTCCGGAATGCTGGAATTATGTGTGTAATATGCTATGTGCTATGCCACCAAGCCTGACTCCATTTTTTTTGTTTCTTTTAAAATCAGTACTGGGGACCAAAGCCATGGCCTGATGTATTCCGGGCAAATGTTTTTCCACGGAGCCATCTCCCCACCCTCCAAATGGTACTCCCAGTGCCGATAATCCTGAGATGAAACCGACATCCCCAGTTAATCAATTATACTACAGTTATACCACCCAATAGAAGGCACCGTGCAGTAATAAACAGAAAGATAATTACGTCTTAGGTTTAGTGATTCCCATGCTAGCAATCAACCTAAGAAAATATGGAACAGACAGCTGACTCTGGAGCACCAAGTACCACCCATCAATAGCACAGCACGGGCTCCGTCAGAGGAGAAAAAGCTTCAAGTGGGAGGTACGAGGTGAGGTCCAAGTGTCCTGTCCAAAGTGATCAAGTATATATTAAATTAAACTGGGTACATAGTCAGATGTTTGAATTACTTGAGGTATCAAAAAAAAAAAAAACGAAATCCCAGGCTCTACCCATTTTATATAAAATCAGCCTCTGGCTGTGTCTTAGTTGGGATTTCTATCACTGTAAAGAAACACCGTGAGCCGGGCGGTGGAGGCGCACGCCTTTAATCCCAGCACTCGGGAGGCAGAGGCAGGAGAGAGTTCGAGGCCAGCCTGGTCTACAAGAGCTAGTTCCAGGACAGGAACCAAAAAAAACTACGGAAAAACCCTGTCTCGAAAAATCAAAAAAAGAAAGAAAGAAAGAGAGAGAGAGGGAGGGAGGGAGGGAGGGGGGGTGGGTGGGAGGAAGGAAGGAAGGAAGGAAGAAAGAAAGAAAGAAAGAAAGAAAGAAAGAAAGAAAGAAAGAAAGAAAGAAAGAAAGAAAGAAAGAAAGAAAGAAAATGACCATTAACAACCTGAAGGGAAAAGGTTCATTTCAGGTTACAACCTCTCAGGTCACCCTGCATCACTGAGAGGAGTCAGGGCAGGAACTCAAGGCAAGAACCTTGGAGGCAGGAGCAGAAGCTGGGGCCTTTGGAAGAGTGCTGCTTACTGCTTGCTTTTGGTGGTTTGCTCAGTTTGCTTTCTTATACAGCACAGGACGCCTGCCCAGGCTGGCATCAATCAAGAAAAGGCTCGACACAGCTGCCTGCAGGCCAGCCCTAGGGAAGCATCTTCTGGATTAAGAATCCTTCCTCCCAGATGCCCCTGCCTTGTGTCAAATTGACATTAAAAACTAGCCCGCACAGACCCGGAGCTCCCTAAATTGTTATATTTGCCCCCCCTTCCTTGTCCCCAACTGTTATCTCGTGTCCTATTCTCCCTGCTTAAGGTCTAGAGAGAATGACTGTGGCAGAAATGGGAGACATTCTTTTGTGCCAAGTCATATGTCACTGGTCTGCTGATGAGATTGGCTGATCTGGGGTCAGTGCTCAGCGATAATCTTACCAGCTGGGCAGTGGTCCAGGAGACAGTTCCCATTGCTTTCCTGCCTCTCTTCTCCCTTGGGCCTGTGTACGGAAAAGTCAGGCTGGGCTGCAAAGACAATCATGGAAATCTCTTGTGAATCCTTGGGGAGGGGAGAGATTATGATGCCCGATTTTTAGTTGCTAAGAAATCGAACCCAAAGTTTAGCATGAACAGTGGTAAAAAAACACTCAGCGAGTAAGGCTGGCTTCCTGGGCCAACAGAGGAATAAATATTCTGTGGCCAACAGCCACTGAGGCAATTAGCAAACATAACCTCCAGGGGCCTGGACTTCGGCCCTCCCACAAATCTCAGCAATACTACCTCCTCTCCCGTCAGCTTTTTATGTAGCACTTTCCCAAATTATTTTAGCAAATTAGCAGTTTGGAATCTCACACTCCACTTCAGCGAGCCATGCCAACCTCGCCCTGCTCAGAGGCAGTCTTTTGGACGCAGACCGTGCAATGTGTCTTCCTGCCGAAGTCTGGCCAAATAGTCTGGTTAACTGAGGAGAGGCCTCTGCGAAGGAGCTGCCCCAGGGCACAGAGAAGCTGGAATGACCGAGGTACAAGAAAAAAGGAGGAGCTAAGAAGAAACAAGACTGCTGTTTAACCCTTCCAAAGCAGCACAGAGCAAGCAGAGGTCCTTAGGTGTGACTGTGACATTCACTCACCACCAGATGACTGGCACTTAGGGAAAAATGCGCTTGGCGGGATGGGCCTGTCACTAGTCCTGGCTGGCCTGGAACTCACAAAACTGGCTTCATCTTGTAGCAACCCTCTTTGCCTCTGCCTCCTGAGTGCTGAAATTACAGCTAATGCAACCTCCACAACTGTTATTTATGTACTTGAAATAAACCATTTAAAAAAAAAACAAAACAGAGGCCACGCCATGGTAACTATTTTATTTATTTTGCTTACTTACTTATTTTTATTTTATGTGCGTTGGTGTTTTGCCTGCATGTATGTCTGTGCAACACTTGCATGCCTGGCACCCTTAGATGCCAGGAGAGGGTGTCACATTCCCCGGAACTTGAGTTACAGACAGTTGTGAGCCACCATGCTCCTGTTGGTAATCAGGCCTGAGGCCTCTGGAAAAACTCTTAACCTCGAGCCATCTCTCCAGACTCAGTGCCGTCTCTTGAACAAAACTGTCAACTTCCATTCCTTTACTCCTGAGACAGCATCCTGGTGTGCAGTAGTCACTCACGTCTGGGGGATGCTGCAGGAGACAATGCAGGTGGGAAGCAGAACTTATGAGCAGTAGTCTCCCTAACGTGTGTTGTGCACTGTGCCCATCTTACAGACAAAAGCCCATCTAGAGGTCACTGGGTTATTCGGATTTGAACTTGGGTGCCGTATGTTGTGGAATGTTAGTTGAAGACGTGTTACACTTGTTTGTGCTGTGGAACATTTGTTTAATGATGCAAAGATGTGTTGCATTCATTTTTTTATTTTTTATTGTTTTTATTGAGCTATATATTTTTCTCAACTTCTCTCCTTTATTTTCCCCTCCCCTCCTACCTTCTCCCATGGTCCCCATGCTCCCAATTTACTCAGGATATCGTGTCTTTTTCTACTTCCCATATAGATTAGATCCATGTATGTCTCTCTCAGGGTTCTCTCTGATGTCTAGGTTCACTGGCATTGTGAATTGTAGGCTTTTTTTTTTTTTTTTGCTTTATGTCTAAAAGCCACTTATGAGTGAGTACATATGATATTTTTCTCTCTGAGTCTGGGTTACCTCACTAAATACGATGTTTTCTGGATCCATCCATTTGCCCGCAAATTTCAAGTTATCATTTTCCTTATCCATTCTTCAGTCGAGGGGCATTTAGGTTGTTTCCAGGTTCTGGCTATGACAATCAATGCTTCTTTGAAAATAGTTGTCCTTGTGGGACGATTGAGCATCCTTTGGGTATAGACCCGAAAGTGGTATTGCTGGGTCTTGCAGAGGTTGTTTCCTAATTTTCTGAGAAATCGCCACACTGACTTCCAAAGTGGTTGTACCAGCTTGCATTCCCACCAGCAATGCAGAAGTGTTCCCTTTACCCAACAACCTCTCCAGCATAAGCTCTCATCAGTGTTTTTGATCTTGGCCATTCTCTCAGAGTTGTTTTGGTTTGCATTTCTCAGATGGCTAAGGATGTTGAACATTTCCTTAAGTGTTTTTCGGTCATTTTAGATTCCTCTGTTGAGAGTTCTCTGTTTAGGTCTGTACCCCACTTTTTAAAATGGATTATTTGTTCTTTTGATGACCAATTTCTTGAGTTCTTTAAATATTTTGGAGATCAGGCCTCTGTCTGATGTGGGGTCAGTGAAGATCTTTTCTCACTCTGTAAGGCTGTCGTTTCGTTTTGTTGACTATGTCCTTTGCTTTACAGAAGCTTTTCACTTTCAGGAGGCCCCATTTATTAATTGTTTCTCTCAGTGTCTGTGCTACTGGGGTTATATTTAGGAAGTGGTCTCCTGTGCCAATGCGTTCAAGTGTACGTCCCATTTTCTCTTCTACAAGGTTCAGTGTGTTTGGTTTTATGCTGAGGTCTTTGATCCATTTGGACTTGAGATTTTTGCATGGTGATAGATATGGATCTATTTTCATTCTTCTACATGTTGATATCCAGTTATGCCAGCACCACTTGTTAAATTTGCTTTCTTTTTTCCATTTTATTCTTTTATGTTGCACTTGTTTGACTCTGTGATGCTGTGTTATTTTGCCTGTCTAAAACACCTGATTGATTTAGTACAGAGCTGAACAGACCGGAGAGATCCGGATAGGCAGGGCTGCCAGGCAAAGAGAATAAATAGAAAAAAAGAAGAGGGAAGACTGATCAATCTCAAGAAGAGCAGAAAAGGACAGGAGGATGCCGGGGGCTAGCCACCCAGCCGCATAGCAGACACGAAATAGAGGGAATAAGAAAAAAATATACAGAAATAGAGAAAGGTAAAAGCCCAGAGGCAAACGGTAGATGGGATAATTGAATAAAAGCTGACTAGAGATAAGACAAGCTAAGGCCGGGCATTCATAAGAAACAATAAGTCTCTAGTGTGTCTCCCAAAGATCCAAAAGAGTAAACAAAACAAAACAAAACAAAACAAAAAAAACCCGACTCCAACCATAAGACCTAAACCACATAACCTAGTCCTCTGAAGAGCACTGTGCCTGTCCATGAAACTGCCACTGGGAGGTTCCCTGGATGGGAGCTCTCATGATGCTTTCTTCCTCTGCAGAGACAAGGACGGGCAGTGGTTCCGTTTTCTGTTTTTTCCGCCGTTGCGGCCATATCATCGTTTTCACTGGAGCTGGCTGAGCTGGCTGACTGTTTCCTTGCCGCTGTCAAGCCTTGAAAGGGAGAACCCTCCCAGGATTCTCATACCCTTACGGTCTGGGGAGAACAAGGAAGACTATAGCTTCCAAGTAAACTGGTAGAGAGGGCTTGTCTAGCATGTAGGTCCTCAGACTTGATCCTTGGGACTATATAAACCTAGCGTGGTGATGAGGTGCTATAAACCTCATCATCAGGGCTCAGGAGGTGAAGCCTGAAGGAGCTGAAGTTCGAGATCATTGTTGGTTGGATAGCAAGTTCAAGCCAGCCTGGGCTAGAAACCTTGTCTTAAAAATAATAAGCCAGGTATGGCTGGCATACATACCTTTAATGTCTACGCTTGGCAGGGAGATCTCTGTGAGTTTCAGCCCAGCCTGGTCTATACAACGAGTCCCAGGCCAGCCAGGGCTCCACAGTGAAACTGTGACAAAATAAACAAACAATCCCCCCAAAAATAAGCAATGAAATAAGCAAAACTGAGCCTCCCCCACCCTGCTGTCATCTCAGGCAGGAGAGATTCATCCTGGGAGACTTCCTGTCAGGATCAGGTGAACCTCCTACCAAGGTCAGCAGTGGCCTCCAGCAAAAGCCACAGAGAGGGGGCTTCTGGCCCCTGAGCTAAGCTCCAACCTTCAACTGTGTTGTTAGGAAGGCTACAGGGACAGGCCCTGGGGTTCTGAGGTCCCACCTGCTGCGACCCCCACCCCTCTATTCTGGTGAAGTTCTAATAGGCCTTGTTCTACCTTTCCACTGCAGAGGACTATAGTCACCGTCCGGGTGATCACCAGTGTCGCTCTCCCCTGCTCTCCCCTGTCGTAGCCTCAAAACACCTGCTTTCTCATTTGTATTCCCAGCCTGTGCTCCCAGCTCGATGAACCTCCAGACAGGTGCACAGCAATCTGAATCGTTTGCAGCAATCTGGCCAGCCCCGTTGCAAAACACCCTGAATGGTACCCACCCAGGTTTCCCATCTTAAAGGTTTGATTTTTTTCCAAGAGAAGCTTTAATAGATTAATTAGTTCTTCGAGTCTCTCGGGGATTTGGCAAATGCACAATGTTGCATCTGTACAGACCTGCAGTATAAAGGGACCAGTGTTTCTTCACTGAAGCGAGCCAGTGTGACATTCACACACGGGGCAAGCCAGAGTCCAAATCAAGTGTGCCGGTGTGAGGTGAGGATGGGCTGGGAGGTGAATTCACGCCTTGCTTATCCTCAGGCCCTTCGGATAAAGTTTGTCAGAGAACAGATGGGAACATGTTCCTGCACTGTGGGCGTGACTGATTCCCCATCTCTGAGAAGTTACGCTACAGGGCTGGGCTCAGAACGACTGGTATCATCTTTCTGAGAATTACAGTTCTCACAGGCACGTCAGTGAGGTGAAAGTGTCTGTGATAGTATTGATGGGTTCGTTCAGCCCGCTGAGGTTTCCACTGCCCTTCACTGAGCAGTGATGTTTAGGACTCCGCGGGTTATCAGACTTCACAAAAGAATTTTTCCTTTCAAAGCATTTGCTCAGGGTTGGGAGAGGAGCTGGGGAGATGGTTAAGAGGACTTGCTGTCTTCCAGAGGACTCAAGTTTGGCTCCCAGCACCCATGTCGGAAGGCTTATAACCACCTGTAACTCCAGTTCCAGGGGATCGGACACTCTCTCCTGGTCTCTGTGGGCATCTGCACTCACGTGCACAAAGTTTAAAGTCAACTAAGTCATTAAAAAAAAAAATGTTTTCTTGGGCTGGCAAGGTGCTCAGGGGGTAAAGGCACTTACCATCAAGTACGACAACCCGAGTTTGGTCACCGGGACCTACAAGGGGGGAGGACAGAACCTTCAGCTCTCACCAGTTCTCTCTGACCTCCACAGGCTTGTCATGGCGTATGTGATAGTATACATGTGCACACACACATACATACATATACACACACACACCTTAAAATAAATAACTATTTAGTTAAATTTTTTTCTTTATTTTGAAAGAAATTTCTCTCTGGCGATTTAAAAATATAGGTAATAGATAAATTCAATTTTTAATCAAGAGGTTCAACACAAACAACAAATAAATAAATGTAATAAAGTATTTTCTAAATGCTTTCTTCATTTAGATGTAAATATCCCTGGTGGTTTAAAAAATACAGATTGCAGGGCCTGGAGAGATGGCACAGCAGTTTGGAGCACTGGCTGCTCTTCCAGAGAACCTGGGTTCAATTCCCAGCCCTCACCTGGCAGCTCGCAACAGTCAGTAACTTTGGTTCCAGTGGATCCAATACCCTTTTGTCATGCAGGACCTCTTCTGTGCCTGTGATGCTTAGCAAATTCTGCTCCCTCTACCTTTCCTGACCCAGCCCTATTCTCTAACTACTTAGCATAATCCTGCTATTTAAAATGCAGAAACTAGATGGGCACCTTCAAAGCACTCGATCTATGCTTGGCAACCAGTCTGAGGTACTGCTCCTCAGCACAGTGAACCAGTTTAGCTGGTTCCAACTTATCAGAGAAACCTGGCTTCTCTGGGGACTAGACCACTGAGCTACGCGGGGCCTCTCCCTCCTCCCCTAGCCCTTGAGGAAGTACGGTGGCAGGTTTTCCAGGTACTCTTCTTAAACTCAGGTCACTGTACCTCAGCAGACAGGTTTTAGTGTCCAAAAAAAGAAGCTGCTAGATACTCCCAGCCCCTAATACCCACAATTTTCTCTCCCCAGGTCTTGCTGGATGGCCTGGAAGCCCCACCCACACTAAGGCTGCCTCCCTGAGAGAAGGGGCCTTGGCCTTCCTGGTTGGCATGGAGGCTTTGTTTGGCCAGTCAACTGACTAATCAGTATCTCAGTGGAAAGGCCTGGCAGCCTCATCAGCTAGCCCCAGTGAGCCTACACAGTGGGGAGCAACTCTCTGGACAGAGTAGAGGAGTTGGGGCCCACTTAGAAATTCTTTCACGGCTTCTTGCTTTAAGAAATGGCACTTGATGAACCAGAAGGCAAGACAAATCCTTACTGAGCACCTATTGTATACACAACCACACACTTCGTTTGTCCAACGGGAACTTCCTCTGAAGCCCAGGCTGGCCTCAAACTTACGGTGATTCTCCTGCCTCAGCCTCCTGAGTGATGGCACTAGAGGAGTGCACCACCACACCAAGCTTCAAATACAGTGGATTTCATCCATGTTCTGTGCTGGACTGGGTCTAGGCAGTGAGAGTTGCCTGTTTCTCTTCATGATCCTAAGTCCACGTTGAAAGTCCAACTTGAACCAACTTAGGACACGTGCGCTAACGTAGGATGCCCTCGCTCTTTCTACCAACATCATGGTGATCTCTCTCCAGCCGCTGCCTGCCACCTTTGAGTCCAGGGCAGGTAACGTAGTCTAGCCTTAAGAGCATGACTGTGAGACCAGTTCTCACGGATCCCAGTGGCTCAGACAGGGAGTTAAGGCTCCTGGCTCACATATTGTGGTCTAGGAAAGGAAGTTGGTCATTGCAAGGGGCAGGTTCTTCATCTACAATGCTCTGTTCAGCCGTCAAAGGAGCAAGGTAGGCATGGGGGAGGGCAGGAGCAGGGAGACGGGTCCCTCTTGCCCAAGTGTTTATCTGACTTGGTCTCTGGCATATATAAACTAGTCAAATATGGTTGCCAGGAGAAGTCAAATCCTGGGAAGATGAAATTGGGTGAAAGAGGCCAAGACATTGGTCTGAGAATGGCTGGTGCCGTCCTAATCTGCAGACATGGCAGAGTCGACAGAGTCCTGCGTGCTCTCAGGACACTGGATGAGCTCACCGATGCGAAATGAAACGGTAAGATCTTACCATCCTGTGACCACCAGACAGCCAGTGAGGGTGGAGCCAGGCTATGAACTAACATCTGTTCAGCTGCAAGCTCCTTGCCTCCCTCTTAAAGTCAGAAAGGAGGGGGGTGGCTGTTGAAGACAGGAAAGAGAGGTTGAACTGAGGCTCTGGGATTGGATGACTCTTGACTGTCCTGCCTACAAACCAAGGCCACTCCAAGGAACTGCTCAGTGTTACTGTGGCATCTGGGTGACCTCCGACCCTTTCATACCCCCTAGCTCCTGTAGGCTACGGTGTTGCCTATAAACAAACGTGAATTTGGTTCTTAATGCTTCTCTGAACACCCTTCGGCTTTTACACACGCTGTCCTTCACTTTTTGCCTCGATAAACTCTGGCCTCCTCGTTCTTTCAGGCCATCCATATGGTCAGCTGCAAAAAAAGACAAGCAGGCTTGGGTCTGCCAGCCAGGGAACTGTTCCTCTAGAAGATGAAACTCACGGAGCATAAGGAACAGGACTTTCTTCCTCATTGAACTTAAGTGCCGAAATGATAACTTATTTATAGATCTCTAAACGGCTTTCTAAATGGTGGCCAGAATGCACTTGAAAGTACAATTTAAAGAAATAAAACACCTAAGTACAGACAGGACATATGGCCATTAAATTTTAGGACTACTGATGCATTAAAGCCTTGGCTTTCTTTCACTTTGAGGCCAGTGGCTCTCCACCCCGCCTACATGTGGGAATCACTTGGTGCTCTAAGCGATGCTGAAGCCTGAATTCCATCTCCCAAGATTTTGACACATTGCTTTCTAATCATGTGATTTTTTTTAAAGTGATTTTACACACAACTAAGGTGGAGAGCCAAGCGGGAGATGTAGCTCAGTTAGTGGAGTACTTGCCTAGCATGCACAAAGTCCTGGGTTCAGTCCCCAGCACTGCGGGAACCTGAAGAGGTGGGGCACAGATCTTAGTACAGGAAGAAGGGTGGAAGCAGGAAGATTAGGAGCTCAAGGCCATCTTTGACTACGTGGTAAGTTTAAGTCCAGTCTGGGATACATGAGACTCTGCCTGAAAAAATAATGTTAAAAAAGAATGAAAGGAATTCATCTCAGTCAGGCAGCAGGGGTGCACGCCTTTAATCCCAGCACTCTGGAGGCAGAGGCAGGCAGATCTCTGTGAGTTTGAGGCCAGCCTGGTCTACAAGAGCTAGTTCCAGGACAGCTAGGACTCAGAGGAAAAGAAGGAAGGAAGGAAGGAAGGAAGGAAGGAAGGAAGGAAGGAAGGAAGGAAAAAAGAAAAAAGAAGGAAGGAAAGAAAAAAAATCTTTCTTCTTCAGCTTTGAGTAGTGGGGTTATAGACCTGCGCTACCATGCACAGCTCGGCAGTTCGAATCTTAAATGTCCCTCAGAGAATTAGAAGGGGGGGGGGTTGGAGAGATGGCTCAGAGGTTAAGAGCATTGCCTGCTCTTCCAAAGGTCCTGAGTTCAATTCCCCGCAACCACATGGTGGCTCACAACCATCTGTAATGAGGTCTGGTGCCCTCTTCTGGCCTGAAGGCATACAGACAAAATATTGTATACATAATAAATAAATAAATATTTTTTTAAAAGGGAGGGGGGAAAAAGGGAGGGTAGTGGAGTAAACTATATAGCTCAATAAAAACAATCATAGAAAAGAGACTAAGAAAAAAGATAAAATATATAAAACAAACAGAATTTTACAGTGAGATTATAAAAATAACTTTTGTATACATTTATTATTATTGAGATGTATTTCTGTTATAAACTGAAAAGTACAATGTATGAATATTTTAAAAAAGAGCTTCTTATATCATCTCAGGTATCTGTTATATTGATGGAAAATTGACCAACACTGGTCCCGGAATCTGTCTACCCACTGCTTCCAAATCTATTTTAAAAAATAGAATTAGAATTGTTTAAATTAGTGCTTTGAGTTTCATACACATAAGCAATGTCCCTTGATCACGTTCATTCCCAGCGTCCTCCTCTCCAGCTCTTCTCCCTCGGATCTGCAACACCTCCCCTTCCCTGCTCACATCCTCTCCCTTTCCTCAGTGATCCACGAAGTCCCGTTGGTGCTACCTGTTGGAGTGCAGATTGATCTTGGCTTGATCTTGTGCAGATCACCACAGTGGCCATGTGTCCCTTGGGTGTGATGGCCGTGTCATTTCTAGAGCACTCCATAGCACTTCTCCTGATCTTTCTAGCCAATAAGAAGTTAGAGCTAATGGCCAAGCAGTATTCTAAGGAATACAGTTTTTGTGTGATGATTTCGGGTGTAAGCTAGCTGGGCGGCTGGGACAAACAAAGGGCCCCCCTCTCTCTACAACACTGGTTCTTACATTCATCTTTGACCCCCTCTTCCTCATTGTTCCCTGAGCCTCATGGGCGGGATTAATACAGACATCTGCCTCAGGGGTGAGTAGTCAATGGTTGCTTATTCTCCACATTTTGACCAGTTGGGAGTCTCTGCATTAACTACTGACCATTTTGCTAACTATGAAAACTCACGTCTGTCCATGGTCACCTAAATAACCTGGCACACAGCCCAGACTCTCCCTGCGATTCTAGCTTTAAGGGGGACACTTTTAGTGTATCTTCCGCACACACTTGAGGCACGCTGAGACCAGGAAGGGCTCCTTTCTGGGAGGTTGGATCCAGGGTCACAGACAATGCCATCTTCATCCTTGGGAGACATGACGACACGCCAACGGTCCACACCATCGGTTACTTGCTGAGGGATCCCCCAACTCTTCTGCATTTGCCCAGCCACTGTGTCTTCAAGTGACCGTGGGCTAAGTCAGGCACTCTCTTAGCAGAACCTCCTTTACAGTCATCTCAAAGCAAGAGGGAGGGGAACCAGATCTCAGGAGCACGGGCCTCTACCCCCACCTCCTCCTCAGTACCGACCTGGTCACCACTTGCCACCCACTTGTTTGCTGGTGACCCTGTGACTTGGCTAAGGACAATTACCCACTACAGTCCCTCCAGCAGCTGCCAAGAACTTGTAGAGCAAGTTCCACAACAAGATCTGGCCTTCAGCTCTGAGAATTCTCTCGGGTTGGGACTGTGACTGCCTTGGGCTGGGGTGGGGCTCCTTTCAGGGCCTCCTCACAGGGACTTTCTTCCACAAGCCTGCGCAGCCTTGGCAGCCTCCCCAGCGGTCATCTGCAGATCTAAAGATTCCTGACCACACTCGTGTTTGCCACAATAACAAACTCTGTTCCTGACCCAAGCTGGATCCAGACCTGGGAAGAGAATGCCCACATTGTTTTACCATGAGATCAAGCTTAGCTTTCCCAGTGGTAGAGGGAAACCCTTAAATGTCTTTAATATTTCTGCCGGTCCTGGCAGGTTCTTCTCATTCTTCACCAGGCCACAGAAAACCATTGTTTCAGAGGACCCGAAAGCGCCCTCTAGTGTAGACAATATATTGGGCATCACTTGAACATCAAATTTTCAAAAGACCAAGGGAGAGAACTAGAGATTTGGATTAAGATTTAGGGATTATGGTCATCAAAGCAGTGGTATTTAACAAACACATAAGTATGGACGTGGAATAATAATCACACTGCATTGTAATATTCAAGTATGAAACATGATGATACTCAAGCCTTAATGGCATGAGAGAATGCCTGTAACACAACTGTGTTGATGAACTTGTATGCACACAGTAAAAACCTACGTAAGGGTGTGCCTGAGGAAACAGTGAAAAGATAAAAAAGGTTTTAATTTTTAGTCTATATCTGAAAAGCCTATATGGAACACGTAGAAAAATATACCTAGGGTACAGCTTTAAAATCAAGAGAACATCAAAGCCAAAGAATGGTGGCGCACACCTTTAATCCCAGCACTCGGAAGGCAGAGGCAGGTGGATCTCTGTGAGTTCAAGGCCAGTCTGGTCTACAGAGAGAGTTCCAGGACAGCTAGGGTTACACAGAGAAACCCTGTCTCAAAATCAAAACAACACAACACAACAAAACAAAAAAACAAAAAAAGTCATATCACTCAGGGTCTCAATGGGAAATAGCGGCATCATCAAACCAGAAAGGCCTTCAGGTTTATGACAAGAGGATGAATGAATAACAAGAGTTTGCGAAGTGAAGCCACCAGGATGGTGTGACCTTTGCCACAGCAGTACCAAAACTACTGCCATCTGAAAACTGACGAGAAGAGGCGAGGAAAGCATTAGCTGAACCTTGGAAAAGCAAGCATTGTATAAATCTAGTCATAGTGTGCTGTGTGATGCTTTACTCCTTTGGCTTTTTGGGGGGGCGCCACCCAACTCCTGAATAAATCACACATGGAGGCTTAGTCTTAGTTATGAATGCCCGGCCTTAGCTTGGCTTGTTTCTTTTATTTTATTTTATTTTATTTTATTTTATTTTATTTTATTTTTTTTTTTTTTTGTTTTTTTCGAGACAGGGTTTCTCTGTGGTTTTTGGAGCCTGTCCGGGAACTAGTTCTTGTAGACTAGGCTGGTCTCGAACTCACAGAGATCCACCTGCCTCTGCCTCCCAAGTGCTGGGATTAAAGGCGTGCGCCACCACCGCCTGGCTTAGCTTGGCTTGTTTCTTGCCAGCTTTCCTTAACTAATTATTCCGACTACCTCTTGCCTCTGGGCTTTTATCTTTCTCTATTTCTTTCTCCATGGCTTGCTGGGTAGCTGAAGTCCTCTCTTTGCTCTCGCTTGCTCCTCGTTCTCCTCCCAGAGTTCTCCTTCTATGTATCCTCTCTGCCTGCCAGCCCCGCCTATCCTTGCTCCTGCCTTGCTATTGGCCCTTGAGCTCTTTATTAGACCATCAGGTTTTTTAGACAGGCAAAGACTCACAGCTTCACAGAGTTAAACCAAGGCAGCATAAACAAAAGTCACACACCAGAAAATAGTATTCCCCAACGATAGTGAATGACCATTAGTTGAGGAACGAGCCAGTCAAAGATGATCTCACGGAGTCACGGGCCTCCCAACTCTGATCTCCCAGCAGGCAGGGAAACTGTGTCGCACTGCATACAGGTCTGCTCTGTGTGATCCAGAGCAGAGAGAGAATAAAAGGCAAACGAAGGGAGAGGGAGGCACACGGAGGATATCCAGAGTTGTGTGTGTGTGTGTGTGTGTGTGTGTGAGTGTGTGTGTGTGTGTGTGTGTGTGTGTGTGTGTGTGTGTGTGTGTGATACGTATGTAAATGTGCAGGTTCTCAGGGCAGTGTCCAAGCCTGAAAATCACAAAAGGAACTCAGGTGCCGTGTCTTGCTTTATTCCCTAGAGCAAGGTGTGTCACTAAACCTAGAGCTAGACCGACTTCCAGCAAGCCCCAGAGAGCTTCCTGTCTCTGCCTCCCTCTGCCCGTTGACACAGTGCTGAAGTTGCTGGCATTTCTGCCACTCTGTCTGTTTTTATTAAATGTGGGTTCTGAGAATGTAAACTCAGGAGATAATTGGTCATACAGTTGAGCCTCAACCCAAAACCTATCTCCTAAAGGCTTAAAAGTTTTTTTTTTTTTCAAGACAAGGTTTCACTCAGCACCCCAGGCTGCTCTTCAACTAGCAATCCTCCTGACTCAGCCTGTCGGATGCTGGGATTTTAGACCCACACCACCACACCTGGCTTTCCCTGAAACTTCTATATGTTGGATCCATAATGACCCAGAGAGCTCATCCTCCATATTTGCCAGGATACTCCCCACTCACGGTGGTTTGAAGAGAATGCAAATACTGCCCCCATACGTTCTTGCTTCAAGCAATGTGTTTATTCTTCCTTTGGCCACTTTTGTTTGTTCAGGTGCTCGCTTTCCCTCCAAACAAGGGTCTGACTTGTTCTGAGATGAACCATCCATGGCTGTGTGTTTTCTCCTGTGCACAGGCAGGGGGATGAAGGCGATAGAAGAGGAGCCGAAAAGTGGAGAGAGAGGACTGAGAGCAGAATTCACACACCTGGTTGCCATTGCCGTGGAAGTCCTATGCCATCCCTGCTCGTCCAGGGGACTGTCCTTCAATCCTTCCTGGAATCTGGGAGTCACAAAAGTCTCCTTGTCTAAACCAGATTCTCGGTGGCTTTCTGAGACTGTCCAGTGAGAGAATGACCGGGACCACGGCGGGAATGGAGAGCGCCTGGGGTTTGAATTTTGAATCATCCGGTTTCTAACGATGTAGCAATGTAATTAACATGACCCCAGTCTCTCTATTGTAACACGTGGATGGCGGTAACACCTCCTCTCTTCAGCCCGAGACTGAGAAGCTTGGCTCTATATCCGCTGACAAGTACAAAGCAGACATCGCTTTACTGTTGCTAAGTCTGTGGTTAATTCGGGTCTTCTCAAAGGTCACAAAATGTCTTCCCACCCTGACCCTGCACTGACTTTTGGAGCCTCAGTGTGGGATTTTAAGCATTTCCCTGTTCAGCTTCCCTTTGGCCAGTTCCTGAGGAATTGTTTAGAAGGAATGTTGACATTTGTGAGAAGACAGACGCTCCCTGTCCCCAAGGATGCCTCGGACTTGTGTTATTCCCAGCCTTTCATTGACCAGGGCAATGGCGACAGTCGTCATCTAAAGAAGTCTTTCTCTCCGCTGGATGGAAGTTCTTGGGCTCTTTCCCAGAAGGGACTTTTCCAAATAATTGTCACAGAAAGCTACACACAGGCCATCTGTCTGCTGAACGGCCACATACTGAGGTTAGTTCCCAATTCCCAGCATTCTCCACGGTAATATGCAAAACCCCTTTAGCTTGGAATTAGAAGATCCTGGGTTCATGTTCCAGCTCTAGAAGTTTCTAGATTCCTTCTTGGGTTTTAGTGCATGCTTGCTGGAGGTATGGAAATAACAAGTGGAATGATTCATTGGCTCATAATTCAATCAACACGTATTTAATGAGCCTACCTCACGTTCCAGGCCCTGTAGCGGCTGGGTGGTGGAGTTCCGAGGCACACACCTGCTCCTGACCTTAAACAGATCCTAATGAAAGGGATTAGTGACTTACCTATAATTTAATGTGTGTAGTAGTTAGTATAATTAATAATAGGTGCTGCAACAAGCAGCCCCTCCCCCCCCAGTCTCAAAGGCTTCTCACACGCACACACACAAAAAAAGACTTATTTGTGTGTTTTTGTTCATGCCGAGTCCAGTGTAGATTAGGAAGGCTTTTTCCTTCTTCCAGCCACACCATGCAGAATGAAAGCATCATTGTTCCAATAGGGGAGATGCTTTGGCTCTTAACTGGGCCCAGGAGTAACACACACCCCTTCCAGTCCTGTTCCACTGACTAGAGATGACCACATGGCCAGTCTGAACTGACTTTGACAGAGGCTGGGGAATGGAGGGATGCTCACAGGTAATCAAGATCATTGGCTGTTTCTGCCCCTGCTGGAAAGCTGTAGCCTCAGTAAGCAAGACCAGTATGTTCATTACGACTCTATGGATGCAAGTAGCCGATTTGAGTTAAGATATAGAGCAAGAAATCATAGAGAATTTCTTAAGGGTTTGGGGGTTGTCTTATAGAAGTTCTTTCTTTGGTGAGGGGGGGCACAAGCTTGCCACTGTACGTGTGTGGAGGTCAGGGACACCAATGGAGTCAGTTCTTTCCTCCGCCAAGTGGGACTTTACCTGCTGAGCCACATCAATAGCCTGTTTGGGGGTATCTTTGAAAATCAATTCCTAGAAACACAACTGAGCGTAGGGAAGAGAATAGAAAGGCAGAAGACATTGTCTCTGGACTCTGAAGCACTCTGAGAAGAAAAGGAAGCAACTGGCTTTTCAGAGATATTCTTTATGGAGCTCAGGGACCCCTGAGCAGGGGACTTGCTTTATATTGAGGAAAGAGGGAGGAAACATAGTAAATGCCTGCCTTGAAGTTTTTCCTTTAAACATGTATTTATCTTTTTGAAGATGTGTATTAGCAGCCAGCATGGCTCTAAGTCTGAAGGTTAAGATGGGAGTTTGTTAACTGAATAAAAAGACCAAGAGCAGAGCTAGAGACACGGGTCAGAGGTTAAGAGCACTTAATGCTCTTGCAGAGGACCCAAGTTCAGTTCCCAACTGACAGCTCCCAACTGTCTGTATTTCCACTCCAGTGGCTCCATTGTCTTTTCTGACCTCCTTGGGCTCCTGTACACACCTGGTACACACACACACACACACACACACACACACACACACACACACACACACGGCCATTCCAGATGCAAAGATGAGCATTGTGTGTCTTTGTTTTATGGCTAAGGCTGTGGCTCAGTGGTAGAGTGTTTGCCTGTTGTGCTTGAAGCTCAAGTTTCCGGTATGGTCCCCAGTAATAGGGAAGAAAGTGTTCCTTCTAGAGTTTTCGTCCTTTCTCTCCGTTTCCAGTTCTGCTGCCCCTTCTGCTTACCCCCACCCCAGAAAGTTTTCCTTTTATTTCTCGTAGGATTTGAATTTTCATCTTTCATTTCTGTCTAAGTTTCTTTCAGCATTCCCTACGGTACAGGTTGGCCTGGAGGAAGTCATCTTTGGAAACGTAAGGAAAGCACTTTGTTTGGAACGGGGTCTTCCAAGTACCCCAGGCTGGGCCCAGGTCCATGCTCCTCCCCGTGAAGATGTTTTCCACTGTGATGACCAGCATAGCTTTGCACGTAAATCTGCCATGACGTCATAATGCCTCCAATCATAATGCCCCCGAGTGTTGTCCCTTCACTCCTTTCAGGATTCGCTTGTCTTTCCCATCAAGCCCAACACTCATTCATGTGGAGCAATGGGCCGTGCGCAGGTTCATCTTGCTTCATGTCTATCCAGCAATTTGAATTTAGAAGCTTTGGAAATTCTCTTCAAATTTTTTTTCTATTCCATCCTCTTTCTTTCCTGTATTTCTGGAGCTTCAGGGTCAGAATTATCAAGCCTATATGTTGATACATATATGTTGACATTATTACATATATGTATAGGCATATATTGATACCATTTAACAGGCACCTGATTTTCTGGTGGTTGTTTGTTTAGCTTTCCTCTCTACATTATATAGTTATGATCTATCTTTAAGGCTATTTGCTTGTTCCTTTGTTCCTTCCTTCAGACCCTGCTATGATCTGGATGAGGGTCCTTCAAAGTTTCTTGTACAGAAATTTCATTCCCTGTGTGAATTTGAAGTTGGTAACTTATTCCAACTATGCTGCTTAGAGCCGGGGACTTTGGAAAGTGATGTTAGCCTAGGTCATTAGGGTGGCACTCCCATGATTGACTTGTGGTACTTTCATGAGAAGAGGGAAGAAGGGATGGAGGGGAGGAGGAGCGAGAGAGGACTTGATATGAAATGGATGATGGGCCTCCATTTAGTACTGGGTATCAAGTACTTCCCTCCGTTTGGGACTTTGGTATCAAGCCCAGGATTTTCCAAGGCAGGCTAACATTGAACTCTACCCCCAGTCTTTAGATGCCAGTTCTTCACAAGTGGCTTTTCAGTGTTTTCGGCTACTGACACTGGAGCCAGAACTAGAGAACCATTGAGTGTGTTGTTCTCCCTCTCTCTTCCAATGCTCCTCTGTCTCACTTCCTGGCAAGTTCAGCTTTCATGACCTCTGTTTGTGCTGATGCCGCCCGGAAACTACTTTTCGATTTCATCTCTCATGACTCTCTTCTTCTTTTGGGGTTTTTCTGTATGAGCTCTTAGCAAGTCAATCTACTCTCTGCCATCTTGTAAGCCAGTATCTTATAACACAGACTGACCTGCGGGCTAGTCAGCTTTGGACAATAGCAGGAGGGGAAATATTGTGAGGACCAGGCCCCATATATTTTAAAGGATGGTCTCAAAGTGAGTGAGGCCACTAAAAAAACATGTGAAAGGAAAAAGAAAGAATCAGAATGCTACGTCAGGTCTCATGAGGAATCAGGGCTCTGCCCCTCTGTTCTCAGTTTAGGAAAAATCCAGTTTGATTTGGAATGAAAACTTCACAGAGGCAGAGGTAGAATGGTATGTTTAAAATGAAGCTCTCTGGTAGTCCTGCCCAGTTCCGAGGAAACTTGAACTCCAGATACCTGAGGGCCGTGGGGCGGAAGCAACAGAGGGACTTCGGGCAGACTTCAGGAGAGAAAGGAGTCTGTCCTCAGCCAGGTGTCCCTGGACTAAACCTGTTGTTCCCTCCAATGCGGTGTGTACTTCACAGGTGCTCCAGATCAGGGGCCAGGGACTTAGTTACCACAGCTTCTGTGCCCAGACACAAAGTGTCCCCATCACTTCTCCCTGTGCACCCATTACGGCCACAGATCTTCCAGATCCTTCTGGCTCAGTGTTGTCCTAGGGCTGGATCTGCCCAAAAGGCACAAAACAGCCACAATACCCCCACAGTCCTGTTTCTACACTGCTTTAATGATCTCACAAGAATCTTCTCACTGTATGAGATGGGCAGAGGCACTATTTGCTGCTAGTGATGCTGTCAAACACGGAAGCCACTGGTCTCATGTGGTTGGTTAAATCTAATAATATTTAAATTAAAAAAAAATCTGCCTGCCACTCATGCTATATTTCAAGTGCTCAGTGAGCAGGCACAGCCAGAAGCTACCACCTTAGAAAGCAAAGATTTGGGACACATCCATCTGTCATGATAAAGCTTTGTTTAGCCACAGGAGCAACGGTAGTGCTGGGCATGATCACGTGTTCAGTGAACATGAGAAGAATGACTAGCACATATATCTCCTTTAGGAGAAGAGAAGAAGGAAATTCTTAGAGTAAGAGGCTTCCATGGATATGCCAACAAATTCCAGGAATTCCAAACACAGACCAGACCCGGGCACTTCCCTGAGCTGTCATTATGAGCCACCAACCTCTGACAGAAAGAAAGAGTCTTTATTTGTCACCTTCCAACTGACTGGAAAACCACATTAAAATGACTTACGAATTTCCGCCCTCAAGGTAAAAGTAATAGAAATTGTTGAAAATAATGAAAGGTGAAAAGAAAAAAAGGTGTTTCTCAACATGGGAGCCTGTTGGTAGGCTTTTTCCTTCCAGGCCTTTCAAGACAGTGTTTTTCTTTTTCTGAGGCGTTTGTGAAATTCGCTTTTGAAAACTGATTTTCTAGGAAGCGACTATGGCCCGAAGCTTTCTGGTTTTTTTTGCCTGGTCTTATCTGAAAGCCCAGGGGTCCATTTCTCTCCACAAACTGTCAGGGCAGCCTTGAGCTCGGGGACACTTTTCTCACTCACCCGTGGAGAGTGTCTGAAAGTTGTGTTCTCTACACATTCCCATGTAGATCCCTCGCCCAACACCATCACCACCCAACACCATCACCACCCAACACCATCACCACCCAACACCATCACCACCCAACACCATCACCACCCAACACCATCACC
>NC_022031.1:50353921-50395165 GCF_000317375.1 Microtus ochrogaster
CCCAACACCATCACCACCCAACACCATCACCACCCAACACCATCACCACCCAACACCATCACCACCCAACACCATCACCACCCAACACCATCACCGTGTTAGGAAGTGGAGGTGATTTGGTCAGGAGGGTGGGCCCGACATCAACAGGATTAGTTCTGAGGAGAATCGAATTCCTCCTGTCCACCAGGTAAAGACGGGGGGTGGGGTGGTGGTGGGGGGTGGGATAGGTTCAGGATGTATGATGTGAAATCCACAAAGAATCAATAGAAAGTTAAAAAAAAAAACCCACCGATGAACCAGGAAGACAAAGGCCATGAGAGCTGAGTGGTCGCAACTAAAAATTTCCTGTCTGTGTAGGAGAAATCCAGCCATGGGCTCTGTGTTTACCTGGGAAGACGAGAGTTGTCTAGGGGGAAAATGGAAGTTCAAGAAAAACAAATCCAAGTATTTATTCTAGACTCTGTATAGATAGGGGTCTAGAGTCATACTTACTGTGTGGCAGAGGAATTCTCAGTGAACATTAATGTAAAAACTCGATCAGAGCAGAGCAAACTGAGAAGACCCGCGGGTCTGTGAAGTCCCTAGACAAGGCTGGTTGTTAAAATTCATTCCTGGGGGAGAGGAAAACAACATCTACCCATCTCCTTAGCTCCCAACAACAAATGGAGACACAATTCTGCTGAAGTTCATTTTGGAGAACCAATGACGTTATTGGAGTTCCTTTCAGAGCATAGCTGAAGGGTACCTTACAGGGGTATGGGTGCTCCCCCAACAACAAGCCAAACCTGGAAAGACTTTACCAAGCTGGGCCGAGGGCTTCTCCATAGTTACATAGATGTCCACCTCTGCCCCTTGCCTGTGCACTTGAGCCCCTCCCTAAGGCCACGTACAATAAAAGCAGAGTTGCACAGAAGAGGTTAAACTTAGGGAGGGGCTCATTTGTCGGGGGAGGGCTCATGGCCCTCCTTACCCCTCAGTAAGATGGTTGTAAGCAGTCAACAAGCCCTTCTGGGAGCTCCCTTAGCAGTTGAAATCCCCCATCCCCCAAGAGATGGCTCAGAGACAGCCACTCACAACAGGATACTTCCACTGTCAGGGTTGACAGGCGCTCACGGAAGTCTGACAAAAAGGACCTTCAAGATGACTTAGGCAGTAAGGGTGTTTGCCGCTAAACCTGAGCTTAATCCCAGAACCCACATGGTGGAAGAAAATGACAACTGAAAGTTGTCCTCTGACCTCAACAAGCTTAAGGCACACATTCTTCCTTCCCAAATAAAGAAGTAAATGGGAAAAAAAATGGAAGGAAGGAAGGAAGGAGAAAGGCTGCAAAGACAAGTTTGCACATTTACACAACTGTGTGAAAAAATAAGGCACACACAGTTGGCAGCTGCAGCAGTTAGGTTTTGACCTTGAGAACTAGAAACCAGCAAGCTTGAAATCTTTGAAGAGATAAACGGTCCCTTAAGGCAAGAGCTGAACAGTATGAAAACAGACAAACTTGGAAACATCTACACACACACAAAACCCCTTCCAGGTAGAAATTCTAGGAAAGATATAAACAATTATCGAAATAAAAAGAGTCCAGACATCAGAAACAGGACAGAAGAACGAACTTTTTCAAGTGGTTTCTGTTCATGACATTTGTTAGCCAGGAACTAAGCAAACTTTGCAAATCTACAAACACTAGGTCTGCAACAGCAGCTCTTTGAAGTTCTGTATTCTTTTAAACTTATATATTTCTTCCTTTTTTTTTTTTTTTTAAAGACAGGGTTTCTTTCTGAGTAGCTCAGGTCAGCCTGGAAGGCACAGGCAGGGCATGTCTTAAGGACCCGAGGAGCAGCCAACTTCAGGACGTGTCATGGTATAATAACAGTATAACCATACTGTTGGCTTTGTTATGTAGAAAGCATTTAATGTGGCTCAGCCCACAGTTGCCCTATGGCGGGTGTCACCATCCTCCCCATTTTGCCAATGAGGGTACTGAGCTCACAGCCATCGTTTCTCTAATGTCTGGAAAGCTGCCAGGCTGCCAGGGTTTAAATCAAGGCAGCTTTTCAGAATGATGGTAAAGAGCCCATAGCTGCCCATTGTGACTTTCATGTCTGGCATCATGGACCACTGAGTATAGCCAGAGACTGATTCAAAACAGTCCCTTGCCTGTTCAGTCTCATGTGGCCTTCAGTTAATGGCACCTACAGAAGCAAGCATCCCTAGCTGTAGGTATAGACCTCCGCCTATACAGATGATATTTTTTCAACATGCTTACAAACTTCCTCTACCCTTTGTGCTATTTTGGCATTTCACTTATTACTCTTTTGGAGAAACTTTGACAGCTGCGACTAACCCTCATAGGATATATATGATTATTAAGCAATAATTAGTCTAGAATAATAATGATAAAACCTGAAAAGGTTTCCTCCGGCCTGTTTGTGAGTACAGCGTGCTCTAGCCTAGGTCTGAGTCCTCACTGACTGGACTCTGTGGTCAGGTGAGTCCTCAGCACGTTCAAGGTCCTGGATTCAAACTCTCACAACAGAGAGATAAAAAAATAAAAATTATTTTTAGATCTGGGCTATGAGCATCAGGTTGTTTCCAATCTGCTGGCAGTCCAGGGCTGCAGTGAATAACGGGGTCCATCTCCCAAGGTGGTGCCCACGTTCCCCGTAGCTGAGTTGCTGGGTCAAAGTCAGTGTGTTAGTGATGTCAGCTGAATATGTTGCAATTTAAAATATGTCACACAGAGACCTTTGAAAAAGGGATTTTACCCTAGGTGATAAACAACAAGAACTTGGCAAAGAACTTGGGAGATGTCTCAGTTGGTAAAGCATTTGCCATGTAAGTTTAAAGACCTGAGTTAGATTTCCGGAACCCATATTAAAAAAAAAAAAAGCCAGATGTAGTTGTACCCAGTATTCCCATGCAGCAGAGATGGAGACAGGCAGGTCATGAAATACCCGTCTTAGATTTCTATTGCTGAGAAGAGACACCATGACCATAGCTGTTCTCATGAGGAAAACAGCTTACAACTCAGAGGTTTGTTCATTCTCATGATGGGAGGGAGCATGGTGCGTGCAGGCAGACATGGTGCTGGAGAGGTAGCTGAGAATTCCACATCTGGATGAGCAGGTAGCAGGAAGAGCCACCGGGCCAGGCTTAAGCTTCTGAAACTTCAAAGCCCCAGTGACACATTTCCTCCAACAAGGCCCTATTCACTTCAACAAAGCCACGTCTCCTAAGAGTGCCATTCCCTACGAGTCTATGGGGAACATTTTCATTCAGACCATCACAGACCCTGCATCAGAAAACAAAACAAAAAAGTAAAACAAAAAGGCGATAACTGAGGAAAACCACCCGAGATTGTTCTTTGCCCCACATACACATGCATATCCCCCTACATAACCACGTACACACTCAAAAGCTCTTGGTGGCTGTGTCAAGAGACTGCCCCTCCCTCTAGAGTTAGGAGTAAGTGTAGATATAGTCGCTCTTACATATTGCTGTAACTACTGGGCCCGTGTGCACACACACGCACAAACCTAGACCCTGCCACTAGCTCCCACTCTGTTATTCTAGAGTTTACGTTGTCACCACTTTTCTTTCGACTTAACTATTCTTCCTATGTGATATTTTCAGGATTTCCATAATCTTCTGCTACTTGACCACATCATGATTTATCAACCTACAACCTTATAAATAAATTTAAAAATCCTCAGTTAATTAATCAATCTCTTATATTGTTTTTCAGTGCTTTTGAAGCCTCTGCCTTGAGTAGCTACGTGCGCGTCACTGTGTGAATTTGCTTTATTCCTGAGTCGTTTTTGCGTTGGTATTGAGAATAAGTCACCAGAAAAACGTTCTTTCCTGCATTTTATTCTGGCTGTTAGAATCAGTGACTACAAATTGGTCCAGGGAATGCAAAATATCTTAAAAGTGCTTAGTAATTACTCTTAATTTGCCTTCCTAAACTGGATGGTTGTACATTTTTGTAATTTCAGCACCAAGGAGGCAGAGGCAGAATTGCCTCAATTCCGAGGCCAGCTTGGGTTGCATAGTGAGACTCTGTCTTGAAAAACAAAACAATTAAAAGAATAAAATAGGGCTGGAGAGATGGCTCAGAGGTTAAGAGCACTGACTGCCCTTCCAGAGGTCCTGAGTTCAATTCCCAGCAACCACATGTTGGCTCACAACCATCTGTAATGAGATCTGGTGGCCTATTCTGGCCTGCAGGCATACATGGAGGCTAAACACTGTGTACATAACAAATAAATAAATCTAAAAAAAAGAATAAAATACAACCAGGCACAGTAGTGCACACCTTTAATCCCAGCACTCAGGAGGCAGAGGCAACCTGGCCTACAAAGCAAGTTCCAGGACAGCCAAGGCTACACAGAGAAATCCTGTCTCGAAAAACCAAAAATAAATAAAGTAAAATAAAATAAAATACAGATTGCCCTCCCAGAAGGTTGTGCCAATTTATGTTCCAATCGCCCCGCCCTTTCACTTCTTTCCCAATACCGAGTTTTATCAACAAAGGTGATTTGTTTGATTTTTTAGAGGAAGTCTATGTTATCCAAGATTGTCTCAAACTCTAAGCTCAAGTGATCCTCCTGCCTCAGCTTCCCAAGCAGCCAGGACCACAGGCGTACACCCCCAAGCCTAGCTCTATCAATCTCTGCTTCTGGCTAATACGCATAATGCTTGTTTGTTCTGCAAGTCAACTGTAAAATATCAAACCTTCGAAACAAAATGCAAACCCTCAGGTAGGGCATGACCCAAATCCTAGCACTTGGGGTGGGGGTGGGGGGATGAAGCAAAGGGATTGTGAGGCTTGAGCTAACCTGAACCACGTTGAGGTTAGCCTGGGCTATGTAGAGAGACCCAATCTCACCAGCAAAACAAAACAGAAAGCGAATGCCTCTCACCACACAGTTTTGGTCTAATATCGCTGCTGTGCAGCTTTTTTAAATCCAAATATTTTCCATGAAATTGTCATTGACTGTGCTTCAAAAACGCGAGTTTCAGTTCTTGCCAAGTCTAAGTTAAAAAAAAAACAACCCTCATTATAATTTGTCATATTGGCTGCAAATATTTTTTCTCAGTCTCTTGACGACTTTCCCGTGTTTTTGTGGCGCTCTGAATGCTAAAGAGGTCAGATCTACAAACCATGTTCTTTCACTTATTGTGGCTCTTAAAAAAACGTCTTCCAACAGGGACATGAGCGGGAACACGGACAACAAAGATCACGGCGCTGGAGCCGACACACACAGCGCTGGAGCCGACCTCCACCAACAGAGTCGCGAGAGCTCAGCGTGCTAGAAAACCTTGGCTTCAATCGCTGATTCTGCCCAAACTAGACGTGGTGGAGCGAACCAAGAGTGGAGGCAGCAGGGTCAGCAGGGTCAGAAGTTCAAGGTCATCCTCTGCTAGGTAGGAACTGACAGGCGTCTGGTAGACATTTATTCTCGTGTGTGTGTGTGTGTGTGTGTGTGTGTGTGTGTGTGTGTGTGTGTGTGTGTGTGTGGTGTGTGTGAGTGTGTGTATGCGTGCTGGGATAAAAGGGGCCATTTGAAGATTTGACCTTCAGTCTCCAAACTGAAGTGTTCATCTAATTCATAACCACATTTGCGATAGGAATGTAAATCAAAGGGGGACACCAAATGAAGAAAATCTGTCCCTTCTGAACACTTGTCCTTGGGGTAATAGAATTTGCATTCAAATAGTACCGGCCAAGACCAGGGTAACTCTTGTAGCTGGAGGAGAGGCTTCTGGGCACTCTCCAGGGTCTTATGCAATGAAGACAGGATGCCAAGGTGTTGTAGCCCGTGCAGGGCTCACAGAGGAACAGAGCAAAATGTCAGGGTCCTTAGAACTCAGACCTTCTAGGAGAATCCTCCCTCATTCTGAGCATCAGATTCTCTGTGTCCGTCTTCCAGCCATACTCTGTGGAGGTGGGTCTGCAATCCAGCAGTTACTGGATGTGTGTGGCCCCCGTGGAACCCACACACATATGTATACACACAGACCCATAGTTAAAGATAAGCAAGAACTGTCCTTGTGTCATAAGTCCAACCCTATAATTGTTCTCTTGGGTCGGATCCTCAACTGTGGGATTCTTGGTTATGGGTGTGCACTTTGGTGCCCTTGGCAACCACTGTGCTGCTCTCTGTCCCTATGGATTTTATTTTTCTTAATATTTTTAAAATTATTTTTACACTTTAACATTATAAAATTTAAGTTAAGTGTGTGTGTCTGTTTGTATGTATGCTCTGTGTGTGTCTGTGTGTGTGTGTGTGTGTGCCCTCAGAGGCCAGAAGAGGGCATTAGATTCCCTAGAGATGATAGGTGGTGTGAACCACCTGTAATGGAGGTTGGAACCCAAACTTGGGTCTTCTGGAAGAACAGCAAATGCCTTAACCACTGATATCTCTTCAGTCCTTGAATTTGTTTATTCTGGACAACTTATATAAGTTGAATAATGTGGCCTTTTGTGACTGGCTTCTTTCACTTAATATTTTTTAAATAATTAATAATTTTGAGTTTTGTGTGTGTGGTGTTCATGCATGTGTATTCATGGACGGAGGCTGGGAGGAGGATGTCAAGTGTTAGTCTCTGCCATAGCCCCTTGAGACAAGGTCTTTTACTGAACCTGGGGCTGGGCTGGGCAGCCAGAAAGACCGATAGTCCTCCTGTCTCTGTACCCACATAGAGCTGGGGTTATCACGCCTAGCTTTTTATGTGGGTGCTGGGGACTAGAACTCAGATCCACATGTTTGGGTAGCAAGCACTCTTACCCACTAAGCCATCTTGCCAGCCCTTGATAACGTTTTTAAGGTCAGTCCGTGAAACCTGTGTCAGCATTCCAGCGCTCTTAACGAGTAGGTAATGACCCGCAGCTGAGAAGACTAACTGCGTCTTATCTACTAACTCACCAATTAGAGGATGGGTAGGTCATGGGGGGGGGGCTTTGCAAAGCAGCTTGCTATGAACATCTTTCTTTGTTCTTGATAGTGTGAAGAAAGTAGAGGAGAGAAACTTTCTCCTAAATGAGAAAAGCTTAAAAGTACACACAGTTGGACAGGCAGGCACGCATGTGCACACACACACACACACACACACACACACAAACACCCCTCTGGGAGGTCATACCTGAGGATGATGTGCTTGAGTAAGTTAGGAGGAACACGAGAGGTTGGTGTAGGAGTGGTACATAGTCAGAAAGGGCCAGCTCTTAGGCCTCTGAGCTACTACGCTTCTGGATAGGGTTGACCCAAGTCAAAAGCAGAACTCCTACAAGCTATTATAATTAACCACAACATAGACTAGGTACAAGCAACAGGCTGTGGAGGACCTACGGATTTTAGTACTTACTTCAGAAAGGGTTTCTCTAGGTCTTCCTGTTCATGTGAAGGAGGGTTTTATGGTGGCTGTAAGCAGTGTGTTTTGTTCAGAAACCTGACTTCTGGCCTTGATCGCTATCATCTCCTCATTTCCACACCTCCATAGCTCGCCAGACAGGCCTCTCTCTACAGTCTCAGTGAAATCTAAGGCCAGAGTTCCTTCCCAGAGGGGCCACGGTGCTAGGCCAGAATGATGTCATCCTGGGGACATAGCCCAGCAGCTGCCCTGCTCCAGACATTACCCTTCCCACTGGGCTGCTCTCTTTTGTGCTTCCTCCTGGCAATGCCACGTGTGTTTCATCCCAAATTTCCTCTCCTTTCCACCATTTTATCAGCTGTGCAATTTAGATGACGAAGAACAAGAAAATGAGTTAGCACGATGGACAAATAGAAGTCTAGAGTGGGCATCTCCGCCCCCACGGAGGGAGGAAGTATGGGCACCTACACTGGAGACCGAACATTATCAGAGAAAACCGCGAAAGCTCATGTGCCAAGTCTGTCGGCCAACAGAGGACATCAGGACCCAGGCTCAGAACCCAACCGCCACCTCCGGTGAGCCCTGCTCCCAAGCACCTGTGAAGCCTCTAAAAGCTCTGGTACCTAGAGGCGAGGTGGGGAGAAGAAAGTCAGAGAATCTGGGCCTCTAGAAAGAACTAGGATAAACAGGAGAAGCTAGCAGACTGAACAATTCCTATATGAAGCTGTCTCCCCTGTGAGATGGTGTGATGGTCTTGACTGTAGACTATGCAGAATCACCGGGGGAGTCGGGGTGAGGAATTGTCTAGATTAGCTTGACCTGTGGGGGTACACATGAGGGACTTCCTTACCTGGGTTGAGGGTCCTATCCTGAATGAGAAGGCGTGGGTACTGAGGGCAGTATACGTGCGTTTATGGCTCTTCTTTCTTCCCCGACGGCAGACATCACCAGCGCCTGTTGCCCTGACTTCCCAGAAACAGTGGGTTATACCCTGAAGTTGAGAACCAAAGAACTTGGGCCCGCTGCAGGACCAGCATGTGTGAGAAGAGGCGGGGCATCAGAACCTCTGGAGATGAGTTAAAGGAGGTTGGGAGGCACCTGAAACTGGAAGCTGGGAACCGAACTAGGTCCTCTGGAAGGGCATCTAGAGATTCTAACCACTGCGCCATCGCTCCACCCCTATGAGAGGGGCTTTCTAATCACTAGATTTGGCAACCAACACCATTTGAATGGATTGATATCTAAATAAAAATGGTACAAGAATCGCCTAGAGTGAGTTTCATGTATAGCTAGCTGGCCTAGGCTCCCAAGAGGAGCTCCACATGGCCTTAACTTAGACTTAGATCCAAAGGACAACACCTCTCTTCCCAGTGTCTAGTTCCCATCTGTGGAACCCATCCCATCCAGCTGCCATCCAGAAACAGTCCTGTTGTTAGCTTCTCCCTCTGAGCACCTGCCAGCCATGGGGCAGACTGGCCATCACTCCTTCCTGAGAAACAGGTTTAAGCCATGCCAATTTACTTCCATCCCCTCTGCTACGATCTATCTCTCTGGGGACCTTTGCTGCCACCTACAATGGCCTGTCTGTGCTTGTCTCTGGTTCAGAAGGCCCGGGTCAGCCAGGGTTTGGCTGTGGCCAGAAGTGACTCTTGTAAGTTGGTGTAGAGGATGGAAAGAGACCGTTGTTTCCAGGGGAGGCTGCCAACTGTGTCTATATAATCACCCCCCTCCCTTGTTAATGGAACTGAATTTTAGGGCTGGCTCAGCCATTTAGATGGCTCAGACTTTAAGAGCATTTGCTGCTCTTTCAAGGGAGCCCGAGTTTGGTTCCCAATACCATATTAGGTAGCTCACAAACCATTTTAATTCCAAAAACCCGTGTTTGTAAGAAGTAAGCTACTTTACTCCAGTCACCTTTGCTTTGGCTTTTGGATACATAAAAAAAACTACATTGCAAACCACACCTAAAATGTGCCAGGGGCTCAATGGACTTGGTGGGTCAGCAATGGCAAAAATCCACATGATGAAACTGGCTTCTGTGCTACCCTGAAGATAAGGCTGCATAATAAGGCCACAGCAGCAGAGAAAACGGTGGCAGGATGCAGAAGCGTGAATGTTGGTCCTTCTTGCTTTTCACAAGGTCCACTGAAAGTGAAAGAACTAAGGCCATCAGCGACAGGAAGGCCACATGCTGCGCTCTAGAGCTGGAGGATGGTAGCCTGCACTTGGAGATGATTAATATCTTCAAACATTGAAAAGTGCCAATTCTTTTGTCCTCCTGAATGCAGCTTTCAACAGCAACAGCCTTGAAGTGTGAAGACACCAGACAAGAGCAGGAAGGGTTTCCAGTCATAATGTGGGAGCCTTGCAGCTCCAAGGCCAGATCTGGGGGCAGCCTGTCAAACTAAGTTTTTAGGAGGCCACCAACTTCAAACTGAAGAGGCACAGCTAGAGGATCTGGGGTAACATCAAGACCAGATCTTTGGCTGTGAAAAACCCGAAAGCTTTGTCTTCCAGAACCCTGAAAGCAGTTGGATGAACCTCCAAGTCTTCCCCCAAAGTGGGCAAGCTAGAAAATCTGGGCTGGAGCCATGGCCACCATTTGGGAGTCTCACGTGATGGTGGAAGGACAGGAATCTCCCCAGAGGGCAGAACTGGACTGTCAAGTGCTGTTCTAGGGACTGGTCACTGCCGGAGGGAGCTCTGCTCTTCCTGTGCAGTGATGGGACTGGCTGACTGTGTGGGATGGTGACTCCATTCTGCTGGCTCACCCATATTTCCAGTGGCTGCTTCCTGGGTGGACTTCACTGTTGTTCTATACAAATTATGTGAGAACTATGGCTGTCAAGTCATCAGGGAATTAAACAAAACCAAACGGACAAATAAACAAAACCCCACACATATCAAAAGTAGATAGGTAAGCCTGAAAATCACTACTTCAGTAATTTTCTTTTAGGCATATGTCATGATGATATGTAGTTTGTGCTGTTGAATGGGGAGAAGAGTGACCACATGGGGACAAAGGGTTCACTGTCCCTCAAATTCTTTCTCAGATAGACCACATGAATTTTAGTTGGGCATACTGTTTTCTTTTTCTGGTTGACAGGGTCTCGCCCATCTCAGGCTGGCCTGGGACTCATCATGCAGACCAGGTTGGTATTGGATTCCTGGAGATGCACTTGCCTCTGCCTCCTGAGTGCCGGGATTAAAGGCGTTTGCCACCAAGGCCCTTAAAACATTTTTCTAACGTTTAATTATTTTGTAGGTGTGTGAGTATGGGGGGGGGTCAGGAAAGTGTACAGGGCTCTCTGCTTCCACTACACAGGATCTGGGGATGGAACTCGGGTCATCAGGCTCCATAGAAGGTGCCTTTACTCACTGAGCCATCTCACTCGGGTCTCATGTCATGTAGTCCAAGGCGGTCTTGAACTTGATATGTAACAAAAGGACCTCAAACTCTTGGTCCTCCTGCTTCTATTTCCTGGATTGAACCCAGGGCTTTGTGCAAGCTACGCACGCACTCTATCAACTGAGCACACCCCTAGCCCCAGCGTATGGTTTCTTGGCAATAAAACTACCCCCCTTGAAAGAGCTATGGCCCTGGGATTAAGGACATAGGTCTTGCTTTTCTCTTCCCCTTCCTGTTATGCTGTCTAGCACCTGAATGTGTCTGGACGTCAAGGTAGAAGCTGCATCCTGAGTACGGGAGAGCACGTTGGGGGAACCTGGGAGCCCGTTGATCACAGAACCACTCAGCAACCCTGCAGGAGGAAGGGTAGGGCTTCGTGCAAGCTTCTACAATAGCAGAACACAATTCTGGACTAAAATTGGTCACCCAACGTGAATGTTAAGGCCAAATGCTGCCTGAGAAATCACAACCAAAGCGAGGGTGAGATGGATAGACAGTATTTGAGTTGACAGGAGCAGGGGCAGGAATCAGACATACCAATAAAACTGTGGACAGACAGTAACAGTGTTGCATAGTCTGAGTGCATTTATATTGATCAAACTGTTTTTCAGTAGAGTCCCCGACAATAAGTCAGAATGAAAAACATTCCAAGTTTACAGAAAAACATATTGCTGATCGACTAAGATACTTTACAAAACATGGCTTAGCACAGTCCTTTGGTTGCTCCAGTGGTAACGAGAGCTATCAAGACAGGGGCAGGGCTCGTGTCCATCTCCAAGGTGTGCTTTTCCCCAGGCTGAGGTCACCAGGGCTTTGCCATCTTTACTAGGCCTGCTCTAGGATGACAGGCAAGAACCAGGAGGGTGGCAAGCTTTATCATCACAACTCCACAATGACAAGGGCTGAGACAACCTCTTAGGGACAAGTCAAAAAAAAACAGGGTATGTTTCTCTAGGTCAGCTCTTCGGAATTGGTTAAGGTTAAACTATTTCCCTGCAATCTAATTGTGAGTTCATTTCGTCCATCTGGTCATCAGTCCCTTTCAACAGAAGCAAACACACGAACACACAATTACCTGAGACCAGAGGGAGAAACATCTGTCAGATCAGGTCTGGACTAGGTCCTGTCTCTTACAGTCTCTCCTGCGGATACTGCCTCTTAGTTACTTTGGGAGGATGAAGAGGGTACTCACTGCCCCCAAATGAAAAATTGTAAGGTTGGGGATGGGTAGTGAGGGAGATCAACCAGGAACCCAGCTGTAAGAGAAGCTACACTAGTCTCAAAGCATATTTAGGTAACAATGACCGTGGGAGGAAACTAATAATACCGCTACAAGTTTGAGATCCAGCCGCCCTGTCTCCCTACCCCTAAACAAGCTTCTCTTAATTTTTCTCACCATGTATGGGTTCTAGAGAGCGATGCCAGCAGGGGACCCATCCAGATGAAGCCAGCACATTGGGGCATCTGATATGATCTTCTGGAAGGTGCTAGAATATGGGCTATAAATATCTTCTCCATTCACATCCAGCCAAATCTCCCAGGCAAAATATTTAGTCTGATTCTGATGCAATTCTCGGGATGAAACATGTTTTCTTAAGAGCAGCTGTGGAAGTGTAGGATGCAGGGGAACGGGAGCTCAGAGCTTTGGTTTGTGACTGGTAATGCTGACCCCGTTTACTTGGGGGTTCTGCTCCTTGAGATTATTATCTTCTCGTCTTGCCCTTCCCAGGATGCCAGGGACTTTGTTTCTGGCGCTGTCTGCTGTGTCTGAACTGCTGGCCCCACACAATGGCAGAGAGGCCAGCTGCAGCCTCCTTGAGCTTCCTGGACGATTATGTAAGTGGAGCAGCAGCGTCTTCCTGACCACATTCAACAGCCTGTTTCTAGAAAATCATAGAACAATCTCCAAAGACATTGAGTCTTTGCAAGGGCTTTGCACACAGGGTGTTGATAAACATTTCAATCAAACAGTGGTTTGCTGAGCAGCCTGACTCCCCTGCAATGCACCCAGCATTCTCTGCGCCTCCTTCTTTTTGGTGCTTTGCTGAGGGTGTTCTCAGAATCTAGGCTGAAGAAAGGTATCAGTCCTCTGTCTTCTGAACGTTTCCCCTCTGGAACACCGCCCTATGAAAACTCAGTGGGTTCCATATTTCTGATGCATTTTGGGGTCAACCACAGAGAAGTCAACTTCCCTAAGTCTTCAGTAGCACTCGCTTAAATATTCCAGTGGCCGGAAATTAATTTCCATAGTATGATCTCATTCTGTCTTCAAGTTCCAAGTATTGGATCTCATTATCTTACGCAGAAGGAAGCACAGACACAGCTCCCAGGTTCCTAGGCAGAGGGCTAACTTGGCACTGAGTGGGCTAGAGACCCATTCCAGTTTCTCGTTACATAGGGCACCGGGGATCGCACTCTCCTGCTCACACCACTGAGCAGTAAGATGTGCCTGGGTAAGAGATAGGCAGGAGGGAAGTAGAAGGAGGCGCTGAATCTACAGCTAAAGAATGTTCAGAACATAAAGAACATTCAGAAACCTGGGCTCCTCTGCACGGTCCCTACCCACCTTGCTTTAATTGGCTCAGGGCCTGCTAAGTATCAATGTAGCTTCACCCACTTCCACGATAACACCCTTCCCCATAAGTACCACTAAGAAACCTGCTGACATTCTTCTGAATACACAAAAACTGCTATTTAAAAATACCACCTTAAAGCATACATGTAATTTATTTTTCCTTAAATAATAATTCGCTACAATCCTGCCAAAAATTAAAAAAAATCTTTTTAACCATGGTATTCACAGAAGCAGAATTCTTGAGGACAATCAACATCCCAGAGTACTTAGAATAAATTAACATCAAATTGTGTTTATATTCAGATAGTCTGATTCTCTCCTTTGAAATGAAATGGAGACCATTGTAACTAAGGATGAATGCACACATTTGTTCTGTACAGAGATTCATTCTTTACATAAACTCAACAGTAATTTGAATCAAGTCAGGAATCCTGAGAAAGGTCACCCATCACACACGCACACACACGCCACCCTCAAGAAGCAGTGTTTCTTATGGTCACTTACTACAAGTTCTTTTCTCAGAAGGGTTCAAAATTCTGGATGCTATTTGGATATCTGGATGCTCCCGTCCCTCCTGTCCCCAGGAAAATCGTCTTGTTTCAAGTGTGAGAGCTTGAAGTAGCAGCAATCCATATAGAGATTCAGTAGTCGGCGATTCCAGTCACGGTGTCTGAGTAACAGTAAGGGGTGAGCAGAGGCTCGCCTGCTTCTAAAGCTAAGTAAGACTCGGCGTTAGGCAGAGGCCATTTCCCAGTCTCAGCCGAGAAGCCACCTGAACATACATTACGAAACCGGTTCAGGCACTGGGGGTGATCCTGAAGAAAGGAATTCAGGGGTCAGGGGAATGGGGTGCTTTAGTGGAGATGAGGCAGAGGGATGGAAGGCAGAATAGACCCTGCTCATCCTCCAGCCTGGAGTCCCTTGTGCCCTGCCTATGGTACATTCATCTGAGTTTTCCCTGGTGTCAGGGGTAATGGCCACCAATTGCCAAGGAAGTTCGGCCCTTGGAGTCAGTCCCACACAGATCAACACACAAAACACCTGAGCAACCACAAGTAGCCACATTGGTTTCTGGCGGGAGGAGAGTCAACAGTACTGATGGCGTCCCCTCTCACTGCTTGAGGATGGCTGACGGGGAGCGGTGATGTTGGAGGGAGAAACACAGTTCCCAGTTGGAAATCCCCTGCGGCTTATCTCTCTGGGCCCAAAGATGTCATAGCGGCATGCGTATCTGCATCAGCAGGTCCTATGTACAGGGTATCTTTTCCACAGAAATTTGGATTTAAAGTGCCTGGGTTCCAATAAGCTCATCCCTTCCCACAGGGACCAGCATCTCCGGGGGCCTCCAGGGAAATGGGCATCCCCTTCTTCAGGAAGTTGCCCCAGGGATGAAGGAATGACCGCTTCACAGCTGTCTTAACTGGGATCCAGCCTCTGGACTAAGCCTTCTTCATACACTCGAAGAATCGCTTCACACACAAACTTGTATTGGCTCTGGAAGAGAAAAGAAAGCTGTCAAGTCCAGAGGCCCAAGAGTGCTGCCTCACCCCATGCTTGAGAGTATCTCTGGGATGTTTATTATGTTTCCTCCCTGGGTGCCAATGCTGGTCTTTGCTGGGAAAGAGGAACTCACATCTTAGCAGACTGGGGTGGGGGGCTGCCCTCAGGAAGTACGGGAGTTAAGCACTGACCGGCATTCATCTTTCTCTGCCTGATGACTAAACACAGTTGCTATAGTGCCTGTTGTCATGGCTTCCTTAGCATGATAGACTGACCCTCAAATTACGAGCACAGATAAACCCTTCCTCTCAGGCTTGTTTGTTAGGCACTTGGCCGCACACAGCCATGAGAAAAGTAACTAAGGCAAAGACTGACGTGGAAGCCCTGGTGACAAGAAAGGGCTGTTTGGAGAAGTGTCTGAGAGGACCCCCCACTCCCGTCCTGGCCTGGAATAACTGGACATGTGCAGAGGCCCAGGACGGAGGCGGGTGATGGAGGATACAGACACAGGTGGGCTGGCATTGGGAGTGGGACAAGGAATCTCGATTTCATTTTTCTTAAGGGAGTTAGGGAAGATGCTGATTATTAGATAGTCCTTCAATATCCTTGGAGGATTGATTTTAGAACTCCCTGTGGGTACCCAAACCCTCAGTTCTTCCAATCTTTTCTATAAAATGGGACAGTATTTGCTTATAGCCTACGAGCACCCTCCACATACCATCCTGTATACTTTCAAAATCACCTTTCTAGCAGGACACGGTGGTACATCCATTGGGAGGCAGAGGCAGGTGGATCCCTGAGTTCTAGGCCAATGGTTTACATAGCGAGTCCAAAATAACCTCCGTCGCAAATACCACCAAAACCCCAAAGCAAAACAAAAATTACCTCTTGTTATTCCTAATATCTAACACAGCATGAATAGTTACACTGTGTTTTGTGGGGAAGAGAAAAGAGTCTTCATATGGTTATGCAGAAGCATTTCCCCCATCTTTTGATCTGTGGCCACTTGAATCCTTGGGTGTGGAGCCACATATGAAGAAGGCTGACAAGGTCTTGCTCAGTCGTCTGGTAAGCCTTAAGATTGTAATCCTCCTGCCTCAACCTCTAGACTAGCTGGGATGAGAGTCTTGTACCACCAGGACTGGCTGAGGGTGTTCAGTGAATTCAAACCAGCATCTATTTAGTCTTCCATACTTTAAAACACAGCAGATGATGACCTTAAGGAGATGATTGGTTTTCTTATTCTTAGTTATTCGTGTGGCAGTGGGAGGAGCTTGTCTTCCAGGAGATCCCACACAGACTGGGAACAAGCATCCTTAGCTACTACGTTATCTCTGTGGCCTGCGCTGTGGTTCCCAGGTATGAACTAAGGACTCACAATCTCCTAGGGAAATATTACAGCCTCTGTCCAGCAGCCTGTGATGGCTCTGAGGTGGTTAGAACACAGAGTTCCTGTTCTTGCTTTGCTAACTAAACCCTCTCACCTACCCCGGAGGTTTCATCAGGAGGCTGCTACCCTGTCTTTGACAACTCATTCTTAAATATTCTTCTAGAACATTCTGAGATACCCTTGGGGCTTTGCCCATCATGACTGAGATTACAAACTTAGCCAGTTCTACTCAACCCAAGCTTGGGTGGTTTCTGTTTGGACAACTCTAGTCTAGTGAATGAATGGTCAAAGGCAGGACAGCTCCTATCTGCAAGACAGGGAAACTGAGGCCCACAGAGGGGTTCAGGGGTTACCTGAAGGTTGTCAGTGTGTGAGGAGGAGGACAAGCGGGGTATTTCCTCCTAGGGACACTTGTCATATTTTTTTTTTTTGCTTTTTTCGAGACAGGGTTTCTCTGTGGTTTTGGAGCCTGTCCTGGAACTAGCTCTTGTAGACCAGGCTGGTCTCGAACTCACAGAGATCCGCCTGCCTCTGCCTCCCGAGTGCTGGGATTAAAGGCGTGCGCCACCACCGCCCGGCCGACACTTGTCATATTAAGTAAGCACCCAGGCACAACACAGGAAGAGACAGCCCATGGTGAGGGATCCCAGGTGACTTTGCTTCTGATGGTGATGATGGGATGCAAGCAGGGCCGTTCCTGGGCTTGAGTGGTACCTAGAATACGCCAGAGGTACACGGACTGCACGCAGATGGGCCCAGGCTTTGTGGTCACTGCACCTCCGACAAGCTGTGTGACTCTAGGCACTGACTCAGTTCCCTTGAGCTTCATCCTATCCCCGACGTCCCTGGCTATAACTGCTCCTGTGTGAACTCAGAAAATATGGATCTCTGCCTTATGGTTGTTGTTATTGTTCAGACAGGGTCTCAGTATACAGTCCTGACTGGCCTGGGATGTTTTATATAGACCAAGCTGGCCTCAAACTCAGACATCCACCTGCCTTTGTCTTCTGTGCTGGGAGTAGAAGCGTGCATCACTATACCCAGCCAACCGCAACCATTTGTGTTTTATTACGACCTTTTCTTAATTACTGAGTTTCTACTTACTGATGTCTGCACCATCATGGCGCGCTGGTCTCTCATTTTCCGGACAATATCCAGCGGGTAAATAGGCAGGTTCCTCTCAATTAAGCACATGGCTGTTTCCATAGTGACCAGCACACCTGTTCGACCTATTCCAGCACTAGGGAGGAGAGAGAAACGGAGACTTGGGATCTGTCTAGGAATCATTTCTGCAAGGCTGAGCTGAACCCCTCATCAAGGCCGCCAACGCTGACCCAGGCGAGCCCTGATGTTGGTTTCAAGAACAGAAAAGACACATTCAGGTGTGATCTTAAGCTTGTCAAAAGAAAAAGCCCGTTCCCACAGGTCCTGAGGCTCAGATTTAATGAGAAACCCATCCATGGAACAGAAAGTCCACTCCTTCTCTGAGTCATAAGTGCTGTCAAACTCAGAAACTTCGGGACAAGGAGGTGTGGCGGGTTTTCCTTTTCAGTGTCCAGCTGCACTTGTTTATGACTTATTTATATATGTCCAGCACATGTTCATGGCTTCGCTACGTTTCAAGTATTTAGAAATTGTTAGGAAATAAGCATAATCTAACTGGAGCACATGACTTTGTGGGACAAGGGTGGGTTTCGTGTCTGACTATTCCTCCTGGCCTTCCCAAGGGGTAGAACCATTGAAAACAGAATGCAGTAAGGGTCAGTACCTGCAGTGAACGAGGGCAGGCTCCCCGCCTACCCTCAGGGACCTCACGTACTTCACAAACTCCAAGAAGTCTGAGGAGTCATCAGGCACGCCGTGGTCAGGCCACGCAACATACTGGAGATGAGTCACTGTGTGTTCTTCCCCGGTCTGTGGAAGATGTGGCCTCGGTGAGTCATCAAAGCAGTGAGCCCTGCCGTGGACACCAGCCAGGGTGGCCTTATCCTCAGTGTCCTCTTGTCCTTCTGTGGCCAGCTCTGCTATGGTCTCGGTCAATTCCCACCAAATTCCCACTCTCCCAAAATATCACTCTTGCCCCCAAGACATTGCTTTCTTGACCTCTTTGACCTCCAGTCATTTGGTATAATGTCTTCCAGACTCATCCTACATTGGCATTTGCCCAAAATGTCCTTTTTTGAGGCTGAACACTATTACACAGCTAGGCCTATTTTGTTTACCCACACACCATTGAAGAACAGACCCCAGGGCCGCCTCTCCCTCTTGGCCCCTGTGAATGGCAGAGCTCCATACATGGGACACTGGCTTTCCACCAACCAGGTGACATTGCAGCAGAGGTGAACAAGAAACTCCGCAGGGGCTCCTGACTGGGCCTGCCCCTGCACCATGTCCCTCGGGGCCACACTCACCTCAGTGTTTGTAACTAGCATTTCTCGGGACACATAAGCAATGGTACAGTCCTCTGCTTGACACTGGACGTGAAAGATGCCGTGGTCCATGACGTCAGGGGGATCTGGCCAGTACTGGTGACATTTGGTCTATAAGAAACCAGAGACTATGAGTCAGGCTTTTCTGTGGGGCATAACCAGGGGCAGTTGCTGCATGACAGCCAGAGACATCTGTTCAAGGAGGAATGACAGGAGAGGAGAAACTCAGACGAGACCACTTGGGCCCATGGCCTGAAGAAGGGAGTCAACTTACCATCTAGGATTTGTTCACTGGGAGAGCAATGGGGCCTGGGTTTTTAGGGTGGGCCAGCCGACCAGAAGCCAGTCGGCCAAGGGTGTCACCTTCTCTTCTGTGGTTTGTTCATGGGAAAGCAATAGGGCCTGGGTTTGGGGGCTGCCTACACTCTGCCCGGCCTGATCCAGGTTCCTTGGGCCTCTTTTCCGCTCTAAGCAGCCTCGGCCACCTCACCTCTCCTCATCTTCCACCTCCCTCACAGGAGCCTTGGGACATCGCCGTTGAGAGCTCACTGGGCATCAGACAGGGCGCTGCTGGAAGAACTTTCTCTCCACTTATTGGCCGTTTGACTTCCAACAGCCCTTGACCTGTCTATATCTCAGGTTTTTACACACTGACAGAGGCCGGAGAGGTCGCAGGGTGGAGGCACTGGTGGGTGAGGTCAATGGGGGTCATCAATACTGCTGTTGTGAAAGCTACAGTAACTGAATGAGGTTGGCCAGCTTCCTCAAAAGTCCTCACTTAAAAAACTTCCAAGCCGAGACAACGACCCCTTTCCATGCGAACAGGGCCTCCTACAACCTCAAATGCTTTCATAGGAAATAGGGTCTGGGGCCTCGGAGGGTACAGACTTTGTACCTGTCCCTCTGAGGGTGGTGAATGGCTCAGTGGGTAAAAACACTTGCTGTGTAACCCTGATGATGAATGTTTATCGCCCAAATCCATGGCAGAAGGAGAGAGCCAACTCCTATAAATGCTTATTTCTACATGTGTGCTCTAAGCATGTTCAACACACACATACACACACAATAAATCAAAGTTGTAAAATATTTTTTAAAGGTGGGCTGAAGAGATGGGGCAGAGGTTAAGACAACTGACTGTTTCTGCAGAGAATCAGGGTTCAGTACCCACCACCCACATGGCAGCCCACAATCATGTGTGACTCCAGTCCCAAGGGATTTGATCCCTTCTTCCGGCCTCCATGGGCACCAGGCACACACTGGGACGCCGACATACACACAGGCAAAACATTCATACACATAAAATAAAATTAAAACAATTAAAAGTAAATTAAAAAAAATTCCCAGTGGAGCCAAGACTTCCCATACAGCAAAGGAGGAATCTAGGGCACTGTGCGCTAAAAGACTAGCCACGGCCACAAAGCTGCTATGACATGGTCTAGCGTTCATCCTGTGGTTTGTCACAGTGTCTGCCAATACGCCAGCTGTGGCTTTCTAACGTTCCCATGCTCTCTTTCCCCTTCCAAACCCCGTAGCCTCTTCCAGAAGACACTGTGGCTCCCATTTCTGGCTTCCACAACAGGGGAAAGTCTAAACTGCCCATAGTTACTCTGTCCAATATTGGCTCATTTAACACCAATAATTACATATCATTATTATTATAGATTTCTGTGTTGGTCCAGCTAGCTCAAGCCACCCTCTTGCTTCGGTCCCCTGAGAGCTTGCACTGTAGGCATGTGCCATCATGCAGAGCTTAGAGAGGAAAAAAAAAATCCCTCCTAAAATCTAGACTGGTGCCCACGTAAGTAAAAATGACATTCGTTTATAGCAGAAAGGTGGTATAACCAACAGACACATGGAATTTGTCGGGAAACAGCTCTCCCAGCATCTTCTCAAATGTCACCGTGACTATCTGAAATTAGAGTATGCGGTGGGGGCTGGAGGTAAAGGTTCATTGAAACAGTTTGGATGGAAATTTACCCCGGTGGAGACACTCTCTGCCTCTCCAAGATTGAGTGCTTGCTGTCTGCAGGGCCAGAGGCAGAACTGCTGGACAAAGACTGTATGCCTGTCTGTCCATCTGAACCTGTGTCTCTCATCTCGGCTCCCCAGGGTTCTGCCCTAGGTTAGCTGGGGGGAAGATCTCCAAAGTGAAATGTCCCTGTGCAAGGCAGAGCTACACAGACCTGCGCATCCCGGTATCTTTATCCACCAGGAATCTGCAGGGAACTGGACTCATTGTAAGTCTTTCTGGATCTGGACACACTAGGGATGCAGTGGAAGAATCAGAAGTCCATGAAGGGCCTTGCTCTCTATCCTGTTAATGTGCCCTATAACCCAGTGTGCATCTCGTAAGCCTGTCTCATGACTGCTGGCGGAGGGGTACAGAAGCCCCACATCTTTGGGAAAGTATCTGTTAAGCCCCCAGGGGTGCCTTTATGTTTATATTGGCCACAAGGAATGGTGACTATGGATGGATTATCTAAGGCTCAGAGGATTTACCCCATGTCAGACCACAAGAACTATGAGAACAGAGCACAAATTTCACTCCAGGCTGTGACGATAAGAGGAAAGGGGGCCGGCCACCACAGAGATGCGGGTCGTGGAAGGACAATAGCCACTGCAGCTGGTTGGTAGGCTACTGGCAGATGTTGCCAGAAGGACTCGGAATACTGTCTCCACAAAGCGTTGTAAGTTTATGAGACTGTGCTCATCTTCTGCGCCCAGCCATCCAGTAACTCCAAGAAGAGGATCTGGGAAGGAAAGGCAACGCTGAAATGGCTTTGGAAAGGAAGTGCTCTCGGGGACCAGAGAAAACATGCTGAAGGCTGGGTTCATGGCAGAGGAAGAATGTCTCAGGAAGATGGGCCAGATGGGGTTTGTGGGAGAGCTGTGGGCCCAATTAGGAAGGCTGTATCATCAGCTCTTAATTTCTTGCTAACTTAGCTGGTCAACAAGCATCCCTGAGGGAGGGTTTGATGAATCAGAGATGCTACGGCATTATCCTCTGGGTGCTCTTCCACCCAGTCAAAGGAATGCAGATAGAAAGGACAGGCAGCACGGGTGGGGGCAGACCAGGTATGAGCGATAGACGTCATGGTCAGAGTGGTCAGGGAGCTCAGGACTAAAAGCCTATTAGATGAGGCAAGGACGGATCATTTAGGCTGCAGGAAAAGGAGGCAGGATGGAAAGGGTCACCTGGGTGCAACAGACTACTCAGGAGAATTGCACAAAGGGCACAGGTTGATCTGGAGACAGGCAACATTTTGCTCTGTGCATTTAGGAGATGTGCATCTATAGGGGATGGGCAGGACGTGCTGGCCCCGACCCTCTGTCAAAGCCCAGCTGAAGGCAAAGTGGATAAACCAGCCTGTGAAAATTCTGGGCCAGTGAGCTGTTGCTTCTGCTGCGAGGGAAATGGGATGGTCCTGAGAAGAGGTAGGAAGGACCAAGAGGGACAAAGTGGGAGCCATTTGGGTACCAATGGCACCGAACAACGATGGGCAGATGAAGTGAGGAGGTGGGGGAGCTGAGACCGGCTTCAGGTGGCTAGTGTCGGTGGCTAGGTTAAGTAGATTGTGCCTCTGGCTCAGACTGTAGGCTCAGGGGCAGGGGCTCCGTAAGCGTACACACTAGGGGTTGGTTGGTGGCTTTGGGCTCATCTTACATAATGGCACTAAGTAGATGTGTTCAAGCAGAAAGTAAGCAGTTGGCCTGGCGGTTCACGAGCTGGAAGGCTTGTGAGACCACCTGAGGGCATCTGGATACTAACCAGACTCAGGAATCAGTCCCACGGGGAGGGAGCCATCTAACCTCTATGGGCACATCATCAAGCACATACAGGAAAGAGAGGGAGTGCCAAGAGGCAGGTCTGTGTCACCCCAAACCTCTTCTTGTCAGCCTCGTGACAGTCATCTTTATCTGAGTAGTCTTTGTCGCTACTCAGAGCAAATCCACTGCCTCTGGTCCAGTGAGACAATGGGACACCAGGACTTAACCTTCTAGAAATTCACTCTCAATACTCAGAGCCACTCAAGAGATGGGCATTGTCTTTCATGGTGATGTGGAAACTGGAACTTTTCAGTCCTATTCAAAGCCTTGCTTTAACTGACCAGTGAGACAGGAAAGAAGATTAGCCAGCCACGCTATTCATATGGAGATATAAAATACAGCCCCCAGCCCCCAGGGAAAACACACATCTGATGCAAGGCAAGGGAGATTGGTTCCCCCAAACCTCCACAGAGAACCTACCCAAAGCCACCCTCAGGAGACAAGGACAGAGGTCAGTGACCCCTGCAATCTTTCTGAGCACAGGTGATGAGAGACGCTGCAGGTGGCCCCCTGAACACGGAGATTGCACAGACTCCATGCAGCACAGGAAAGGCATGGGACTCTAGGGCGTGCCTGCCGGGAGACCCACCTCCTACAGGCACGGAAGGCATAGGGAGAACGAGCAGGATGCCCTGGAAAGTTCATCTTACAGCCAAAGAGGGGCAAAGCCGTTCACCCGGAATGATTGAGCCAGAAGGAGTGGCAGTCGACTGGGCCTGGAGGACAAAGGGTGCAGGTCACCCAAGAATCTGTAACAGGAGAAGGAAGCAGGGACTTTTAAAGGACAGGTCTCTAACGATTGATGAAGGGCAGACAGAGTAAGTGGCCCGGGCCCAAGATGCTGAAGGGATGGGGATGGGCAGGCCTCCTGGGACTCTCCAACACATGAAAGCAGGCTGGTGAGTTAACACGAAGAAGAAAAGGGAGACACAGAAACCCACTGGGCCACAAGGAGACCTCAGGCGACAGGAAAGGGCAGACGGACGGGCAGGCTCTGGGAGAGTGGATGGATGAGGGTGAGATTCCTCGGGTCACAGAAAGGACCTTTCTTTCCTGAGCTAGAACAAACGGAGGGAGGGAGGGGCTGCCACCAGAGCTGATCCTCGGTCACCTGCCATTCCTTCAGGGGCTCCCGGTCCTGAGGAGAAGGAGGACCGTCTAGCTGGAAGGGTGGGAGGGAGCTTTCAAACAGCAAGAAGCCTGACACCAGCAAGACCATGACGGTGTTGAGTCACTGGGAGGATTCAGGTGTCAGCTTGGAGGAATGACATCATGAACTCAAAGACCTCAGGGGACAGCAGAGAATCAGCTTTGCAAAGGGCTCCATAGGAAACACAGAGTCTGGGCACCCAAAGTACCAAAGGCAGGAGGAACATAGACTATCTGCCATCGACAACAAACCAGAATCGGAGGCTGCCAGGTCTGGAGGCAGATTCCTGTTTGTGGCAGTCACGTGACTCGTTGTGCCACTAAGAAAGCCTCAACCTGGGTCTAGGATCACTTGAACATTCTGTCCCTCACATTTCAGCCCTAGCTCCACAATACATAATAGAAAAGGAGGTAAGTGTGGCTGGCCTCAGATACAGGGCTCGGGAAAGAACGCTTGGACTCTATTATCAGTGGTTCTTTTGGTGTGTGTGTGTGTTTAATTTTTTTTTTCTGAGCTATTTTTCTATAGCTTTGGAGCCTGTCCTGGGAATCACTTCGTAGACCAGACGCCCAGAGATCCACCTGCCTCTGCCTCCTGAGTGCTGGGATTAAATGAGTGTTCCACCTCCACCCGTTAATATTTGTTCGTTTGAGACAGAGAAGTAAGGCAGCTGAAAGAGCTAAATCCAAATGACCATGACAGTGTCTGCTGGACACTAGAAACACACAATCCTCTGAGCTCATTATAGAGACTGCCCAGCCTTCCCCAGTCCCCTAGGGTGATGGGCGCTATCACTGTCTCAGCTGCCAATTGAGGAATGCCAAGGTCTGAAAGGCTGGTAACTTCATCAGGAGGAACTGTTTTCAGCCCCGTCTGGCCTAGGGCTGCATAAAGTTGCCAAGAGTCGAAGGTGTGCATTATCAGAGGGAAGGGACACGTCGCCTTTGCAGACTACAATCTTACTGTGTGAGGTGAGACACCGATCCCATGTGGTGAGCAGAGCCACAGGCAGCACAGGGGTGGGGCAGGTGGGGTGAAGGGAGAGGTACTGCTTTCTAGCTTGTCTTTTTAAGAATTATTTTTAGATTTACTATCTTACGTGTACGAGTGTTTGTACATGTGTGCCATGTGTGTGCTAGTGTTCATAAAGATCAATCCGAAGAGGGTGTTGGATCCCCTGGAAACGACGTTACAGATGGTTGTGAGCTGCCATGTGAGGGCTGACTTGAACTCTGGTCCTCTGGAAGAACAGCCAGCACTCTAAACCGCGGAGCTGTTTCTCCAGCCCTTCTTGCTTGCTTTAATAGATCCACATAAGAAGTGGCAAAGAGGAGGCTGAGTTTCTCATCCCTGCAAGTGTCTACTTGGAGATGTATAAGTCACCAGCAGACCCTTTCCTGTCCTGAGATTCATGTTCCACACAACACCATCTACAGACACTGGAGCTGGAAATCAAGTCACTTACCCGCCCTCGTTCTGTGAGCGTTGTCAGCATGACCACGAGAGACAATTTCTGATCCCAGACAACTTGCCAAAACTGGGCACAGGTGTGTGGCAGGGGGCCCTGAGTGGCGATGTACTTGTTTACAAGGTTAGCGGCGGGCATCTCCATCTATTGGGAGGAAGGTGAGGCATTACAGACTGTCAGCGGACCCAAGGCGAGCAGGAGCCTCCATTCTATACTTTTCTAACAGCTATCTGAATCATCCCCGACAAAGATCTTATCCACTCACAGCAAGAAAAAAAGAAACTGCGGCACAGAGCCATCTCCAGATTTGATAGTAACGTGAACTGAGCAGAGGAACTGCTGATTACACCAGTTCTCACGGGGGCAGTTCTGCAAGGTCATGGTTTAGCCCGCGATGGCCCCAGGGACCAGTCCTGCCATCTGGCGACCTGAAAGTGTTTTTCAATGTGGTCCACTACTGGAAAAATTTGCTGACTCTAGCTATAAAGGGCGAAATCTACGTTTGGGTACGTTGCGCCATGATGCGTGTGTCCCCCATGACGGGCGACCTTTTCCCTTTTTCCTCTTTTGCCCTATATCCGTGGAGGACGACTTCTTCTCTTACTGGTAGGCAGGGGGACACTGATAACATGAAGGCAAAACACAGAAGGTTACAGACATACCACCAGCAGAAAGAAACACAGAAATGGCAATGGCCCAGTCCATCGGCAGGTGGATGATGGAATTAGAATGTGTTTGGATCCATCTTTCAAAGGTTCGTGGCTTTTAAAGCCATTTGGTGAACCTGCTTTTGCTCCCCTGTAAAGTGAGACCACCCATTTTCTCATAAAGCCCCTGCACTAGAACGATGGAGAGAACGGGAGCGTGCTTTGTCATGGGCAAAGCCCCCCATGCTGTCCCCACTCTCCTTACTAGGATCAATGTGTTCTTTTGCAGCCCCCAGATTCCCAGCTTACATTCACATAACTCGCGTTAATATAATCTTCGTTTCCCTGCAATAATACCCGAGTGGTGTCATCTGCCGGAGAGAGAAAAATTTGCCCATTATTCTGAGTGGTTATTGTTATCATCCCAAGTAAACAGGGGTTCAGTTCCCAGCCCCACCTGCAGCTACTGCCTCATTAGCATAAGGACTACTTCCCAGCTGTTCTGAGTCTGAGCCGGCTGCAGTAAAGACGGTGGTGTTTACAGACACACTGAAAACCCGTCCAGAATCCCAGACAATCTGTTTTCAAAGGGAGGCCTTATCTCGTGGAGGGGGAAGGAGGCGTCGGGCCGGATACTCACAGGGCAACACATCCTTGTATCGGTTTTTATCCAGATTCTGAGGCAGCTTCGCACACGTGACGGCTAAGCCTGGCTTCTTCCTGTAGAGTTGCTACCAGACAAATACACGAATTAGAAAAACAGCATCAAGTCCCCAAAACCCCACTGCTATGAAGAAAGATCCGAAAGCATATCCTAATGTCAACTGTCTTCACTGCAGATTCCCCCTCCCACCCCACTATTTATTAATTTTATTTTATGCTTTGGTTTTCAAGACAGGATTACTCTGTATATCCCTGGCTGTCCTGGAACTCACTCTGCAGACCAGGCTGGCCTTGAATTCAGAGATCTGCCTGCCTCTGCCTCCCGAGTGCTGGGATGAAAGGCATGCAACACTACTGCCTCGGTAAGAAATCACATATTGGTAGGACAAGTCAGCTAAAGCCTTACATATATCCAAACCCGGGGATGTGTAGAGAAAAGAAGGCAGTCAGGGGTTGAGTCACAGACAATGGATCCGGGTAAAACCTTATTTTTAACAGCAAATTTTGGCAAGTGTGGGGGGATGGAGAGGAGGAATTCTGACTCACCTCAATTAGTCTAAAACTACACTTTCCTCCAGTTCAATGGAATGAAGCATACTCTTTGCTGAAGAGCAGGGCTAATTCATTCACTACTAATTATGTGGGGAATACATCCCCACAGCGGAACACCGATCCTGATATCGTAGCTTCATTTAAAGAGACAGTTCTCCACACATACAACTACTGCTAAAAATCAAAATAAAGCATCATCCGCATGGACTGGGTGGACATGATGATAAAGGAGCTGACATGATCCTCACTGCAGCTGTGGGAAGGACTTTTTTTTTTTGTGGTTTTTCGAGACAGGGTTTCTCTGTGGTTTTGGAGCCTGTCCTGGAACTAGCTCTTGTAGACCAGGCTGGTCTCGAACTCACAGAGATCCGCCTGCCTCTGCCTCCCGAGTGCTGGGATTAAAGGCGTGTGCTACCACCGCCCGGCCCAGGACAGGGACTTTTATAAGTGGCAGTCGGAGGTTAAAGGCTTGGGCCCTGACCGTGAATGAGAGGACAGACCCAAGCCTGAAGGAAGCTGGCCAAGCTGCCCCTCTCATGTCTACACAGCGGCTTCCACAACTGTCACCAAGCCCTTCGCACACAGGCTTCTTAGTAACGCTCCAGGAATTTAAGCCATATTTTTTCCCCCTTCTCAATGAAGTTAAAAAGCAAAAGCCTACTTGTAATTTTACAACTTTGAGGCGGTCTTTTCATGTATTTTCTCAAACTTATTATCTTCTGTATGCATATATGCAAATATGCCTAAGTATGTATATAAACATACACAATGCATGTGTATAAATACATATGCATAAATATATATAAATATTTTTATGTATTTGAGTGTTTTGCTTACATGTCTGTGCACCACGTGTCTGGCGTCCAGAGAAACTACAGAAGGAGCCAGGAGTAATGGTGTTCACCTTTAATCCCAGCACTTGGGAAGCAGAGGTAAGCAGATCTCTGTGAGTTCAAGGTCAGCCTGGTCTATATAAGCTAGTTCCAGGACAGTCAGGGCTGCACAAAGAAAGAGAAGAAGGGGAAAGAAGAGGAGGGGGAGGAGGAGGAGGAAGAAAGAAAGAAAGAAAGAAAGAAAGAAAGAAAGAAAGAAAGAAAGAAAGAAAGAAAGGCAACAAGAAACTAGAGGAGGGCCTAACATCCTTTGGAACTGAAATTACAGATAGTTTTGAGCCTCGGCACAGGTATTAGGTATGAAACTGGGTTCCCGGAACAGAAGAAAGTGCTCTTAACGACCGAGCCATCTCTCTAGTCCCAATATTACCTTCTTAACATCAAAAAATGAAAATAAAGTACTTACTGGTCTTTTTCATGTTATATCAATGGAAATAAAGTATCGGAAAGCACTAAGTATTTGTAATAGTTAATTTTTTTTTGGTTTCGTTTTGTTTTTCAAAACAGAGTTTCACTGTGTAGCCTTAGCTGTGCTAGAACTCGCTCTATAGACTAGGCTGCCCTCGAACTCACAATGCCACCACTGCCCAGCTGTGATAATTAATCTTGATTTTCAACTGGATTGAGAGTCACCTAGATCAGACCAGTAAAGCTTTGAAGACGTGACATACTCTGCAGAGATGGTTAACTCGGGCATGGAGCAACACCGAGTGTGGCTGGCATCATTCCCACAGGACCAGGATGGAATGGAAGGTGAAAAGGAGGCTGCCTATGACAGGCATCCCCCTCTCTGCCTGTGACTGCTGAGGAGAACAGCTCTGCTTTCCATGCCCTGCACAGTGATGGTCTGCTTCAGTACAGGTAAAGAAATCACAGAGCCAGGCCACCGTGGACCTGACTTCCGAAACCGGGAGCCCCAACAAATCCTCCCTTCCTTTCTACTACTTGCCTTGGGCGTTTGACCCAGCAACACAAAGCTAACACGATATTCCTCAGAAAAGATTGCAATATCAATTTTCTTTACCCCGTGTTTTACAAATCTCTAACAAGACAAATCCTATGAGGCATAAACCTCTTTAATTCTGAGCAGCCAAACATTTCCCAAGCTCATTTAGACCGAAAGATCTCAGCATCTCACAGCCTGCGAGCACTCTCGGAAACCCTGCCGCAACTTAAAAGCCTGTTTCATCCTCGTTATTACATGGTATCTCTTTCCAATACTGTAAGATATTCTCCACTCCAATGATTTTTAATGGCTCAATAATCTAATTATTATAATTTATTTTAATTTTTAGTCTACTTTGTTGTTAGCCCAATCCAGAGTCTTTTTATTCTGATAAGTATCTGAGAACAGAATTACAGCTTCTGAGCATATTTTCAATGGCTCTGATACATACTGCCCTGCAGGGATAGAGACGGGTCGGTTCACCGAGCTATAGCCAACGTCCTCAATTAAGACGGCTTTGCGTCTTGAAGGGGGAGGCTGAACACCCACCCTCAGCTGTATTTCTGGGCACTGTATTGTTTTTGTAATCTGGTATCTGTTAGACCTGTTTCTCTCATTAGACAAACTGCATAGAACTTACCAGAGGAGAGTTAACTGGAGATTCGGGGTCATGACAAGGGTACTGTATTTGTTTCTTATACATCTACGGGATGTTTTGAATTTGCCAGCTCTCCAAGAACCTGGGCATTCTCAGCACCTAACAATCAAAGGGAAGCTGCTGAACCGACTCCAAATACCCAGAGCTTTTACAGATGATGAGTCCACTCCAGAAATGAACTCGTGATTTATTGGAGGTTCTGGCCTGATTGAGGTGCTGTCTGGCAGGACAGCTCACAAGCCAGTCACGTCTATCTAAATGGCATTTTTCTTCTAACCAATTAGCTCTGTGGAGGTATTCAATTCAGTGAATATGAGCCAACCTCTACAGGCAAGAAGATGGATATATTTTCAAATAGCAGAAATGTAAATGCCATCAATTGTGCTCTAGCAACAAGCACAAACCCAGCCTAAGGTGTTATTTATCAAATGATTTTACCTGTATCTCAGTAGTAATGACTGCTGAGAGGATAATAAGATACAAAGTCACTTTTGTTAAATGACCGGAATGTAGCTGTGGTGGTCTGAATGAGAAGGGCCCTCATCTGTTCATGTATTTGAACATGGCACTTCCAGTTAGTGCAACAATCTGGGAGGGATAAGGAGGTGTGGCCTTCTTGGAGGAGGCATGTCACTGGGGGGTGGGCTTTGAGGTTTCGAAAGACATTCCCAGTGTCTCTCTGTCTTGAGGTTGTATCTCAAAATGTGAGCTCTCAGCTACTGCTCCAGAGCCGTGCCTGCCTGCATGAGGCATGTGACTCAGTTTGGCGAAGAATTCTCCATCTTCCTGCTTCAGCCTTCTGATTACAGGTGTGTATCACCACACCGGACAGAAACTGAGTCTTTCCAGGGATCAGATCGAACCTTGAAGTACAATTGTCCTTGCTAATTGCAACATGTACTGATCTAAATCTCTGATGAAGCCTTGCTGAGCTACCCCGACCCTTCCAGATACAAATTCTGAAATTATCATAGGAGTCAGTGAGTCACTTGTTTTGACCCTAATGGGTAGTTCCTTGAAGGACAAGGTAGGCATCAATTAAGAGACAGGGGTCAGACGGAGATGATTTTTTGTTTTGGTAAAGACAGATGATGTGAGGTAATGGGCAAAGTTAGATGGGGTAGGAAGGACCCTCAGTGGTCTCTTGTGAATACTGTTCCTTATCTGCCCATCCATCCATCCATCCATCCATCCATCCATCCATCCATCCATCCATCCATCCATCCATCCACCTATTCATCCATCTTCTTCACCTATCCATTTATCAGTCCATCTGTCAATCCATTAACCCACTTAACCATCCCCTGTCCGTTCATCCAGGGAAGAGGTTAATCCCTTGCAATGCTCATTTTCTATCAACTGAACTCCACAGGTCTCCAAGGAGAAAGTAGCTAAGAGTAGGCCAGAGAGAAGCAGGGTGAGAAAGAGTTGAGTCACATCCAGTAAGCATGAGCTACTGATGATTGGAGGGTTTTTTTTTTAATTTTTTTTTTTTGAGACATGGGTTTCTCTGCATAGCCCTGGCTGTTCTGGAACTCTCTGTGTAGACCAGGCTGGCCTCAATTTGCCTGCCTCTGCCCCCTGAGTGCTGGGATTAAAGGCTTTGTCATCACCGCCCAGCTAGTGATTGAGTTTTTAAGTGTGTTCTCAAGACAAGGTCTTGCTATGCCGCCTAGAGTGGTCTCAAAACTCCTGGGATTCAGTGTTCCTTTTGCTTCAGGGTCCCCAGAAACTCGGACTATAGGGGTTTGATACCCACCCAAGTATACTTGGTTTTTAGATTTTTGTTTTTTGTCTTTTATTTTTAATTAGGTTCATGTGTGTCCATGTGATGATTTGCACACGTGTGTTAAGTGCATGTTGAGGCCAGAAGAGGAAGAGTCAGATCTCTTGGATCGAGAGTTAGAGGAAATTATCAGCCACCCAACATGGGCATTGGGAACTGCCCTTGGGTCCTCTGGAAGAGCAGTGTCTGCTCTTAATGGCTGAGCTATCTCTCTAGCCCCAGATTTGCATTGTCAGTACGTATCTAATCCCAGGTCTACCCCTGACAGGGTGTATGCGTGGGATGAGTGCCTTCTCTTCACTTCTAAAAGAGTGGTCTAGGGGCTGGGGCTGGGGCTCAGTGGTAGAGTATATGCTTAGCGTGGCAGACGTCCTGGATTCCATCTTGAGCACCAAAAGAATACAAAGACTGATTCTAATCATTCCTGCCACATCTACTTCACAGGCGGAGTGAGGGCTGATGCAGAGAAGCAGGAGAGACACACTTAGTAGATGGCAAAGTGCTTCAGAATTGCTAGTTACCATGGTTGTTCTGGAAAAACGGGGACCAAATAAAAATGCCTTCTGTTTACTGGAAGACGCAGAAACGGATGAAGGAATTCTCTTAATGAAAAAAAAAAAGGATGTTTATAGCAAGCTTTACAAGAGTGAGGGTGGGGAGGTCTGTCTGCAGACCACAAGCCTCAGGCAGGCGCTCTGTGTCACGGAGGAGGCAGTACGACTGCCTGCTGGGGACCAGGATCTTTCTCCCGCCGTTGTCCACAGAGCACAGCCGCGGCCAGCTGAGCAGCCCACTTGTCAAGGTACTGGAGGATGGGAGAGGACTCGGACAGTCATGCCTCTGGAATTTACAGCCCAGGGCTCCAAGCTCAGTGCCAACTGATGATACCTTACGCAGGCTGGGTATGCTCTTGAAGCCTCTCTTGGTTTATAAATAATAACAGCTATTAATTTTTATAGTGTTCTTACCACGGGCCAGATAATGCATTAAGTATTTATCTCATCCACTCCTTACAATCAGTTCAGGAGACACCGAATTTACGCGTGGGGAAACGAGGGCCATAGAGGTTAAGGGAAGAGGGTAAGGGGAAGAGTCAGAGTTTAAAGTCTGTCTGGCTCCATGTGGCTAGACAGCTTCCCAGATAGCGTTGACGTGTATGCCTCTAATAACAACTTCACAGGCCAAGGGCATCTCAGTTTCCTAAGCCCGTGTACATGCTGGTTAAAAGGATAAGCTCGAGGTATTGGTACCCTGCCTGGACTCCCGTCAGGCTCTCTGACTTCTACTATGAGCCCTTTAACTGAGATTCTCCTCCTCCTGGGCGCTGGGGATGAAACTGCCCTAACAGGGGCATCGTGAGAATTACAGAGTGATAGGTAGAAATACAGTGGGAGAATGACAGAAGCCGCTGCCCTGGACACAGTGAGGGCTCGCCAAGTTTGCCTTTCCTGGTAGTTTCCTGTGTCTCTGGCTTCCCTTGGCTCACTCTGCTTAGTGCTGGAAGACAGCCTCCTACCCTGAGATGGCTGGGTCACACGACGTTCCCAGGCGCCTAGGGCTCTTTGAGGGGCAGTGAGGGATATCCAGGGAGCTCTGGGATCCCAGCAATTCACTGCAGATTAGACCTGTCTTATCTAGTCAGTATCTTAGACTTCAATATGACTTTATTTAAAGAGCTTATTAGAATATGAAATAAGTGCACCAGACTGAAGTGTAAACCGCAAATGTCCCTTTTTTTTTTTTTTTTTTTAAAGAGACAGAGGGTTTCTCTGTGTAGCCCCTGGCTGTCCTGGAATTTGCTGTGCAGACTAAGCAGGCCTCGAACTCAGAGATTCACCTGCCTCTGCCTCCCAAGCGCTGGAAATAAGGTGTGCGCCACCACTGCCCAGTTGTGCATGTTCTTAAGGCATCTTCTGGAGGGCAGGGAGAGGCAGTAGCGGGCAGCGGGCCTAATACCATTTCTGCCTTCTTCTCTGGGATTAATTGATGTTTCAACACTTCAAATGAGGACAGGAGAGGTGCTTGATGCAGAAGTCTGGCAACCTGAGTTCAGTCTCCAAAACCCACATATAAGAAAATGAATGAATCAGGTGGCGCTGGTGAACGTCTTTAATCCCAGCACTCAGGAGGCAGAGGCATGAGGATCTCTGAGTCTGAGGCCAGGCTAGTCTACAGAGCAAGTTACAAGACAGCCAGGGCTACAGAGAGAAATCCTGTCTCAAGAAACGAACCAAAAAAAAAGAAAATAAATGCCTTCACAAGGCTGTCCTCTGGCCTCTCCATGGACACCGCAGTACAAGTTCACTTCCACATCATGCACTAGTAATAAATTAGTGCCCCCAACACACACTAACTCTCTCAGGCGACTCTGTTGAAACACCCATGCCTGGCAGCTGTGGGCAAGGTCGGCTCCCCACATGATTTCCATACAAGTGGCTACAGGCTCACCCTTTAAGAAATACTTTTAAAAGGTGGCTCTGTGGTGCAATGGATAGTGCATTGGACTTCTAGTGAGGAAAAAGAAAATACTTGTAGAAGCTGATGAAATCATTGCAAGGGGACCCTTATGGGGGCTTCCTATATGTAAAAAACACACCAAAGTTGAAGCAAGAGCCCAGAGAAGACTTTTAGTTAGGGTAAGAGCATGACTTCAAGTTCCCAAGGAGAGCCCACAGTGCCTCCTTGTGGATATTCTGATCAACTGGAATTACCAGTTGCCAGGGAACATACACTCACAATTATAAAATCTTGAATGTTGCTTGGTCTCATGATACAGCCCCGTAAATATACCAAAATTAGACAGCAAGCTCCCTGTGGCTAAGGGCCATCTCTCCATCCCTCATCACACCCCCAAAGTACCTCAGATTGGGGCCAAATCTACAAACAATCCACCCGTGCCCCTCCCAGCTCTGAGCCTGGATTTGAAGCCTCACTTCAGTTATTCTGGACTGCTCACGTCACAGTTTCTCATCCAGATACCACTGCCACAAGATGCAAGCTTTGACCTTCCTTGTTCTGAAACCAGTTCATTAAAAAATAGAGAAATCGCTATTGGTGGGGGGGGGGGGGCGTGGAAGGGGAGGAACAAACCACTTCTGCTTTTCCTGCCGTGGAGTGGTTTCTACTGGTTTTCCGCTCATACTCCTCAGGCATGGTTTACATTCTGGGCCCTAGGCTACCACAAGGTGAACCTTTGGCTTAAGGCTTTCTGCTCGGCATTCCTTCCCATCTGCCAGCTGCGCTACGCTCTCTTCTCGAGCCATTCAGTAGTCAGATACATTTGACAAATTGCCCACCTTCCCTCATCTTTTTCCTTCCAGGCTTTTTCTAATAACTGATGATCTGTTTCTGAACCCCCTCAGAGCCTCTTATCTTATTTTGTGAGCCGAGACCACGTGTGGCATTGTCAACTGTGTTAACAATGTTAACTAGGTTCTTTGGTATTCTTTCTTCTTCTTTCCCTACCCTAAACCCCTTTCTGAGCCAGGGTCTTACCATGTGGTCCAGGCTAGATTCGAACTTACAATCCTCCTGCCTCAGCCTCCAGCATACTGAGGCACCATGATTTACCTGTTCACTGCATGAACAACTGCCCTTTTCCACCTCCAAACATACACGGCCGATTAACACGTTCTATTTTCATTTGACTAGTGGTGGATAAAACCGACTTGAAAGCAGTTTTGCTTTTGGGGGTTGTGTGAAAGGCCTCTGCGGGTGCTTCTGCAGACAGAGGCATTATCATGCATACTGTAGATGCGTCCTTCCTGAGAAGACAGGGCAGACTTTACATTTCTGTGGTCTGGTGGTCTTGGAAGGCCAGACACTGCCATCATGGGGTGGTACCAACTCTCTAAATTCCCATGTGTAGTTAGGGGTTGACTGCTAACATGCCACCATCCTCTGTATGGCACCATTTTCTGTCCAGGGAGTTGAGCTCTTGCTGGCAGCTCTGCAGGCTCAGAGCCTCTCACTCTGTTTCTGACAGGCCAGCCCTGCCTATAGATCGTTGCTAGAAGACAGTGGGAGAGCTGAACACCTGGGAGAGGTCCTGGACCTTCACCTGATGCTTCACCATTCTGAGACTGAGAGGGGGCCCCCATCAGTCCTCGGGGAGTAGAAGCCTTACTATGGTCCTCACCGAGACTCTGTTGTCTGAGCCCTTTGAACCACAGTCCCTTGGCCAAGGAGAGAGGACCATGTTTTAGCTTTGCCGGCTGCTGCTCACTTGCGGCAGAGGCACATGGTGAGTGACAGTAACTGAGGGAGACTCAGGCCCCGGGATCCCCTTACCTCAAACTGGATCAGCACCGTACCACTTTCCAGACCTTTCTTCAGCAGTTCCATGGATCCCTCCAGACTGTCCCCGCCCTCAGGATATACAGGAAACATGGTTTCTGGGAAAAGCTGACTCAGCTCATCTTCGGATCTGATCTCGGCCAGTGAGCGTACAGCTGGAATCGACACAACAGACAGGACAATGAGCTCGTCACCTGCTTACTAGCCCAGGACACCAGGGGTGATGGCCCACTTGCCTCATTAAATGATCCTAGCAAGATGGCTCAGTGGGTAGGGGAACTTGTCAATAAGCCTGACAATCTGAGTTTGGTTGCAAGGACCCAGATGGTGGCAGGAGAAAACCGACTGCTTGGTTGTTCATGTATACACAGTACTCATACGCATATACATACAAAAATGATAGGATAAATGTAGTAGTAATAGTAATATTAATAATAATAATGGCTGTTCAGAAGTGTGGGGAGCCGAGGGAGCTTCGAAGGAGTTGATAAAGAGCAGACGAATTCCTGAATGAATATGAATTGTGGTCACAGGCACAGCCATGTCAAGGACCAGTGCCTTGGACCCATGGGAAATTGGCCAAGTCTTCCTCAGGTCAGGCTCAGAACGGCATAGCCACCCCATAGTCCAGGTATGAGTGTTTATGAATGACTGGAAAGCGTGGACAAAATCCAGCAGCTGCCGCTTCCTCCTCCCAGATGTTCACAGCCCGAGATGGCTACGCCTCCTACAGAGTCTAGCTAACGCCTCCTCTGTGCTGTCCACAGTAAACACACTGAGGTTCTAGGTTGTGGAAATGGTTGGTGCCATCTACCAGAGTGCACACATCTACCAGTGAGCCCTGTTGTCCTGTGTCTGTGTGTCCGTCTTTCCTTTATTCTCTCACAATCCCTAGCTGGGGGTCTTGGGCTTAGTACAGTAAAACAGCAACAGTAATAGTAACAATATTCAACAGGCCTTTCTTCACATCGCCACAGCACACTCCCGTTTCCCCAGGGCTGCAAGAATGTCATTTAATCTGCACAAGAGTCCTGAGGAAGAGTCTAGGCTAACTCTGCCCCAGTAACATCTGAGGAACGATAAGGAAGATTGGCTAACTTGGAGGTTCCTCAGTATAGGAGGTAGAGTCGGGCCCCTGCTCTCTGATCCTACCTGCCTCCCTCCCTGTCAAAGACAAACACGCAAAAACAAGATAGGACCTAGTGAGTCTCCTTCAGAGCCAGGCAAGTTAAGAAGGGTGGGCTGTGAGCCAGTTGGGTCTAAGCTTTAAGAATTACAGGGCTCTAGGCCTATGTAAAGGGATACTGGGGCTGCATTCTCCAGAGGCCCGGCCAGGAGCGGTCAGGGCTCCTGCAGACAGACCTTCATATTTTTTTTTGTTCATGGTAGTGACAAGCCAGATACCCTAGTTGTTAAAAAAATTCATTTTCAAACACTGACTCCTATTGTAGAAAACATAGCATGCAGCCCAGAATGGAGTGGCAGGCTTATAATCGGAACATCCAGGAAGCAGAATTGCTACAAATTGGCATTTAACCTGGGCTACAGTGTGGGAGCTGTCTCAGAGAATCAGGACACAAAGAAACTGGGCAGATAAGACTGCTCCTCCTCTATGGCTGTGTCCCTGTGGCTCCGCCCCCAAGGGCCTGTGTGTTACCTTTCCTCCTGATCACCAGGGCCAGTTCTCTTGAGTGGGACTCCCGGCTTGCTTTGATGAACATCACCACCTGGTCGTGAGTGTGCTCTGAGATGTCCCGGCCATTGATCAGCACGATCTGATCCCCTTCATTCAGCTTTGGCATGCAAGTGTCCGCCTGGTGGAGGGAAGTGAGTCTGTTACCATAGCGCTGGCCTCCAGGGGAAGCAGCAGGCCGCCTCTCCCTGATCCCAGACACCTGAGACTGTGATCAAGTTCACCTCCTCTCCCCTGGGTATCGCTGTCTCCGTTTGCGTAGCTGCTGCTAGGTAGACATAGCAGCTGGCGGTGGGATTTTAAAGGGGCTCAGAATACAGGCTATGAGACGCTTCAGAACCAACAAGTCAAGTTTCCTGAAGCGTTTCTCCACGGGAGCCTACCGTGCTGATTAAAATGAATCAACGATGCCTCTAACCTTCTGTTTCTTGGACAGACTGTTTGAAAACGCCTAGCCAGCAGCTATGAATGAGCATTTGTCTGTCTTATAATAGAGAATCAGCTCTATAGCAGGGGCAGAAACCACTGTGCAGAAAGATGATGAACAGAACGGTATGGGAAAGCAAGCCTTACTCCTTAGGAACCACAAATGAAAAGTAACTGGTAAACAGCAAGTTTAAAAACAAACAAATAACCAAAACACCAAAAAACCGTGTGTGTGTCTGTGTGTGTGTGTGTGTGTGTATGTGTGTTTGTGTCCACATGTATGCAGACACGGACAATGGTATCTTCCTTGATTGTTTCCTACCCCATTACTAAGGCAGGGTGTTTCACTCCTCTTGGAGTTTGTCAACTCACCTAGTCCTGCTGCCCGGCTTGCTCTGGGATCCCCTGTTTGGCTCCCACACAATAGGATTACAGTAGCCATCACACCTGCCCGACTTTTACATGGGTACTGGGGATGTAAACCTGGTCCTCATGCTTGAGAGGCAAGAGCATTATCCACTGAGCCAGCTTCCCAGGCCCCCTGCGGTAAGCTTTATGAGGACTGCAGAGTAACCCCTCTGTCCATGTGGTCCCCTCAGAGAAGACACATTGACTCGCTCATGTCACAATGTTTTCACAAACACAAACCATCACACGAAAGCCAGGAAAGACAGCAGGTCCACTCACCTACCTGCTACACCTTAAATATGTACACAGAAAGAGGCAAAGGATCTCTATTGGAGGCAAGCCAAAGGCAACTCTCTCAGTTTCCTTCCCGTGAGTGGCACTTCCCAAAGTTAAATGCATGGCATCACCCACGGCTCTTGTTACGGACAGATCCAGGGTAGGCAGGACTATGGGCCTGGGCCTGGGCCTGCACCTGTGCTCTGGCCAGAGGTTCTGCACCTAGAACAAGGACCCAGGTGACACGGTGCTGCAGTTCCAGGAACCATACTGCCCAGCACAGTTGTAAGTAACCTGAGTCCCTCTCTTGGCCTCCATCTGTCTGTGTCTGTATTACCAACTACACGTTGCTACTGATCACGCCAAGCAAGGAGCTGATCACCTAACCATCCAACCAATCAAATAAAAACTAAACCCCAACAAAACCCAGGAATGGGACCCAGAAATAGAAACTTGTTTGGCTTAGGGGAAAGCAAACACAGGAAGTAGCATAGACTATGCCTACTTACCGGCGACTCTGGGTTGATCCTTGAGACCACAAGAGGCATCTTTTGATCCACTCCTCCCTGTAAATGTTTTAAAGCAAACAAAACCAGAAGTAAAACAAAACGCTTGGAGTAGTTTTGCCAGCAAAGCTATGTAGAGACAGTAAATGTAAGCCTGATGCTAGTTCAGAAGGTTTGAGAGGAGGACCAATCACAGGGCTGGGGTCCTCTTGCAGAATTACAGAACACACTGTGGACCCCTCTTTACCCAGCAGGTGAGCCAGAACTCCACTCAGAAGTGTATCTTAACATCCCCATCACCTGAACGGAAGATGCCCTTGGAGGACCCAACAGCATTTCCTGAAAAGGGGCCATGTTAACTTTTCCAAAGGAGGAGGCACAAGGCCTCAGGAAGGGCCGTGTGCACTGTGAGTGCTCCCCCCACTGTGTGAGTGGTCCACCTGTGGGCAGAGCCCTGGAGAGCGGCTGGGCAGAATGGGGTGTGTATGATCCTCCAGAGGCTAGCAGCCCCTTCATGAGATGGGGGTGGGTGAGGGAGTAGCGGGGGAGGGGGAGTGAGTGAGGCAGGAAGTTAGGTGGTGCTCCCTCAATAGCTACTTAAGCTGTGTGGGAAGGAGGACCCTGAGGCAGTCATTATCCCCACCAATGAATCCCTGAAGCTGGAATCCGATGGGCACAGCACCTGTTTCAATAATGCTAAGTACACAAACAGGGCGCTGGCCCAAGGTAGCAGTTTGTAGACGTTGCCTAGAGGGACCCATTCGACGAGGAGGCCTGGGAACTTGAAGCTCTGGGGTGTAGTGTTCTCTAAATAATCCCTCCAGGGTGGCTGGTGGGCTGAGTCTGATCAACCACCAGGTACTCTACTTTCTGAGCCTTAGTTTTGTTTGTAGGATCTGTTTAACAACTGTCGTATGCTTTATCTACTTCTCCATTTCTTTGGAGAGAAGGTCTCCATAGCTCTGGCTGGTCATGGACTTGGTACGCAGTCCAGGCCAGCTTCAAACTCAGAATCTTCCTGTGTTAGCCTCTGACATGTTTGAGTTACGGGCATTTGTCCCCGCATTCTCTGCTTCAACCACTCATTCTAAGAGCTCAATAAGATGACAGAAATCTAGTATAATGTCACAAATATGAGGACACAGCAAGCATTAAACATAAGGTAACGTATAAACGTATGAAAGGCCAATTCTTAGCCCTGAGTAGTTTAGAATGAATGCATGCACACGTGTGTCTGAGTATGCACGCACACACGTGCACAGGGGTGAAGGCCAGAGGTCAACCTCGGGCTCTCGTTCCTCTAGAGTCATCTAACTTGTTTCTTGAGAAGGGGTCTTTCACTTGCTCAGAACGTGCTGCTTCTGCCTCCTCAGCAGCGGGATCACAGGAGCGCACCCCCACACCCTTCTCTGTGAGATAGTTTCTGGGGACTGCAATCAGGTCCTCCTGTTTGCACAGCAAGAACCTTAGCAACTGAGCTACCTCTACAGCCCCAAGGGAGGCTTTGCTTGATTTTTTGTTAATGCGGTGTGGGTGTGTAGCAGATTTCTGACTGAAACTCAAAATCCACCTGAAGGCTTGTTTCACTGCACATAACCCAAAGGCACACTCACAGCATACCTTGAGATTAAATCCAAATCTTCCCTCTTCATCTGGTGTGATGCGGATCAGGACTAGGTACCCATCACCTTCATCACTCTGGAAGACACGTGAGAGTCGTTTACAGCCCTTCCTTCTGCGGTGGTTTGTGACAAGATATTTTTCCCTTCGTCACAACCAATTTGCCTGCCCACCAGGGAGGGTCGCCAAGCCACTCGGGCCAAGTGCTCACCTTGTCGCAGTAGTACTGGCTGGCATCCTCGATGGAGCCCCCTTTGATCATCTTGTGATAGTCTTCTAAGAACTGCGGGTCAACTCCGTCTGGCGAACAGGAGCCTGGGGCATTTGAAGACGGAGACACCGAACTGGATGATTGCCGGGTCAGGCGGCTTTGTGTTGGCTTGTTTTCAGACAAACTCCTTCATTGTGGGGAAGAACATGTTTTAATAAATTGATTAATATTATCAGAGTAAATATCACTGGCTGGAGGGGGGGAGCCTGGCATCTTGAGATTACCACGGGACCCTGGAACCTGAGTGTTTCTGCAAAAGTCCTCATGGTACCCATGCTCTAGGCTAAATACAATCACCTGACTCCTCTCCCTGCTGCTTTGAAAACCGGTGGGGAGATGCACAGGGTCACTCTAACTACACACATTACTTTATTTATTTATTTATTTTTTGGTTTTTTTCGAGACAGGGTTTCTCTGTGGCTTTGGAGCCTGTCCTGGAACTAGCTCTTGTAGACCAGGCTGGTCTCGAACTCACAGAGA
>NC_022031.1:50395265-50396090 GCF_000317375.1 Microtus ochrogaster
GTGCGCCACCATCGCCTGGCCACACATTACTTTATAACATAGGAGGTGTTGCCTAGGCTGGTTTTGAACTTCTGACTCAACAGATTCTTCTGCTTAGGCTCCTAAGTAGCTGGGACTCCAGCCGTGGACCCACTAATCTGAACTTGCCAGGGAACAGAGCATGATTTAAAAAAACAACCCATAGGCAGGCGGCAAGGGAGGGTGACTATATACTGTGTAAGTTGTTGTAAGTAGCACAGCGGCCTACAAAAGCCCCCGAGCGTGGCTTCTCTACCCATTCCTCACGTTCCTGCCTCTGCTTCCACCTCTCACCAAACTTCTATTCCAGGTCCTTGCCTGTAGATTTTTCTTTAAATGATGCTTCTGTTTTCCTAGCAAGTTAAAAGTTGGGGGGCAGGGGTTGGTTTTCTTTTTGTATCAGTGCCGAGGACGCAGGCAGGGCCTCTCCTGCGGTAAGAAAGAACTGAGCTAAAACCCCAGCCTAAATTAGCCTATCTAAATATAAAATCTGCACCCTATTCACACACAATGATTCACAGTCTTAATTTATTTGAACAAAATATTCGGCGGCAGACCAATGTGGAAACAGAGGTGTGTCTGGCCTGGCATTTACTGGTTGCCATCTCCTCAGCCTGTGAAAAAAACTATGTTCAGTAAAATGGTACCAATGAATATCCTATTTACTTATACTTTAAAACTGTAGCTCATGACTTTTGTTTCTCAGGGCTTCAAAGTTTTTATCTTCTTATATAAAACTCTGGTCAGACACTGAGTTCCAGGACAGCCAGGGCTATCCTGTCTCAAAAAACAAAACAAAACAAAACA
>NC_022031.1:50396190-50402863 GCF_000317375.1 Microtus ochrogaster
GTGGCTCACAACCATCTGTAATGGGGTCTGGTGCCCTCTTCTGGCCTGCAGGCATACACACAGACAGAATATTGTATACATAATAAATAAAATAAATATGAAAAAAAACCAAAACAAAACAAACAAAAAAACCTTTTGATCTACCTAAAACAGGGAGCACGGAGCTAGAGAGATGGCTCAGTAGATAAGAACACTTGCTGTTCTTACAGAGGACCTGGGTTTGTGGTTCACAACCATCTAAGACTTCAGTTTCGGGGGATTCAGTGTTCTCTTCTGAATTCCATGAGCATCAGGCACACACATGGTACACATACATACATGAAGGCAAAACACGCATATGCATAAAATATAACAAACCTAAGAACATTTAGTGATGTTTTAAAACAGTAAACAGTAGTCTCTGCAACCACTGACATATTATAAAACTTCCCCAACCTATCTTCTAAGTAGGGTTAGAGAGGCTGTTCTACCAACAGTAGTGGTTTAATAAACAAGTGGCTAATTTTTGGATGGATTAACTATACAGAGAAGGCTCATTCTCGCAGAGCACAATGACATTCTGCTTGTCTCTTCAGAGTGGATGGACAGAGACTTAAAACGGAACGATGAGAAGCAGGACAGGCAGATGATGGGATGCCAAGAGAGAAGACGTCAGTATGGCATGGCTTTCTCTCCAGTCTGGTGAGGGCTCCCTGTGGAGCTGAAGGAGGCAGGAGCCTGCATGCTAGGCCAGAATCAAAATGTTTATCACTGTGGTGGCTTGAAAGAAAATATCCCTCACAAAGGGAATGGCACTATTAGGAGGTGTGGCCTTGTTGGAATGGGTGTGGTCTTGTTGGAAGAACTATGCCACTGAGGAGGTGCGCTTTGAGGTCTCATATATGCTCAAGCCATGTCCAGTTAGTCAGTTCACTTCCTGTTGCCTTTGGATCAAGATGTAAGGACTCTTAGCTCCAGCACCATGTCTGTCTGCACACTGCCATGCTCCCTGCCATGATGATAATGGACTGAACCTCTGAACTGTAAGCAAGCCACCCCAATTAAATTGTTTCTTTGTAAGAGTTGCTGTAGTCATGGTGCCTCTTCACAATAGAAACCCCAAGAAGACAAGCACAGCTTGAGAAAAACACAAACATCCTTCAGTATGCCCTGAGGAGCAGCTCCAAGGTACCCTCTATCTGCAGATGTGTAGGTCTCTTATACACAATGTTCTAATGTTTCCATTTTACTTATACACACCCTCCTGTGTTTTTAGATCACCTCTAGGTTACTTACGATACCCAACTCGGGGTAAATGTTACACAAGCACTCACTGTCCTGACAAGGAAAAAAATAAACTCTGTGCTTGTTTGGCTCGGTCATCAGGACAGACCTATGACACTAGACATGCAGCCGATTTAGTCTGTGGATGCAGAACACGTGGGCAGAGAGGGTCATTTGTCCCAACACCTTGAGTATCTAACAGTGAAAGAGACCGTCACACTGCAGGGAACCCTGTCACGGGTAGGGTTCGCAGACCACAGGGGCTCAGAAGATGGGGGTCACATGATGGGGAAGGAGACTGCCATACGGTCCCGTCCAAATCATGCACATTTTAAAATGAATAGGAGGGTTATCGTACGTCTTACGGGAGAGGGCGGGCCTTCAGGGAAGAAGCAAACAGCCAATAAGCTACTAGGACAAGAAGCGAGACTCACTCTGGGCACCATATTGGTGACCCACCAAAACAACTATGACCAAGAATCACTGACAAAGTCTTTGGGATACAAGCCTAGACCTTGTTTTCCCCAGTGCCGGCTCCAAGGGTCGGCTTTTCCTTAGCGCAACTCCTCCCTTGTGTCTGGGTGTAAGGAGAGGGGGGAATTTGGGGGTTTGTTTCTACCATGAAGAAAATCTGCTCCTTTGCCAGAATCTGAACATCTCCTGGAAGCAAGGAGAAGCAGAGAACAGGGCCGGGAAGAACAAAAGCACACAGCCTGCCTGGGCACAAAGCGCACTGCCAAGGCTTCAAAACTATAATCATAAACTCTGCAGCGCTGCTATAAATATGGAACAAACCAGCAAGTGACTCATCTGCCAGGGGATGATGTTCCTTCCCTGTGCCGCTGGGGGTGGGGCGGGGCGGGGGTGCTGGCGATGGGGCTAAGCATGCTTCTCTCTCTTTCTTCTCTTTTTTGAATGAGCACAGAACATTACACTTAATTCTGCTTCAAAAAAAGAGGCCTCGCCGTCTGTAAGCTCCTGCCTCTGATTTCTTTGACGGACTGCTTCTTTGAGACTCAACACAAATCTGCTGCAGAAAACATGTCAAAGGCTTCTTAAACATTTTGTAAATACAATCTTACCAGCAGAGTTTCTTTTCAATTAAGTTCAGACCAGACTGCATCTCTTGCCTGGAGAATAAAGCCTCCCCGCTCCATGCCTGCCCGTGTGTTAAGGCTTCAGAAGCCCCAAGGAGAAAGTGGTCCTCGATGCCACTGAGGGGGTTGGGGTTCTGGTTTTCCAACCACCCATCCCACTTGAGAAGCCCAGCCACAAAGCAAACTCACTGCACTGTCAAAGTACCTTAGCCATACTGTCATCTCTTTCTCCTAACCCTGGGCTGCAGAAGAACAAGAGCCCCTAGAGGCCATCTTACAAGGAAGACCTCGTGGAAACATTTCAGAGAATCAGCAGAAGTATGAAGGAATGGCGGGGCAAGCAATCCTGGAAATTCAACAGAGCCAAAGAAGCAGGCTGCAAACTGGACTCGATTCTCCAGAGTTTATATGGCTGGCAGACTGGACCACTGAAGACTAGATAAGCTAGCATCCCCTGTGGCTGTGTGGGCCATGCCTTTCCCAACCCTGCCTGACAGCTCTCCAAAGCCACAGAGCACCACAATGTGACAGCAAAGGCAGATGACGTGGTACTGGCCCAGCAGTCCCAGAGGCACCTGAAAATGAAGCCTTAAGTTCCATTTTGTGGTCCCTTCTCCACAACCAGCAAGTATGATGAAGAACTCGGGAGAAATGGAGCTTTTTAAGATGTCCATGTGTCACGGGACAAAAGACAACTGTCTCGTAACCGGTCCTGACCTCAGCCATCAGAGGCACGGGAACACAAGGGTTCTCAGAGGTCCCCCAAGTCCCCTACAGCTGTGCGGCTGGGTGAGGGGTGGCAAGTACTTCACTGGTAAATGAGGTGTCCTCAACTTGACTTCTGGGGGTTGCTCTACTTCCAGTGAAAGGCAGAGCCAACCACTGGCAAGCTGGGACGATAGGCATGGACAATAACTGCTGATGGGGGGGGGGAGCCGTACACATGTGTCTGGACAATGCATGTGCACATTCTAATTGCCGAATACACATCTTATTTTAGTTGGCATAAATCTGAGCAGCTGCCCGTCGTGGGCGACTGCTATACTGGCCGGCAAAACTCTAGATTCTCAACATGGCAAGTACATGCGGGCTTCCCTAAACCCTTGGATGGGGTTCCCTATGCCTTCTCTCCGCCTTGTGTCAAAGCAACAGAGTCTGGAGGCCAAGGAGGCCTCAGACTGGTTCTAACAGACCCCTTCCTCACTCCTGTTTTGCATTTCCAGAGCCACTCATAGTGTGCAAAGCCACAGGTTCATGTAACGAAGCTCCCAGCCCTGTCTTCTGCAGCTTACACGACAGTGCCGCCAACCGCAAACCACAGTGAGGGACAGTGATGGCTTCAACAGAAGAACCCAGAGGTTCAGATCACGAGGAAATCACGACCACGGGGTCATTTCAGCAGAGGCGGTAAAAGCGCAGAAGGTCTGAAGACCATGATGGCTGCAGGCAGTGACAGAGAAGCAAGCCCTCCCCTCACCCCCTCACTCCTGCGCCCCAGCATAGAAGTGGGGAGAGCTGCAGTTCCCCTGTGACTGCCTAAAGCTTCTCTTCCTAATCCTTCTCTAGGAGGGGAGAAATTACCTTTCTTAGTTTTGGCCATTATTTGGGGCTTACTGGTTCGAATACCCGATGGCTAAGACTGGCTTCTTAGCACCTTATCCTTGTCTGTCATAATTTAATTTAAAGATATCATTTATGGTCTGTGTCTTATCGGCTTCAAAATATGAGATCGCTTGTTCCAAATACGCAGATACGATAGAGTTTCATACTAAAGATGAGGAATTCAGAGAAGAGACTGTGCCAGACACCTGGGTGGGGGAGGGGAGCAGATGTGATTGGGTCTAACTGTTGAGCAGCTCTGACAATCAAGGTAAAAAGGGAGCTGTTACTGAATAACTAACCAAAAGACTCAAACCTGCCTTTCAGAACAGACATACTTTTTCCTGGCCTTGATCAATGAGGGAAAATACGTCACTTTCGAAAGGGATGGTGGATGTAAAGTGGAGATGGTGTCACATGACCGTTCAGACAGGTGTTTGGATTTACGTTCCCGGCTGCACGCACCAGCGCCCGCCTCTTTTCAAGGGGCACTCAGGCCTGCACAAACTCCTCACCGGCCCAAAGCAGACCCGAAGACAGCAAATACGTGTTCCTTACTCTCGGTGTGGGCTGTGGTTCTGGGATACTTCGGAATCACTGTCTTTGGGGGACAGGGATCCCTTGTAGGTATAGAACACATCTTCGGTTTCCGTGATGTAGGTCATCTCATTGGCGAGGTTGTCCACAGAAGAATGGCGAGGCTTTCGGATTTCGTGCCGGAGCCGAGGACTTCGCCTGCAAAGGGGAGAAGCACAGAGCCCAAGTCCTGAGAGCGGTTCCCACACAGAGGCTTGACCCAAGGGCAGCTGGGTGACCCTGTGACCTGGTCTTTCCGTGGACACCCTGATGGGTGCTTAGAAAGCCAGACCCAGAGCTGGGTGTGGTGGTACACACCCAGAGCTCCAGCACTAGGGAGGATTGAGTGTTAAGGGGCAGTCAGGGGAATTAATGAGAGCTTGTCTCAAAAATAACCAAAACAAATGTCAGAGCCAGTGAGGTCATTCTTACTCCAGTAGAATCCATCCAGGGCAACACAGGTCTCTGACACATTTGTGTAAGTGATATGGCCGTCTCAGTTTAGAAATAGGCAGAAATAAGCCTTCTGGTCAGTGAGTATTGATTAAGGATGAGCTACGAAGGCTCAAGCCATCTTGAACTTTTCTCACCAATCCAACAATGCACACTGACAGGTTTGGAAAGCAAAGTGTGTTTGTGATGCTATGAATACCATTGGTTAATAAAGAATTGCCTTGAGTGGACCTATAGCAGGGCAGAACAGAACTAGGTGGGGAAAACTAAACTGAATGCTGGAAGAAGGGCGCAGTCAGAGAGAAGCCATGTAGCCCCATGGAGACAGACGCTGGGATTTTACCCAATCAGCCACAGCCACGTGGTGATACACAGATTACTAGAAATGGGTTAAATTAAGATATAAGTGTTAGCCAATAAGAAGCTAGAGCCAATGGGCCAAGCAGTGTTTTAAATAACATAGTTTCTGTGTGATTATTTTGGGTCTGAGCTGCCGGGCAGCTGGGAAACAAACGAGCGACCTCTTACAACATGTTTGTTATTCCTCAATGAATTTCCCTTAAACAAAGATGTAAAATTGACTTTAGACCTTGTGTGCATGTGTGGTATATGTGTGTTTGTGTGTGTGGTTGTGTGTGCTCATGCATGTGCATGTATAGGTTAGAGGTTGTTATCGAGTGACTTCTTCTGTCACTTTCTACCTTATTTTTTGAGACAGGGTCTCTCATTGAACTTGGCGCTCATCAGCCCAGCTAGGCTGGCTGGCCAGCCCCTGGGTTCCTCCCATCTCTGTCTCCCAGAGGTTACAAGCATCTATGTACATGCCTTTTGATGAGAGTGCTAACACCTGAACTCAGTTCTCCTGTTGGCACTTCACATAGCCATCTCTACAGACCAGAGACGCCTGGTTTTTCTTTAATGTTCTCTGTATTCAACGCCTGGAATGTGATGGCATCAGAACGCTACCCTGTTCTCCACTGTCAGCCGTCGTCAGGTGACCTTTGCTAAAGTCCCATCTCCTCTGGGTCTCAGCTGTACTCACTCCTGAGAGTGAGCCAGAAGAGACAGCGTTCATGGAACATTTGGGACTGAGCCTGGGTGCCAGGCCCTGTATCTCCTGTGTGTTTCCAGCTTCCCTTTGTCAGCTATTTCTCTCTGGGATTCTCGGAGACTTGCAATCCCCCTGCTCCTGCACAATCAATAACGTGTGTCCATTGTGGAAGCAAGATGGCTCTTGTGACTCCTGGGAGAAGGATCTTTAATTAGCAGTGAGAGATCCAACCTTGCTCTTCTCCTCGATCTCACCTGGGGCTCTCTCTGGCTCCTTGACAAATTCCCCATAGATTAAGCTGGTGCTTTACAGCACACATGTCATCACCACTGCCCAGGACACATGGCTCCCGGTGGAGGGTCCTTTCCTGGCAGGCCTCATGTCCCTTCAGTGCACAGATCCCAGCTAGGAAACGTTCAGGTTCCACCCGTCTTGCAAGCCACACTGCTAATCCTATGGAGCCAGGGTAGAGTCATTCCTTGCTTCAACTCTCCTGTTGATGGTGCTTGGCCTTTTAGGAGACATTTTCAAAAATGGCTGATATCTTTTTTTTTTTTTTTGGTTTTTCGAGACAGGGTTTCTTTGTGGCTTTGGAGCCTGTCCTGGAAATAGCTTTGTAGACCAGGCTAGTCTC
>NC_022031.1:50402963-50427149 GCF_000317375.1 Microtus ochrogaster
CAGGGTTTCTTTGTGGCTTTGGAGCCTGTCCTGGAAATAGCTTTGTAGACCAGGCTAGTCTCGAACTCACAGAGATCCACCTGCCTCTGCCTCCCGAGTGCTGGGATTAAAGGCGTGCGCCACCACCGCCCGGCGGCTGATATCTTTGTGGACCACTAAAATAACTAATACAAGATTCCACATGACCCTTTTCTGAAATAACAAAACACTTACTCATGCATTATTCCATTTGTAGGAAACTTAGACCCCTGAGGGTTTCTTTTCTCTTTTCATTTTTTATCCTTTTAAGTTCTTTATCATGAACTTCTTAGAGCTTAAAGCATTTAAGATGCTACCACAGGCTATATGATTCTAAGGTGGACATTACAGCAGGCCTCAAGTTCCAAATGTTACCTTTTATTTATTTTGCAAGGTTGTAGAATGAAACCAGACCTTGCACATGCTATGTAAGTATACTTCATCACTAAGCTATGCCCTCAGGCTCTGCCCCAATTTATTATTATTACTGATATTTATTACTGTTGTTCAAGGCAGGGTTTCTCCATGTAGCCCTGTTTTTCCTGGAACTCACTCTGTAGACCAGGCTGGCCTCGAACTCAGAGATCTGCCTGCCTCTGCCTCTGGAGTGCTGGGATTAAAGGTGTGTGCCACCACCATCCAGCGATTTATGATTTTTTTTTTACAGAAGCACTTTGGGAGTGTAGTTAGATAGGAGGGATAGTGTCTGATATTCTAGCACATCAGGGTAACTGTGGTGCTCAATAATCAATTGAGTATTTCAGAACAGCCAGTAGAAAGGATGTATGTATGTAAAATTAGACCCATTTATTTACTTGTCTGTCTGTCTGTCTGTCTATCTATCTATCTATCTATCTATCTATCTATCTATCTATCTATCTATCTATCTATCTATCTATCTATCTATCTATTCGAGTTTGGGTCCATGTAGCCTGCCCATCTATCTACCTACCTACCTACCTACCTACCTACCTACCTACCTACCTACCTACCTATCTATCTATTCGAGATTAGCCCAAGCTGGCCTTGAACTCTTGATCCTCTTGCCTCAGGCTCCTGAATGTTAAGCTTACAAGTATTTATTACTACATCCAGCTACTAGAAGGGATTTTAATAGATTTTTAAAAAATCTTTAAGAAACTTTTAAGTTTAAAAAAAATGCTATTTGTCTGATAGATATGACAGTAATACTACACATGTATTGGAATATCACAATGATTTCCCAAAATATGTGTGAATTTATTATCATTATTGTAAGGCCACTTTAGCATTTTTCAGTATGGAACATGGGAACGCACATGAGAAGTCTGACTGTAGGCAATCCCTGTTGAAGGGTTTAAAGCCGACATTGTATCTTCAAAGAGAGAGGGTATCTGCAGCTGGCGCACAGCATAAACGAGAACATACCAGTTGGGGGTGATGGGTGGGGACCGAGAAGGTAGGCTCTTGGTTTCTAGCCGTTCCACTGATAAGGACCTCCTCATGGTTGGATTCCACACCATCCCTCCGATCACCTTTTTGCAGTATTGGTTATTTAGAGACCTGAAAAACCAGATGCAGTGTTACTTTGCACACTGACATGTCCAACAAGAAAACAAGAACAGCATCCATTAAATACAGTCTGCCAAGGCACCTTCTCTGAAGGCACTGACTTAGCACCCAGTGACACCAGCCCCGGTCACACCAGCTAGGTTAGGAGGAGTGGAAGCAGTCAGTTTCCAGAGTGCCCTTTTAAAAATTTTTAAAGGTTATTTTATGTGGGTGTGTGCACACCGTGCTGTGGTGTACTTGTGGGTGTCAGCAAACAACTTGCAGGAGCAGTTTTCTCTTTCCACCATGTGGGTCCGGGGATCGAACTCAGGTTATCAGGCAGTAAGTGCCTTTACCTATTGAACCATCCCGCTAGCCCCAGACTTCCAAAGACTTTCTCTCTTTTTTTTTTTTTTTTGGTTTTTCGAGACAGGGTTTCTCTGTGGTTTTGGAGCCTGTCCTGGAACTAGCTCTTGTAGACCAGGCTGGTCTCAAACTCACAAAGATCCGCCTGCCTCTGCCTCCCAAGTGCTGGGATTAAAGGCGTGCGCCAACACCGCCCAGCTTAACACTTCCTTTTATGCTTCTGCGTCTCCACTACTTTAAATAGTTAAGCTGCTTCTAGACTATAGCCAAAGCTACCAGGTTAGAAGGAGTGCCAGAAAAGCACAGACCAGCGCAGCTCCAATAACTTCAATGGATCTACCTCACCCGCCTCCCACTGGCGTGAACAAAAGTATCGTCATCCCTCCAGATGCTCCTGGGCCCCCTGGCCGGCAGATGCAGGGACCATCAATCACTGGGAAATCTTTGACAGAGAAGCCAAGGACGTACTTAGAACGGTTTCAGGTCATATTCTCTGAATATGTTATCTGAAGGATATTTCTGAATTTTATTTATAGTTTGAAAACTGAATTCCTGAGGAATAGATTGCCTTAGGAAATCGTCTGAAGTCTGGTTTTGGCATTTCCAATTTTACCCCATGCTCTAATGTCTTAAATATTCCGTATATTTCCTTATGGCCTAAAACCAACGGACTGACGAAAGCAAAAGAACAAAGAAATACAGCCAAATCCAGGTACCAGTTTATAATAATGAATGCCACCGTCACGCTCATCGAAGTGCTAACTGCAGCATCACTAGGAGATCTCTCCCCCCCCCCCCCCAGGTCGGGGCTATCAGAAGTCACGTGACCACTGATTAAGGATGTAAGATTAAAACAAGGGAAGCAGGCAGCGTGACTCCGGGGTTTAATGTGGCAGATCCCTGAAGCAGGTGTCACGAGTTATTAATAGGAACTTGAAACCGTTCCATGGTCTCTGGAAAATAACGATCAAACTCCCCTTTCACAGAACCTGTCAGAGGGTCCACCACACAGCTATACAGATGTACTCTAGAGCTAGGACGATGGTTTCCTCGTCTGTGAAATGAAAGGAAGTGACGAGGGCTGGCCAGACGGTTCCGCGGGTCTCAGGGCTTGCCACCAAGCCTGATGATTCAAATGCCACCCCTGAGACCCACAGGGTAGAAGAACTGGCTCCTAGAAGCTGTCCTTGGACCTCCGTATGTGTACTGTGACATGCATGTGTTTCCCCCAACTCCACCCCTACACATAAATAAGTAAATGTAAAAAAAAAAAAAATAAGTCAAAATTAACAGTATACTGAAAGAAGGTACCAGTAAGAAACTGATGACTTGTACCCCAAACTGTTTTTCATGCTTTCCAGTGACCCTCTGTAGAGGATTCAAACCAGCTGCAAGCAGCTGGTTCTCACAAAATCCCTCCCCATGAGGGCAGGACTAATGGAGCAGAAGAGTTACTGGTAAACCCTTCCTGAATTCCTAACTCACAAATCTTGAGATAACAGACTATGGCTGCTGTCAGCACCAAAACATGGGTTTCCATGTCACAGAAGATGACCAGAACCCAGTACCCCATGCAGGCTGAAGAGGGAAAGAAGTCTGCAGATAATGAAACGGAGGCAGCAAACCAAAACTCAAGTGAGACATGGAGGACCTGAACTCACTCAGTGTTGGAAAGAACCCTTCAGTCCCTTCTATGCCTCCTCCAACCTGCCTGGAAAATCAGGTCTAGCCAATCTGGCTTTTGTTTGCTTGCTTGGTTTTTCAAGACAGGGTTTCTCTGTGTATCCCCGGCTGTCCTGGAACTCACACTGGCCTCAAACTCAGAGATCCACCCGCCTCTGCCTCCTGAGTGCTGGGATTAAAGGCGTGTGCAGCCGTCGCCTGAGATCTAGTCAATTCTTATTTGGAAGAAAACTGCTTCCTTTTAATGACCACATAAGCAGTAATATTATAACATCTTGGTGGGGGTAACACAAGCAACACACCGACAACAAGGAGCCCCCCACAAACTCCAAGTCATCTCATTGCAATTCTGCAACGGGACTGTAGCAAGATCACTACTTACACGGTCACTCTGCAGCAAGGAAGCTGTGCCAGGAGAGTTAACCAGTGCACGTATGCCTTAGCCCGGTTATAGTTTGATGCTTAAGTGGTCAAAACCAATTTTTTGTTTCTTCAACCTGAACTTCTTGACTGTGCAAATCTGTCTGTCAGTCTGACCTGCTGCGGCACCCGAGTTTGACTCCCAGACTCTCACAGACACGGGGACGCTGATCTGCTATTGCTGCTTCGGCTGCACAGCCTAGGTTCCTGAGGCTCACGGTGAGGGATGCCAGGCCTGGAGTGTTCAGATTTACTTCCGCCAGGGAAGTCCCCAGGATGGCATGACCCAGGGAGTGCCTAACAAAGAGGCACAGCCCCACCAGCTGCAGCTATCTGGGCCGTCAATGCTGGCACAGAGAAACAGTAGCAGGTGAGCCCTTGTAGACCGTGGGGCTATTGCTAGTGGCTAAGCTCACTGCACTTGGGTTCTTCTCTCATCCAATGCCTCTGGCTGCCTAGAGGAACACCATGCAGGAAGAAGATTCGGTTTCCATGGTTTCCATGTAGCATCCTGGGTATGAGGCAGCTCTATAGGTTCCTCAACAACATTATTCTTATGGTCTACTCACTAGCAGAATATTGAATGCATATAAATACTAAACAGAACTATAAGGACTAAACACTATAAAAATATGTTTGTTCTTGGTTCATAAGAAATAATACCACCCCTACCCCAGAGGCCATTTACCACTGGCTAAATCATTATGTTACCTAATATGTAATAGGAAAGCGACTAGAACATTCTTCTCCAATTTCACATCAAATAATAGCTCATACTTGAGCCTTATTTAGAAAAAGCCACGTTCACGACAATCAATCACAATTCTGAAAAACCAGTAAATGACTTAGAAAATTCTAACAGCATGACAAACAATTTCTGTCGCCTCCTATACAAAGCTGTCTTAGAATAAGCAAAACAAACATAAGCCCCAGTCACTTTATGTAAAGACTCAATATATATTATTTTAAAAATTATAATGTACATGACACATATATGTAAATTAATTTTACTGTTCTTATCATTAAATATTTTGAATATCACTCTTGTAGGTAGCATTTAACTCAGGTTCAGCGCAAGAATTAATGTAATTAAGTATGTTCCTTTTATAAACACTAGGCAATTGTCAATGACAATTATTATTTTGTAGCTATTATTGGCAATATAGTCCACAGTCACCACACTCTGGAAACCTCTATTCATTTTTATAGGGTGCCTATGAACTAATGTTGTGTGGGAGGGATTGGCTTAGAGGCCTCCAGCTGTGAAAAGCCCAATATGCTGGCACCAGGATGACACTCGGTGTTCTTTAATTGGGAAGGGGTGAGGGCAACTGCAATTCTAGCTGTCTGAGAACTCAGATGACAGCAGGGTGGAGGGGCAAAATCTAACGCTGGGAATAGGAGATGCACCCGAGCATAAAAGGGCACAGCTTCCCCTGGAGACGCTCAGCTGTCACTCATGGATCTAAAGTCTGGGGTCCAGCCTCAGAGCTTCCCCTCTGCCCAAGGATGTCCACGCCCCAGGGGCAAGCAGCACACATTAACATCTCAGGTTAGCATGGATGGTTCTCCTCAAACATACTCACTTTTTGGGGTTCCTGGAGCCTAGAGTCCAGTACTGGGACAGAACACTCTTTTCCTGAGGTAGTAACTTCTTTGCCTGAAAGAATGAATGGTGCTCCACACAGGATTTCCACAAGTTTTTGCAAGATCGGTAATTTAGCATGTTGAAGGCCACGATATGTTCCCTGGATTCAGCCTGTGAGGAAGAGCAGCGGAGATTTCATTGCAAAGGCACAGGAGGATTAAAACGTGCCAAGCTTGAAAACCCGCACGGCTGAAGATGTAACAAAGGGAGAGAGCAGGCTTCAGACACCCCAGTGTCCAGTGAGTATTTTAGAGCAGGTGTGATAATAAAAGTGACCCGAATCCATGCCTCTTCACCATGTGTGGTCCTTCACAGACACCCTTGTTCCAAACCTGCTTCTAGTTCAAGAGGAAACTTACTTGGCACTACCATCTGATAAACTTGGGAACTCCGCCCCGAGCATCTCTTTCCTGAAGAAATACTCTTCCACCAAGCAGGTAGTAGAGACATTAGAAGCCTGGGGATTCTCTATTCCAGTGCTCACAGATAATAAGTAATCCCATCCCTGGCTTTGCCTTCAGGCTACCTGCATTTGGGTATTCTGATTCCACATGCATTTTGGTGTTTCATTGACCCTCCTTGCTCTAGGGGTGGGAGTCGGGGGAGTCAGGCAACCGAGGTATTTGGTGCTTTGAGCTCTAGGGATCCCGTTTCTAAGGCCCCATTCACTGCGTGGGGTCAGTCTAAGGGCATATCATCTCTGAAACGTTGGGAAATGGACGCAGTGACAGCCAGCGACAACTATGCAGCATAACAAGACAGGGTGTGGTGTGGAAAGGGCAGGCGCCTCAGTTCAAATTCCAGCTCCTTCACTCCGAGGCTGTGGGAGCTCTGGCTTTCTTACTGAGTGTACTTCTGCTGTGGCTAAGCAAACAAACAGGGTTGTCTAGGATCCTGCCGCCTCCTCTTGTGAGACCCAGGCACAAGCTATCGTCCATGGAGCACTTAAGAAAGCAACTGGCTGTGTGGATGCTTCCTGCTATGCATCCCTGGGCTCTGCTAGGCGCTTAGGCTGAGCTCTGTCGTCTAATCCAAACGGCTCCCTGGGAAGTGGACACTACGTGAACATCTAGAAGTAAGGTAATAAGGGCTAGAGGCGGGGCCAGGGGAAGAGCCAGGATCTAAACCCAGAGTATCTGACTCTAAAGCCAGGTCGTTCTCCAACCAGAGGCGGACTGACTCACAGAGAGGACCACAGGGTCTGATGACCTATGGCCACTGCCTTTCCTTCCTAAGACACAGAAAGCCATCCCTGAGGGACTGGAGGAAGCCTTGATGAGGCAGCAAACACAGCAAGCACACAGCCAAGCGTGGGCAGAACTCACCTGTTTTTGCCGCTGGTGTATGAAGAACTTTTTTCTTTTGAAAGAAATTTTGAGTATGTTCACCCTGTAAAAGGCCAAGCAAAACAAAAGCACACATAACACAAAAAGTAAAACAAAATGCAAATCAAACAAAGACATCGGGGCTCAGCTGGGCTATAGCTGACCCCTCTTCTGCATGGGTCCTCTATTTCATGATCCGATGACCGCGGGCCACTGGGAGTGTGCCTCAGCTGAACTCAAGGAGCGGACCGAGCTGGATCTCCATGGGGCCTCTGGATTGCGAGGCAGCTTTTAAATAACCAAGAGCACGGGCCATGCGCACTCTTTGCTGTAAGTCTCTTTGTGGCACTGCAGCCCTGCAGGAGCTGGTGCCTACGTGGGGGCAGTGTGGAGCGGAGGGAGGACAGACCTGGGTTGTACCCCAGCTCTGTTACTTAACAGCCACGTGTGAAAGAATTTCATCACCATGTGAATGATACAGAATGAAAGCTACCAAGCAGTAAGTATTTTCACATCGCAGGGCACCGCCAAGGGCTTTATAAACACCGCCTCTATCGGGTCTTGCGACAGCCACGAGAGATGTCACTGCCTGGAGCCAGGCTCTGAGCTTGGGGATCAGACTCCAGGGCCTATGATTTTGGAGCCTAGGGTACCTGCTGAGTGGTAACCACCACAGCCTTTCTCACCATGGTCCTATGGTAATTTAGACATAGTAAGCATGCCATGTTCCTAGATGATTCTTAATATACCACAGGCTCTCAGTGTTGGTACTTTTCATTAAAACTGGTGAATGAGATCAGGGTGTGTGTGTGTGTGTGTGTGTGTGTTTGTTTAGGACAACAGTCTACCTAGGGTGTTCTTCTTCAAGTACTGTCTACCTTATTCTTTGAGAGAGGATCTCTCATTTGACCTGGAGCTCACCAACTTACATGAGGCTAGGCTGGCTTACACAACCTCAGAGATTACCCTCTCTGACCCCTTAGTGTTGGAATTACAAATACGCACCAGCATTCTCAGTACATTAAAGAGATTAACTAGTACTCTTAAATAGATTGTACTCACTATAAGTCACTATGATCCACACAGTGTTTGGAGGAAGTGAGGAATTCTATTATTCTCTAGGATCATATCAAGACCTTGATAAGAACATTCTAGAACAGAGAGCTTGAGTAAGTAAAGCGAGTTTATTCATGTGACATTTCCCCCAGTGGATCAGGAACACACACACACAGAGCACACTTGCATTATATATTAAAAACAAACACCGAGTTTAAGTAACCTGCTGGTGGATACTCCTATTTGATAAGTGAATTTTCAGAGTGACTGCAGGCTAGTCATGTAAGGGCCAGAAGGCTCTTAGAGCCAGTTCTTCTGAGGCATCCGTCATGGTGCACGTTACACCCTGAGATGGGCAGGTCTCCTCCATACAGTTTGTGTTGAAGGGCACACACAGGAATTGCTATTTCACAGGGGTCTGGAGAATAAACTTCATTTTGGAGGAGTCCCTAGCCTTGTCTTGCTGGGCACAGACTGCTTGTGTGCCAGTGGCTTCAGATGGGGGTTCCCTGCTAGGCCTCCTGGGTCAGACTGTTCTGCTTCAATGCTTACAACTCCCTCAACTGGCCTTTCTCCACTGGAGCGAATCTGAAGAATGCAGATGTGATTTCCAGGCTGAAGGCCCTACAGTGGGCTCCCTACAGCCCTCGGTCACAAGGAAAGATGCAATGTACCGAGTGTCTGGATGGGCTAGGTCCTGTGCCAGGTCCCAGGGACAGAAAGAACAAGACAGTGGGTACTGCAGTCTTAACATTTAATCTAGCGAAGGAGACAGGTATCAAATGGTGCACACAACCATCTCCCTTTGATCGCTGCAGCATGAGAATGTAGTTCTCATTAGAACACCGAGAACTCCACTCCAGTGTCCTGTGAGGCTCTTGCTGTCCAGGTCACTCTTCAGCGGCTGGCTATGGCACACCATGCTCTAGCCTAATCCACCATCTACGTCACACTGACTGCTCTGTTCTCCCTTGTTTCCAGCGATATGCTCACTCTGTACCTTCTTCCTAGAACGGATCCCTGCAGTCAAAGCCTACCCTCTTTGGAGTCACTCTTAGAGGCTCTGAGCTCTTCCATACTGTGAGCCGACTCTGTTCCCCTTGCTGCTTCTATCCATTATTTTGTCACAGGTTAACGAACTGAAACAGCACTGGCCACAGAGACAGGCTTTGACAGGAGCCGGTTTGAAGTCGAAGAGTCACCAAGAATTTCCGAGAGAGCATCTGAAGGACGGGAGGGGTGCCAAGAGTCCCTGTCCGTCCTGACCCAAAGGCTTCTGTTTACAGGCTTGCTTTCGGAAGCTCTCTGCTTCCTTATGGGATCCAAATCTACCTTTAAATGTGATGTCCAGACCCAGAGTAAGGAACTTTCGTAGATCCAGCCACAGATGAGGAGAGACTCAGGTAGCTTCTGGCCTATGGCACTGGGGGACTGGAGACACTTAAAGAGAGAATCAGGACCGTGCTTTCCTGCCTGGTCCTTTGCTCTGAGAAGGCCAGAGAACTCAGCAGGCTACACCCCAGCTAGCCCAGCCTGTTGACAGTGAGGGGCTCCAGAGATCTTATTGCCTGTCCCACTGACTCCACCGCAAAACCAAACAAGATAGTGGCGTAGTTTTGTTGAAAATTAAATGCATTTAAAAGAAATCGTAAAACCAGTGTCTTTAAGTGTGTAGCCTGCACTTCCCCACAAATACAACGTTTAGTGGTAGAATAAGACAGGTCTTGGGTGACAAACTGGACGGGAATTTCAACTGCCCGGCTATTAGCAGCGCGAGTCTGACAGTCCTTACAAACTTCCTTGTCCTTCCTACAGCTTTCTCTGCTAGGAAACCAGGACTGAGAATGGCTTACTCAATGTTTAAGTGGGATAAATAAAACACATAGTAACAAGACTTGGATGCGACAACATTCAATAATATGACAGCTGCGATCACAGTTAATACCCCTATAATTTTATTTATAGGTTCCCCCACTGTCATAAATAATGCTGTGATGAACACCTTTGACTCTGTTTGTGAAGTTCTAGGCGGTCAAACAGAGGAACAGGTATAAACCTAAACGTATCTGGCAGGACACAACTCTGCCACCCGAATCTCCTTTCCTCTGAGTTTCTGTGTGGCCACTTTACCGTGCACGCTATACTCTCCTATCTCCCATGGCCTGCCGCACCCGCTCTCCTCCTCCCGCCCCACCCCTGCCCTACACACATTTGTAAATTATAAAAATGCATTTATAAAAATGCAGTATTTGGAAGGTATAATATTTCTCTGAAGAAGCTCCCTTGACTGGTACAGTCAACTCAAACTCATGTTGAAAATCAATTCCTTTCTCCCTTTCTCCACCTCTGCTCTGGTTTTCTATGGTTTCAATTGCCTGGAGTCCACCACAATTTGAAAGTACTACTGCCTTGACTCTTTCAAGAGAGAGAGGCCATACATACATAATTCTCATTACAGTATACTGTGATAACTGCTTGATTTTATTATGCATTGTTTGAAATCTTTTAGTGGACTTAATTCATACATTAAACTTTACCACAGCTGTGTAAGCAGAGGGGGAAAACCCCACATACATATAAGGCTTGTATTACCTGCAGGCTCATGACTGTCAGAATCTAGGTCTGATTCCAGACACAAACAAGGGGGGTGGAAAGATTGCTCAACTCCAAGACCTATCTGTGCCATTTATCCACCAACTACCCCTACCACAGGACGACTGGCAGTGGGAAGTTAATGAAAACCAAAGTTTACTTTTCCAAGTGCCAAATCCGGATCAAGTTTGGTTTCAGTTTGAGTTCAGAGTTTACAACTTGGGTGGGGTGGGGTGGGGGAGCTAGACTTCTTCAGAGATCAAAAGTTTTAAGATTAGATCCAGCATTGCTTTTACTCGGCATATTTTTAAAGCATGACTCAGACAATTCCAAGCGTTTGCACTCACCAAGGGTAGAAACTCGTACAAATGTATTTTCGGTACACTGCAATGCCCGCAGAAGCAATTCCGATCATTAGATCTAAATTGTGCAGATCCTGGGGTGGGGGGAGGGAAGGAAGAGTCCAGGTTCACAGTGTGGTACAGCCATGCTCATCCTCCGCTAACTTTAAAGCACCCACGCTTTTATAAATAGCAGCATGCATCCACTCAAGAGGGGGAAAGGCCACTGAACACGGGAAAAAGCCCACTTAGCAGCCACTTAACAGCCAAGCACTTGGCGCCCAGTTCTTCTAAAGTGAACTCACATACACGCATACACATTCACGCACATGCACACACACACACACACACACACGCACGCACGCACGCACGCACGCACAGAGCATATCACGATACCTCGTTTAGGAAGTTACCAGGCAAGAATATTCACTCCACAGAACCAAATATAAAAACACTCTTTCATTTTCAACCATCAGCATTTGGGAGCCACATGAGACTCAAACAGGCTTCTCCTCCATACAACGCCATACAAATCTCAACTTCAATTACCGAAGAGGCTTTAGCCATTATTAAATAATAAAGAAAAATTACACCTGTGGACATGACTCTAAATCCAATTAAGAAAGAAATGTTGCTTATGACTCCAACGTAACCACGCTGGCTAAGGGCTTGTGTGTTTGGCACAGCCATATATCATACAGAAGCAGAAGGAAAACACAGAGAATTAAAGCTGTTTTAAATCCACTTGAGTACGAATAAGTAACATTCAAAGGGACAAGGGTTCCTTCCTTGAGTCACACGTGTCTCTGTTGCCAATCAGATGGCATAACTAGAAACCTAGGGTAGAGCCAGTCACAAGTGAGTGTGAACCTTTGGCCTGCCACTAGTTGCCTATGTTGCTGGGGGCTCAGGAGAGCCTGCATTTTCCTTTTTGCACCTTAAAGTTTCTATCAGGCTGAGAGCAGAGAAAATAACCAAGGAACTGAGAACAGGGCTGTGCATATGACGCTTTCGATGGAGAACCGGCACACGGCAGGTGCAACAAGTCATTTTCTCTTGGGGTGGGGCCATCACTTATGAGCAACAAAGGAACAAAGGTGGGTACAGAAACTGGACAAGGAAATGGTGCCGATACAGAGCAAGTCCTGAGTACTCGTGCTAGGCACCGGGCTAAAACCACACCTGGAAGCAAAGCCAGAATGGCGTGAGGAAGAACAAGGCTGCGGCAAGCCTGACGCTCCCTGAGAGGCGAGGGTGAGGAAGGGGAAGAATAAACCTGGCGGTAGAAAGCCATTAATTCCTACTCTGCCATTGAAGGTTTTCCAAAGCATTCTATCAAAGAAAAAAATACTTGCAAAAGAGCATATAACTTACCAGTTACATCCCAAAGATGTCACTGTATAAGAGAAAATATATTCCCCACCATTTATGAACCATGTTAGACCCTGTCTAATGGAGAACTCTTGGGACAGAAGTGAAGCAAAGAAGTCAAGTGTTTCTGGAAGCTTCAAACACAATGCGTAGCTTTTTAAACAGGCAAAAGAATCATTTACTCAACTTTCACAGGCTCTAGCTCTCTCACCTGTGGAGATGCTAACTAAGAACACCAATTAACAAGGAGCCACCGAAAGGGTTGCCTATGAAAACACCTGGAACAAAGACTAGCCAGCAGCTGGTGCTTAATCAATACTGTGCGCGTGTGTGCAGGGGCGCATGTGTGTGCACATGCGTATTTGTGCGTATGGAGGCCAGGACAACCCTGGGTGTCATTCCTTAAGAGCTATGGATCTTGGTCTTGGAGACAGGCCTGGAACTCATCAGGAAGGTAGCAGAGCCAGCCAGGGAGGCCCAGGGGTCCTCCTGTCTCCGCCTCCCCATCTCTGCCTCTCCAGTGCTGAGATGTCAAGTACAGATCACCTAGCCTAGCTTTTCACTTGGGTTCTGAGCTCAGACTCGGTTCTTCGTGCCTTTGTAACAAGAACTTGATGGAGTGAGCGATCTCCCCAGCCCAATACCTGCTTCATGGTGGGAATGATGTGGCCCAATGGCAGGCAGAAATGTTAATGTTCGCATAATAACAGTGTGCAGGCATGAGGACCCGAGTTCCAATCCCCAGCACCCGGGCATGGTTGGGCATGAGTGTAACCCCAGCACTGAGAAGAAGGGAAAGGTGTGGATCCCTGGAGCCCACAGAGCAACCAGCCAGTGAGTATCAGATTCAGTGATCGGCGCTGCTTCAAAAGATGAAGGTGGAGCGTGACTAAGAAGACCCTGGACATCAACCTCTGGCCTCCACAGGCATGCCTGCACCTCGCATCTAGCTACACCTACATACATACACACATACATACACATACGCATACACTACATACATCATACACAGATGTACACACATTACTGTATTTAAGTAACCAGCTCTAATTAATCTGAGTAACACTTAAGATGTAGCAGATACTATAAAGTTCATTAAATTGCCCTTAAAATGGATTTATAAAATCACACAAAAGTAGAAAGGGGGCCTTTTGTGGGGGAAAGGGGAGGTGAAGAGGGAGAGAGACAAGAAAGGGTAATAACGGGTTGAGTATGAGCAAAATACAATATGCAAGCATGGAAATGTCACTAACACCCCCCCTCCCATTTTGAGATGGGGGCCCACGTTGGCCTCAACCTCACTACATAGCTGAGGATGACCTTGAACTTTGGATCCTTTTGTGTCTTCCTCGTGAGTGCTGGAATCACAGATGTATACCAGCATGCCCAGCTTATACGGCACTGGGTATCAAACCCAGGGCCTCATGAATGCCAAAGAAGCACTCCACCAACCAAGAGACAGCCTGAGCCCCTAAATTCATCATTTTATATGCTTACTAAAAAAAAAAATTAGAACACAGGAAAATGGGTTTTACCCATTTAGCCATAATATCGAATAGTCTTTGAAAGCTTTTAAGTCTCCTGTGCCTTGATCCTTCAAGTGTGAAAAAGCAAATGATCGAATGACCGAGAAGACTCGGATAAACCAATAAGTACTCAATAAGCTTTCCAAGTATCTCTCTCTTTAAATTTTTTTTTTAGATTTGTGCTATTTATTATTTCGTGTGCATGAGCGTTTTGCCTGCATGTATGCCTGTGCACCACACGCATGCCTGGTTCCCAAGGAGGTTGTGAGCCTCCCTGTGGGTTCTGAGGATCAAATCCAGGTCCTCTGCAAGAACGAGAGCTTTTCACACAGGAGGGCTTTTCACACTAAGCCGACTCTCCAGCCCCCCACCAGCTTTTCAAAGGTCTTACTTGTTACAATGGGAGAGAAACAACTCCCCCCAAGAAAGTCTGTGAACTTGCATAATTAGAAATAAACAATAGTTTCTGAGCTAAAGGATACATACTCTGCCTCCGTGAAGCTCCACGCCGTAGAAGTCAAGGGTCCGAGCTATGTTGATGTAGCATGATTCTGCTTCGGACTGCTTTAGTCCACTGCAAGAGAAAAAAAGAAACTGCAAAACTCACTCAGTAGGTGGGGAACATTACCTTGAGCTTTTAAAAACTAAAAGTTTCTGGAAAACGCAACAGTCCCCCGTAATTGTTATTAAAGGTTACTAAATGCCTTGGGCTAGTACCCCAAAGCACTCTAACTTAATTCTACTGAAGCAGGTTTTTCTTCTTGTCCATGGACCCTGACCACCTCTGGACCCCTCGGATTTTACCAAGAAACACGCCCCACTTAATGGGCTCTCAAAGAGGTCTTCAGACAGTGACAACTACCGGTTGCCTTTCAAAATGCCTGACTACAATCGCGCCAAGTTGTTCAATTAATAGGTACTCTTTCATCTTTTTGCCTGTCTATTCTCTCAACAGTGGCCTCACGCTTCAAAGACCAGTGACCCTGTGCTATTTTCGGACGCTGACTTCTGTCCCAGGAGCAATTCCGGGAGAGAGGACTGGCAGCGCCCTCTAAGAAGGTACGCTGGTAGCTTGCCCTTTGTTTTTATGGCCTTCCCAAGAAATGTGGTGTCTCTGGAGGGCTGGCCTGGGTCGGCGTGGTCCTCATTTAATGGGGACAGAGCAGCTGCCAGGGGAGCTTTGAGTCACATGAGGCGTGGGAAGAGGGGATTGGAAGTAGCAAGTATCAAAGTCGAGGAAAAGCAGTCTGACTCCAGGACCACCCACCCTGTCAGCTCTCCTGTCTGTCCACTCAACAACACCTGAGGGAATGGCCTGTTTTCTTTTTTTTTTAATATTTATTTATTTATTATGTATACAATATTCTGTCTGCATGTATGTCTGCAGGCCAGAGGAGGGCACCAGACCTCATTACAGATGGTTGTGAGCCACCATGTGGTTGCCGGGAATTGAACTCAGGACCTTTGGAAGAGCAGGCAATGCTCTTAACCACTGAGCCATCTCTCCAGCCCCTGGCCTGTTTTCTTAAACGAGGTAAATGGCTAAAAGGTATGTGTGGTTCAATCAGCTTGGAGGCCAATCAATCAGACTGAAAATGGGCATTTCCTTGAGGAATTAGCCAATCCCCATGACCTCTTGAAGGATGAATGTGCCGGCTATCGCCCTCAATTCCTATTGCATTCTTACGCTTCACAAAACCTCAAGAGATGCTAAATATATATTTGCCACCATCCCAGTTTAAAGGCCGAAAGGAAGAAAGAAAGAAAACCACAGGAAGCCAAGGGGGCATCAAACACACAAAGTGATACAGTATCTGCAAATACCCGGTCTGAGTTCCAGCATCCCCCTCACCCCATCCCCGCACCTGTGCTGCTCATGGAGCGACTCCACCTTGCTTAAAAAGTCATCATTTTGATCTGGTATGAACTGGCTGTCGGCAAGATAGCCTGGATGGTGTATGGAAGGATTAAAGTCTCCAAAACGAGCTATTAAGATACAATGGGGAGGGGGGGGAAAGTCATAATTAGTCTTGCCTCTTCCGTCTGGTCGGCGTCAACAAGCATCGATAATATCGCTAGAAATACCTTCCAGGGGAACAGTTCTGATAAGCTCTGAGCCACGTGAACCAGTGCCTCATTAGTTTCCAATTCCACACTTCTAATCTGAACCTCTATTTAGGGCCAAATTCCAGGTAAGCGCAAGGGTAGCAGGTGGAGGGGCGGAGGCGGTGACGTTAACGTGATTAAAAAGATACCGCCGGGATGCTCTTACAGGGCACCCAGTGAGGAAGCATTAATATATCTTCATTGGAGTTCGCATTAAAGAGAAAGAAACTGAGACCCAGGGAAAAGAGACTCAGCCCTGATACGGGCTATTTTCAGCAGAGTAAAGACCTAGGTGACATTGGCCTAGGTTGACACCCTACGTTCCCCGCCTGTCCATCCAGTGAGCTGCTGAGTCTTCTCTTGACGCCCGGAAAAGCCAACCAAGTGCTGCAACTGCTTTTCCCAAGCCCAAGGCAGAAACCGCTCCACATTTCCTGTTGGATTTTTTTTAGCTCACGGAGAGCCTTCGGAATCATTTATTTGCTCATCTGTCCTGTTAACTGGTTGTCCCAACCCAACTTCCATGCGACAGGAATAAAGTATAAGCTTCTTGCCTTAGCAAAGTCACTGACAAACATCTGGATCTCAGCATAAGACCAGCGAGCCTTCCTGCGCAGAGCTCGGGGATAACCACTAGGGGGAAACGTTGGCAGCCACATCATACATATTTGCAAAAGCCTGGGGAGCTGGGTGTGGGGGCTGCAAAGGAAGTCAAGGACATCACCTCACTGGAGGTCTTGAGCAAATGTCCGCTACATCCCCATGTCCGCTACATCCCCAAAAACATGGGTAATGCTTTATTCCTATTAAACAGATAAGAAGAAAAGGCAGATCTACATCCCTGACTCCCACCACAGAGCTATCTTATCTATTTGCTGAACACAGGCCCCAAACTTGAGATCTCAGGTACCCATGCTTCAGATGGGCAAGTCCTCTACCTGCTATTCTTCCCACTCTTCCTTGATCTCCGAGCCTCTTCTTGGGGCTCATTCCTCCGATACTTTTCTAGACTACTTCCCTTCCCCTCCGAAAGCAGTGTAGGGCTCACACTCGGTGCTTTTCCTCAGAGCCTGAATCCCCAGCAGGATGCAGAGCCCTTAGGGAGAGAAGTGAGCTTCCTTCATCCTGGTCCAGAGCCTGCTCCTGGCAGAGACTCAGAAAACTTGGAAAAACTACAGGCTTTTTAAACCTTTACTTGCACCTCGCAAGTTCTTGACTAGCTAGCAGCCATCTTCAGCCACTGTGTGGAAAGTATTTTGTCTCTTGAATACTATACTTTCTAATCTAATTAAGAAAATGTGTTTCAGTTAGCAGATCACAGACAGGACTTAAATAACAGACATTCATAGTTAAACAACCTGAAAAATGTATCAGACAGAATGTAATTAGTATACCATCTGAGCTGCTAATTTTAAAACTAAGAATTAGTCCTGTGAGAAATGTATACATAAGCCGGGTGGTGGCGGCGCATGCCTTTAATCCCAGCACTAGGGAGGCAGAGGCAGACGGATCTCTGTGAATTTGAGGCCAGCCTGGTCTACAGAGATAGTTCCAGGACAGCTAGGGCTACACAGTGAAACCCTGTCTTGAAAAAACAAAATAAAAACAGAAAGAAATGTATGCAGAGCATGCAAATACGTGTATATTTATATGTCATGGCTATAGGACTATAAAGAGGTTAAACTTCAAACTGTCTGACAACCCATGATTTGTTTATTATGACAGCAAAGCAGTGTTTTCTACCTTAGTCAGCTTATACCTTTTAGGCTCTAACAATTTTTTACAACATTATTTATTTAATGCAAAGTATCCTTTTGTTCTTGTTGTTGTTTATTTAAGACAGGGTTTCTCTGTGTAGCCCTGGCTGTCCTGGATCTCACTCTACAGACCAGGCTGGTCTCGAACTCAGAGATCTGCCTGCCTCTGCCTAAGAGTGTGTGCCTGCGCCCACACTGCCAGGCCTCTAATGACTTTCTGTAGCCACCGTTCTATCCACCGCCCACAGTGGGAAGTCTGCCGGCAGAAGCAGGCAACAGGATGTCTTAAACACAGGTCTTTAATTTTTCTCTAATAATAGCTTATTGCCTATCATGGGTGACTTTTAAACTTAGTTTTTATTTCCCACGTTGTGTAGGGAGGTCAGACGCCAGCTTTCAGGAATGAATAAACCCCTTCCAGTGTGGGTTCCTGACTGAGCTCAGGGCATCAAGCTTGGCCACAAGCACTGTTATACAAGGAGTTATCTGGCCCACCCTACAGACAACACGGTTTTCTTCTGGACTGACAGGAAGAGACACCAAGAGTTAAGACTATACAAAGAATTCTTCCTACAGTGGTTAGTGATCTCCTCCCTACCACCTTCCAAAGAAGAACAGCCATTTCTAGTCCTGACCGACACCATGAGGCGCGGAAGGTCAGGTCACACAGATAGAAGCCAAGACCCAGACAACACGGCTTCCCTACCTATTCTCACTGTCTCGGTCAGTGTTGGTTCGGCTATGAGGAACTTTTGGCTATGGGCCACCTTGAACTGCATTCAGTATTTAATCTGAAGCAGCCATATTGCCAAGTTCCAGCATCACCTTCATTCACAGGTGGGAACTGGAGGTTCAATGACAAATGGATAGGGTAGGGCTAAACTGAGCACAATTCTCTCCTTCTTCAAGTTCCTGCCCCTCAGCCCTGGTCCTCCAGTGGTGAACATCCACCTTGTCTTCAATGTGAGAAGGTCAAGTCCCTGCCCCCGTCACTGATCAGTCCAGTAGAAACGGGAGCCATAAATCTAGAGACTGATGAAAACATGCTGACTCTGGCTATGTGTTCAGAAAACACACTGTTCTCTGGGTATGACATGCCCGGCGCCATCTTAATCACAGCAGCCGTGATTACTATCCCGGAGCCTCACAAGACAGTGCCTATTAACTCCTAGAAGGAGTGAGGGTCGCTAGACTGTGGCACTCATTCTTTCCTGCCTACTACCAGCCACTTGCCACCCTGCCCCAGCTCTTCCTGGTCTCAGCGGGTGCTGAAGTACACAGGTGGATGCTAACTGAAGGGGTAGCTCTATTCATGCAGCTTTTGGGGAGGCCATCACCCATGTTGGGTGGAATTTGGTGAAGCAGCTCTTTTTAAAGTCAGCCACGCTCCTGTAAGTATAAACCCGGTGGTCAACTAAACTGGATTTGGACGGAATAGTTTCTTTGGTCTGTGGTTGGTGCCCTACTGTTGGCTCATGGCTTCCCAGGAAACGTCACACACTGGCCATCCCCCATGTGGGTGCCACAAGCTGGTCTGCCCCAGAGGTGACACAGAAAGAGAGCAACCTCTTTTGAGTTTCTCATCCTGAGAAGAGGAGGCAGGGGAGATGGGGATGATGCTGGGTGCCCTCCTTGCTAGGAGGCTAGCTGTATGCTCAACATCGTGGGGTCAACCCCAGTATCCTCGCTCTCCCACTCTGGTTCCATGCAGAAGGCAGGTAACTGCGGGTTCACCAGCAATGTTCTTCACCTCTCTGGTTGCTATCCTGGTTGCTAAGGGAGGACGTGCACCTGGGACCTCCTCAGCAGCCTTTTTCCTTTCTCTCTCTTTTGCTGTGATGTTTCTGAGACCACAGAAAGATGGATAATTGGGTCTGCATCTGCTCTGAGACCTGATCAGAAAGACCTAAGGGGCTTCCTTAGCCACCTGCCATGTTGGCTGAGACCTCTGGGAAAGGCAGAGGGGACAGACACTCCAGTCTTAGGCTGCTACACAGATCAATACAAGTCACACGGTGCTCTATGCTGGCACCACACAGCGAACAAAAGGCAAAGTGGCATTTCACTTGTCATGGGATCTGACACCGAATATGATTAACTTTTAATGACAGAATGAAGAGATTTCTTCGGTAGCTTAATCAGCCTTAGAGGAAAACTTTATCTGGATTTTCTAACCACAGTGGTACCCGTAATTATGTGTGGCTTGTTCAATTGGAAATGCATGGAAATTGCAAAACCAAGATGGGATTTCAAAGATTTAATTAAAAAAAAGAAAGAAAAGAAAAAGAAAAAAAACCCTCAAAAATAGCTCATTCATTTTTTATGCTGATTACATATTAAAATAATATTTAAATGGGCTAAATAAAACATTCAAATTATCTTCTTCATACATATTTTTTTTAAGGCTAGCCTCAAGTCATCCAGGCTGGCCTGGAACTCACCATGGAGCCAAGGATGACTTTGAAACTTGTGATCTTCCTGCTTCTGAATGGTCACAGACCAGTACATAACCCATTGGCTACACTGATGCTCTGAATATAAATTCATAAGATCTCAGCAGCACTTTAGATGGGCATCAGGCAAGCAGCAGGGGTGCCTTCCAGCAAATTCTGTTAACCCAGCTGGGTCTCAGTTTCCATGTTCGGAGGGGGCAGGAGATATAAATATTGTTCCACAGGGGTTTGTATGGAGAGCAGTTCCAAATACCTGGGCAGAGGCTCTGGAAAAAGCCGGGTGTAGCTGCCTGCCGTTTCATAGCTCCCTGGGGGAATATAGATACCACACCGCTCCTTCCCCCGCCACACTACTGTCCATTTGATATCCCCCAAGTAAGAGGAGAGTGTGGGCCAGGTTAAAAGCTTTACTCTCCATCCCAGGACCCTGGGGGAAGAGACTACCTCAAAGAGAACAGCCGGGGGCTTCCTCAATATGCTAGCTGGAACAAGATGGCCAGCACCTAGTCAGTCTCCCTCAACTTACATTGTACAGCATAGGAGGCTAGAACCACGGCTGAGTTGAGAGGGCACGTCAACCTGTCGGGAGAGACGAGGATGAGGTGAGACAGAAGAACCATGGGCACGCATAAATCACGGACAGCCTGTGGCTTTCTTTGTTCCCTTAACTGTTAATGAGCAACGTGAATCTTTTTTTTTTTTTTTTCGAGACAGGGTTTCTCTGTGGTTTTGGAGCCTGTCCTGGAACTAGCTCTTGTAGACCAGGCTGGTCTCGAACTCACAGAGATCCGCCTGCCTCTGCCTCCCAAGTGCTGGGATTAAAGGCGTGTGCCACCACCGCCCGGCTAGCAACGTGAATCTCAAAGGCAACTGCCATACTAACTGTTCTCAAATGACACAGGGAATACCTTAGAGAGTTTTTTGATTAAAAAAACCATCACAAAGGCCAGGATGCTGACGGTCTGAGGTTGGGTGGCACGCTCATATTGCAAGAGGGAAAGGGAGAGAATGGAACCTGAGACGCAAGCAGCCTTCCATGCTTTCTAAGAGACCCGAGACTTGCTGGGCTCTGACTACCTCTTACAGGACTCTTGGATGCGTCAGTCCTGGAATGGTGACACCTTTTAAAATGGAAAAAAATAAAAGGGGGGAAGAAAGGCATTCTATGTTTTAACAATTGCAATTACTTAATTCACTAACTCCTGACGATTCCTCAACCCACGGACCTTGCTGAGGTTTTCAGGACTCAACCATCTGCCTGTCTCTCTGTCTTCTGCCACCCACTAGGAATCCAGGCCTGGCCTAGATTTGTTCTTATTTCCAGTTAACCTCGCTGCCCCCCTCCCCCAGATGCCTGTTCTCAGCGCCATCACCTGTCTTTGTTCTTTTTTTTTCCTCTCCATTCAAATCTGACTCTGTGGTCTGCTCAAGACCTCAGCCACCAGACCTGGAGCAAGGGCCCCTGCTGGGCGGAAGAATGGGCTGGAAAAAGAGTCCTTACCAGCAACACTGGCAGACAATGAGATTTTAAAAGCATCTTCCAGCCTGGTGGCAAGCGGAGAGAACATGTAGTTTCCATGGCAGCCTATGAAGTTCGCACGTGTGAGTCATCACTTGCCTGTCTAATGGGGTGGCCCCCAGCATTCCCCCTTTCTGTCCACTGTACTCCTGCAGGTTCTTGAGGTACATACGAAGGTTGCATGCCCTATCTGAAGGCCCCCTGGTCCATGAGTAAAGCAATTCTGAGTGTTCCAGTGGAAACTCGTGTCTCTCTGGGTCTTTGGATGCTCCTAGGTCTGCTCATTATCTATCCATTCTGAATCACAGCATCTTCAGGAGAGCGGGGAGACAGGTAGGTGACGAGCACAAGTGGCCACTCTCCTACCAAGATGAGCTTTGCTTACTGTCTAGCTAGTGTCTTTGCTAGAAGATGGATTTGGGGGACAGCCAAGAAACAAGCTATAGAGGCTGAGACTAAATGGAAAGAACCTATGGAGACTCAAGAGGAAAAAAAAATCCCAACTGGGCGGTGGTGGCGCACGCCTTTAATCCCAGCACTCGGGAGGCAGAGGCAGGCTGATCTCTGTGAGTTCGAGGCCAGCCTGGTCTACAAGGCTAGTTCCAGGACAGACTCCAAAGCCACAAAGCCACAGAGAAACCCTGTCTCAAAATACCAAAAATAAATAAATAAAATCCACAGAATGGTCGCTGTTCAAATACCTAGTCTAGAGCAGTAACCTGTATTCTCCTTTCAGACTTCTTTCTCTGGGGTTCAGGCCTCCGAATGTCAAATAAAGGGACCGCCCTGGATGACCCATCTCTGCAGAGAAGAGATGGTCCTACAGTACCGGTTACCAGTGACTAGTCAAACCAGTCAGGAAAGTTGATCTCTCAAGGCAAATGCTAATGGGACCACAATATCCTTGGCCACAGATGTCCTAATACACACCTGGGATGAGCCTGAGAGCAGGTGGTGGGGCCACCTGGGGAGCTAACAAGGCACTACGGGGTGGGGGGTGCTACTTCAGGGTGTAGATTCCTCCTAGCTCATCTGGATGCTCCAAGAAGCATCTTGTTTGGGAAAGCAAAAAGGAGGACAATATGGCCCAGCGTTCTGAGTATAAGAAGGCTGAAGGGGAGGCCCTGGCCAGGTGGCCAGCACGGGCTGGAACCCGCCCCATAGAACAGGCACTAGGACAGTATTTATGGAAAAACAAGGTGTCTGAACATAAGGGAGCCATGGAATGGGTTTCCATGCCTGCAAAGAACAGCCCAAGAAGGGGCGCCAGGCATGTTCTGAAGAATAATGAGGCTGACTCACAATACAAAAGAGGAGTCCCCAGCCCTGGTGCACAGCTTGTGCCGGGGGGAGAAGGGATGCAATGGGGAAAAGATACAGAGAGTTCATGATGCTCCTGTGAGGTGGGCTGTGATCACTAAACAGTCGGCGGTTCTGCTAGCCCCTCACAGAGACTCCCGTCTCTGGCCTGCAGGACCCGGAGCAGAGGGAAGCGCTGGTCTCTTTCAGCCTCTCCGTGTGCACACAGACACCATGTCTGACGTATCGGCCCTCTGCTTTAAGACCTTGCAGCTGCTCTCTCCTGTCTGGTGGACTGAGATACCCGCCTCCACTGGGTATGAAAAGCCCGCCCTCTGTTTTCCTCCAAGTCCACCACATATGGCTTCCAGCTGGAATGGGGGATGGGAGAGCCTTCTTGCTGTCCAAGGGAATCCAATTTTTAGTTTCTCCATCAACCCTAAATTTGGCTTAGCTCCAGCAACCCACAGTGAGTTTTCTAGGCCACAGTAGCAGCAGAGCTCCTGAAATCCTCAGTCAGCTGTGACCTCCACTACCCACACTGGTCTCACTGGCCTCATGGGCTCCTGTCTCATGTCACCCGGCACAACTGCCAGCCTCCTTGTGGTGCAGCAGGCCAGTGGCCTCTGATGACCCTCAGCAGTAGAACTAAAGTCCCAGGAAGAAGTGGGGGTGAGTAGAGTGGAAGTAGATGGGGCTCTTTTTCTGCTGTGGATTTTTTTCATAAGGCAAGAAAATGCTAAGGCGCCAGCAGGTGAGAGGGCTCAGGAGGCAAGGGCACTGCTGCATACGCCTGGTGACCAAGTTCAATCCCCTGAGCCCGAGTAGAGGTGGAAAGAAAGAACCAACTCCACATGTGTACGATGATGCATACATGAACACACAGGCATATGCACACACACATTCGTTCATCATGCATATATGCACACACAGGCATATTCACATGCATTCATTCATCAAGCATAACATATATGCACACAGGCATATTCACGTGCATTCACATCAAGCAAAACATATATGCACACACAGGCATATGCACACACACATTCATTCATCATGCATATATGCACACACAGGCATATTCACATGCACATTCATTCATCGTGCATATATACACACAAAGGCATATGCACACGCATATTCGTTCATCATGCATATATGCACACACAGGCATAT
>NC_022031.1:50427712-50439281 GCF_000317375.1 Microtus ochrogaster
CTCAAAAAACCAAAAAATAAATAAATAAATAAATAAATAAACAAACAAACATATCTTTAAAAAGAAAGAAAGTACTAAGGATTTGGAAGACGGTGTTCTGTGGGCTTGGGATTTTAATTGTGTTTCTAGCCACTCACAGCTACCTTCCAAGTGAGACGGCCTGGATATACCCAGAGTCCTGACTCACAAGCAGATGCTCACATCTGAACACAATTCCTTCCAGAGAGAAGAGGAATCACCCAGAAGTACTATGGGCTCAGCAACGCCTCTAACTTGCACCTATCTGCTACCTGATCTAAGGCCCATTTCACATCCAGGGTCTTTCCTTCCCCTTTAAAATCCCCAGGTCTCTACCAGAAAGATCCCTGGATCTTTTGTAATAAGAATAGTATCGAACAAAGTTTCTCCACCGCTAGCCTCTGTAAACCAAGGCGGAGTTGAAAACAGCCCAACATACGGGTTTTGTTTAAATTGAATTCTGCTGCCAGGAATGAGTGCTCATTAGATTAAAACCAGGAATCTGGCTAGCCTGACAGGAAAAGAAGAATATGAAATTCTCATTACCTTCCTTCGCAAACATCCATCTTCAGTTGTAAGAAATACAGATGCCTGGGAAACAATGGTGTTTGTTAGCGAATGCTCAACGTGCAATAAGCAAGCAGCAACAACAAAAACGCACTTTTAAAAAATATACGTATGCAAATACCATTTTACCTATTTGAAAACCTGCCTAGGTGCCCTGTGTGTGCTAGGGCGGGCTGAGGGGATGGATGGGGTAGGAGTCAAGGGTGCCCCACTTGCTGCATGAGCCTTCTTAACTAGGCATGGGGACCCCCAACATTCTGTACAAGCTGCCCCACACACTCACAGGTCAGTGCTCTAAACACCGAATGGGCATGTCTACCCCCCTTCCCCCCTTCCCCCGCTCCTCTGTGTGAAACTAAGGAAGTGGGCCCGTGAAGATCACATCTTGACTGTGGTGCAACATCCAGCAGAGCTTTTTCCTGTAGCCTAGGAACTATGGGTGCTGGAGCAAAAATATTGATAGCCTTGTTGCCAGGACCCAAAAATGGCAGAATCAGCTTTGAAAGCCCAGAGCTCTTCTGGGGGCAAACTGTTCCAGGCCCCTCAGCCCTGCAGGCTGCATCTTTGCCCTGAGACAGATAAGGGGGAAGAAAGGAGGCCAACATCAACAGCCCTGGCAAGGCCAGGAAGCACCGTGGAGGTATCTATATTTAGGGACGCTGCATACATGTGACGCTTGGCTCCTCTCCCCCACTCTTTTTTAAAACCCAGATTCAAGCGGGATTGACATTCCAGGGTCTAGCCAAAAGTGACAAAAGGAAAACCTCTTGAAAGCTAATACAGACAAGCGCAGAAGCACGGGGGTGTGGGGGGGGGGGTAGGAGAGAGATCAGGCTGGCAATTTAAACAAACCAGGCTCATATTCCTCGGGGTTGAGAAAGGTCAGGGAGCTGGCTGTTTTGAGACCTGAATGCTTCAGACAGTATTGCAACCTCCTATCTGCAGCCTGGGGCTAGTGCCTGGCTCTGTGGCTTTCTTCCTCATTTCTGCATCCCAGTCAATCTGTGAGGCTGTAACACCATCTCTGTTTAACTTCTTAAAACGTTATGATAAAGAACTTGCAAGAAAAAAAATCATACTACAAAATTAAGTAGACCTAAAGGCTATCTATCTCAATGAACTCGCTACAGTCTGGGGGAATGGATGCTCAGAGAGGTTTTATGGATTACCTTTGTTTGCTTTCTTTAACCTGGACATACATGCTCTGAGAAAAATCTCTGTGTGCTACATATAAGTCATTACCATGTCTTAATAGGATCTATTATCGACACTCTGTATTGTGTGAACCTTGGGCACCGTTAGACGGTATTAGTCACACAGGCATAGGAGTGGTTCACCTTTCTGTCAACTTGACTGCATTTAGAAAATCACCATGGAAACACACCTCTAGGTGTATCTGACGGCATTTCCATAAGTTTTAACTGATGATGGAAGACCCGCCCTGAATCTGGTGAATGACTCATGGACTGAGATCCCAGACCGAATAAAAGAGGAAATGATCCAAATACTAGTAGTCACCTGTACTTCCTGACTGTGGGTACCATGCGATCAGCTGCCTCCCACCCCCATCGCCATGCCTTCTACCGTGAGGGACTGGAGCCTCTAGAGCTGTGAGCCGAAGCAAACCCTCTTTCCTCTCGTAGTTTCTCGTTGCTGTTTAAGGATTTGGTCACGGCAATAACGAACGTAATAAAATACTCATGCTAACTCATGCCCACTCCGTCGTGGGATCATCTTTTCCACCTAGGAGAACATAGCCAGTTCTTTCTAGTTTGTTTCTGTTTACCCAAGCTAACATTCAATCAGAATTAAGTGTTCTCTCCCCCTGGAAGGAAACGGGGAGAAAGAAGAGAGAGGCAGAGCTGTAGTTGATCCACTGATAAACCCTGGGCTTTCATTGACGGACAGAAATGAGACCATGAACATTCACCAAATGCCACCTGGTCCTTGGCAAAGCTGAGTCAACCCCACAGCATCATGTGGAGAGAAATGAGAATATCAGAATGCACCCCAAACTTTGGAGGCTTTATTATTTCCCCCAGGAGTGCAAACCGTAATTAGAGATTGCCAGTAAGCAGAATGCTGCTTAGAATGATCTAAATTTATCAGTAACAGCAGTTGCGGAGGCTCACGATAAACAGTCATGTAAGCGCCCCCGAGAAGAAAGGAAAGCGATCAATGGGAGCGACTCGGCATGTCTGACTTTAGCAATGTTTGACCCCCCCTTTGAGAGTGCACTCCATCCAAATCCTGTGACCCCTGCCTGTCAAGATGACACAAACTACAATCACCCAGAAAGACAGTCTCAATGAGGTACGGTCTGCATCATCTCAGCCTGTAGGCATGTCTGTGGGGATTGCCTTGATAAGATAATCAATATGGGAAGAGGCAGACCATTGTGGGCAGTACCATTCCCTAGCAAGGGAGTTCAAACAAACCCCTTCCTCTCCTCTGTTGCTTTTGGCTAGGTTGTTTTAGCACATTCACAGGATTTAAAATGGAACAGACCTCAACTTCAGGAAAAGAAAAACAAAACAAAACAAAACAAAACAATGACTTGTCTCCTGTCCTAGATGAGAAACGAAAACAACCAATGTCGTCATCACTACATCCCTTCTTTGGTTCTTTTTCTTTCTTTTCCTCCCCCTCCCCCCCCCCCCCCCCGGTTTTTCAGTTTTTCAGCCCTGGCTATCCTCAAACTCACAGAGATCTGTTTGCCTCTGCCTCCCAAGTGCTGGAATTAAAGGCATGTGCCCCCATGCCTGGCCCTTTCTTTGATTCTTGGGAGCCAAAAAGGAAACTCCTCTTTGGAGTGGCTATGAACCTAGAGCACATGAAGACTGTATGTGCCAGGGATTGAGGTGAAAGCTTTCATACAAATTAAAGAACAAAAATCAATCCCATGTGTGAATTAGTGGAGGAACCTAGTCCCAGCTGCTCACTGGTTAAAGGAACAATATGCTGCCCTAGTTCTTGCTGAATGTGATACCTGGTACCCACTGCTCAGGAGGAAGCGGCTATAGTGGCTGCACGCTATGCACCTTAAGGTGGGAGTGGATGTGACATCAGAACCAGTGACTCTGACGAGGAACTGACCTGTAACTCAGGTAAGGACAAGAATTGGTCTATCATTCATCTCCAGTTAAAATCTGCTCCCCATCATAGCCCTGTGTGTTCCCATCCCTACAGCTCCTCAGAAGATCTGAAGGTAGCCTCTCTGCTCCACAAGGCTTCTCTCTACCCTACATTCCCTAGATGTCCCCTGAGGGCACGAAGTCTCACTCCACAAGGTTTCGGCTTCTTTCCTGTGGGGGCATAGAAGCTGATGGCCATGAAGGGCATTGGACCATGAGATAAGGTTGATCCTGGAAGTATCTCCGGCAAGTCTTTCTACTCAGAGGCCTGCAGACAGGAAGTCTCACACCTGGGGCTCCGGCACTCCAGGAAAGAGATATGGTAGACGGTGACAGTCACCATACATGAGCTGGAACTTTTTAGCTGAGCAAAATCAATTTGGTGAGCCACAATGGTCACTTAAAAAAACTAGCACATGTACATATATAATTCTTCAAGGTTTGTTCTTTTTTTTTTTTCTAGATAGTGTATTGATACATGGCCTAGGCTGGTCTTAAACTCAAGGGATCCTTTTGCCTCTGTCTCCCCAATTATAGATGCTGCCATTGTATCTGGCTCTTTGTGGAATTCTAAAGCATCCCTCAAACAGAATCTGCTATTTCAGATTGTTCTGAAGAAACCCTGGTAAGGTAGTTTAAAACACCATCCTGACAGATGATGCTACCAGTTTTATGTCAGTCAGCTTACGACATGACGTGCTCAGTTGAGAATCTGAACAGTACTGTCCCTAGTTCACCAGAGTAAAGAGTCATGTGGTGATGGTGGTGATGATGGTGGTGTTGGTGGTAGTGGCGGTGATGCTGGTGATGGTGGTAGAGGTGAAGGTGATGGTGATGGTGGTGGTGGCGATGGTGGTGATGATGGTCGTGGTGGTGATGGTGCTGCTGGTGGTGCTGGTGTTGGTGGCAGTGGTGGTGATAGTGCTGGTGGTGGTGGTGATGATGGTGATAGTGCTGGTGGTGGTGGTGATGGTGGTAATGGTGAAGGTGGTGGTGGTGATGGTGATGATGGTGCTGATTGTGGTGGTTGTGGTTGGTGGTGGGGTGGTGGTGATGGTGGTGCTGGTGGTACTGATGGTGGTAATGGTGATGATGGTTGTAGTGGTGATGGTTGTGGTGGTGGTGGTGGTGGTGTTGGTGGTAGTGGCGGTAATGCTGGTGATGGTGGTGGCGGCGATGGTGGTGATGATAGTGGTCGTGGTGGTGATGGTGCTGCTGGTGGTGCTGGTGGTGGTGTTGGTGGCAATGGTGGTGATAGTGCTGGTGGTGGTGGTGGTGATGGTGGTTTTGGTGGTGATGATGATGCTGGTGGTGATGGTGGTAATGGTGAAGGTGGTGGTAGTGATGGTGATGATGGTGCTGGTTGTGGTGGTGGTGGTGGTTGTGGTGGGGTGGTGGTGTTGGTGGTAATGGCGGTGATGCTGGTGATGGTGGTGGTGGCGATGGTGGTGGTGATGGTGGTCGTGGTGGTGGTGCTGGTGGTGCTGGTGGTGGTGTTGGTGGCAGTGGTGGTGATAGTGCTGGTGGTGGTGGTGATGATGGTGATAGTGCTGGTGGTGGTGGTGGTGGTGGTTGTGGTGGTGGGGTGGTGGTGATGGTGGTGATGGTGGTACTGATGGTGGTAATGGTGATGATGGTTGTAGTGGTGATGGTGATGGTTGTGGTGGTGGTGATGGTTGTGGTGGTGGTGGTGGTGGTGCACCAAAATGATTCAAAGCAGCATGCACTTCACTGTGATTTCCCAAGGAGCCATCCAGGCCTCCCTTATCCAGGCTTCACATTTACCATAATAATAAACACAGTCCAGCCCCAGGGCCTGCCTCTGTGGAGGAAAGAAACACATACACAAGAAAGAAAAACAGAGTAATAAATGAACAAGTGGCCTTTACACATATTAAAAGCTAAAATATGAATGCTGTGTGCCATTAAAAGGAAGAAAGGAAAATGAGAGAGCGGTTTATGTCTAAGCTAATGGCATCTCTTTGGTGGGATTTTTTCTGCCATAAAATAGGATTCAATAATCCAGAACAGCTTCTTCTTCCCAGGGAGACAATTTCCCTCCTTAAGAACAACAAAGGGGCACATAACTAAAGGGCTCAGTGTGGCGTACAACAGGGGAAGCGGCTGGCACAGTCTTCCATCCCAAGGCAATATGACTTTCTTACTGCACCCTTCCCATGCCATCCATCCCACAAGCCCAAGTTTCCCTATCCCTTCCCTTCCCTCCCCTCCCCTCCCTTCCCTTCCCTTCCCTTCCCTTCCCTTCCCTTCCCTTAGGCCTGTTTCCCCAACCAGAAAATCCTCTAGCCTTGTCTTCCTCAAGGGACTTTATTCCGGCCCCTCAGATTCCACCTTACGTGTCCTGTGGGTGACTGCTCTACTCTCGGCCTGCTTGAGAAGAACTGGCTTAGCATCCTTAATACTCATAATGTTTACCAGATAGAGGAGGGGAGAGAGAGAGGGTCTCCACGCACTGGAAATTATACCAGTTTGGGGCTGAGACACAGGCCACAAACTGAAAAACAAACCTGCCAGTTAAAACTTTCAACCTAGGCACCCCCAAGGTTTTCTTGGATCACGATAGTTGGGGAGGTCATACCCCAATCAAGTTATGATTTGACTAGAAAACAAAGAGCACATTTTTGGGGGGCTCCCGATTTGTACAGACTAGATAGAGAACTTCAAGAGAAAAAGATCATTACCTGGTTTGCTCCTGTTGCAGTGTGTTGGGATCGGGTATAAAATATCTGACTCGAAAATGCAGGGTACAGGGGAAACCTCCTATAACATTTTTCAAAGACAAATTAGGTTTTCCCTTAAAAAGAAAAAAGTCAACGTACACAGTTGCTACTCCCCATAAAGGGAGCACTTTTCACTCAACCCCATTTTCCACTATAAAAGCTCCGACTTCAAGTTCAGAGTATATAAGTTAACAGTTCATAAGGCCCATGTACACCTAAAGGACTTGTAAAGCATCTGCCCCACTGTGGGATCACCTACTTCCGGTTGCACATCTTCCTTAGGGCCCTGCTCAAACTATGATACCTGTACTATCTATCCACAAATTCACAAAGAACGGAAGCAGCCTGCATTTAGCTCGTGATTTATGCCTCTGCAACACTTCCAGATAGCCTATAGAACTTCACCACCACCATGGCTACCTGCAGGCTGGTGGATCTATTTCACAGTCAGGGACGGAATTGCCTCTCCTGACTGGGCACCGGTGACAAGACCAGAACGCTCTGTAACACTGACTCAAGTTTTTGACTTGATTTTTTTTTTAACTAGAAAACACTGTCATAATTTCAAGGTAGATCACAACAGTCACTGTGACCCTGAGTGCTGTACCACTCAGATGTGACTTAGGCATCAACGCCAAGAGCCAGTTTGCCTGTGGGATAAAACTAGCCACGTGTCTGACCGAAGATCACTGTTGCCAAGACATGGGGAGACCCGACCTTGTTGACTTCACCCTGTCTCTGGCACTTGGTAAATCTGCCCAGGTCCTGTCTCCGGGCTCACATAGCACTTTCGTGATCTCTGAAACCCAAGTCCTTCTGTGATCTGCCCAGCTGGCTAATCCTTCTGCTCATCTCGTCTTCTGTCTTGGTTCATCCTGCCTCCACTCTGCCATCTCTTAGTTCCTTCCTTTGTCACCTCTGGGCTGGGGCTAGCAGAGTCTTTAATGGTGGGTGGGTGGGTGGGTACGCCTCTGTCTACACACCTAGCAACCAGTGGGTGGCGCTCACTCTGAGGAAAAGAGAGGCAAAGTCATCATCGTTGTCCCCCATCCCGCGTTCACTGTTCAGTCTCCCCCTTCCTTCGTTTGTTACTTTGGTGTTTCAGGTATAGTCTCTGTCTTTCTTGGTTCTTCTGTGGACTCAGAGAACACGCACACATGTGTGTGTGTGTGTGTGCGACCATGTGTGTGCGTGTGTGTGCGTGTGTGTGTGCCTGTGTACGCGTATACACGCACAAGTGAATATACATAGTACTATCACAGAACTCCTCTTTTCAACTTCTACACGTGACCTTGAGAGCAGGGCTCAAATCTGGCTTGCACCGCATTTCCCAGGTTTAGCACAGTGCTTTGCCTTGGTCAGCGCACTTAGGGATGTGTTTGCTGCAAGAATGAGTCAGAGAGAGATTGACAGACAACAGCTACCTAGGCCTCAAGTGACTGGCCACCTCCTGTGAGTCCAGAATCCTGAAGGGGACAGAGTAGGGTGAAGTCTCAAGAGGCAGCTAAGACACCTCACTGTGAGGTAGCAGGAGGCGTGCTCAGCCACAAAGGGTCAAAGAAATGAGAGTTAGCGCTTCCCTTCAGGTAACCGGTGATATCTGTGGAACTCTGGGAGTGGCCACGGACCCTGGGTCAAGAGGAAAAGCATTCTTTACAGAAGGAGGAGACGGAGGGGCGGTTCAGAGGAAGTCGTGTAGACAGGCCGAGTTAGTCTGGGACAACAGGTACCTATCAGGGCCAATGAGAGCCGCAAGGGCAGGTAGGCTGAGAAGAGGCGGCCAGAGGGTAGGCTGGGCATGACTGGAGTAGCTGTGTCACTCGGGGCTGAGAGTAACACAGGGGGGCCGCTCAGGACAGATGAGCCAGCATCTGTGGGAAGTATGTTGGAAGCTGTTGGAAAGTATGAGGGTTTATGTCAGTCTCTCTTTGTGCGTGTGTGCATACATGCACACGCGTGTCTGCATGTGCACGTGGAAACCACAGGCTGATGTCAGGATCTTCGTCCACTGCTCCCCATCTAATTTTTTGAGACAGGGTCTCTTACTGAACCTGGAGCTCATCATTTTGGCTAGGGGGTGTGGCCAGCCAAGTCCAGGAATCCCCCTGTCTCACTCATCCTCCCAGCACTGGGATCATGGGCACGCACCAAAGTGCCCAGCCTTTTACATTGGTGCTGGGATCCGAGCTCAGGTGCCTAAGCTTATACAGCCAGCACGTTTACCAACTAAGACATCCCCCTGGCCCTTTTATATCTATTTCTCATCCTGGGCTGAGAAGGCCCACCCTTCATCCACGTTCTCCCTTATAAACAGAAGCAAAGGCTCCCTTGTTGTGAGCTGCCTCCTCTCTCCTCACCACTCTGCACAGCTGGAATCCTTAAGGCTGCTCTGAAGCGCAGCCTAAGCATCTCTCCCTGGCCCCGCCCCCTCGAGTCCCCCGAAAAGATAGATGGCCACACCCCCAAGAACCAACACCAGTGAAGTCATACCCACCTTTCAGCTGCTTCCTGAGGGGTTTGCTTGCCTCGAGCCATCTCTGTGGAGTGAGAAAACACACATAAGCGGCAAGACCAGCCGAAGCAGGCAAGCAGCACTTCATATGCGGGGACACTCACGGGGGAGTCCACTGGGTCATCGCCATGTTGCAAGCCAAAGTACTCCTTCTCCGTCACGCCCAGGTGGCCGTAGGCCAAATCCAGAAGTGATTGGCCCAGATCTTGTTTCTAGATCAGAAAGCAGCAAGTGGAGAAAGTATTAAGATGAACCAAGAACTAGAAGAAACAATGTTGTCGTTTTTGTTTGTTTTTTACTGTAGAAAAAAAGGGAAACTAAACTCCTCAGAGTTTATGAATAGCTACTTCCCAGAGTTAACAAAAGCATTAATAGCACTCGGGAGGCAGAGGGAGGCGGATGTCTGTGAGTTCGAGGCCAGCCTGGTCTACAAGAGCTAGTTCCAGGACAGGAACCAAAGCTACAGAGAAACCCTGTCTCAAAAAATCCAAAAAAAAAAAAAAAGCATTAATAAATTTCAGGTTCACAAAACTGCACAAAGGATATAAAGTAGGGTTAAGACAAACTATATAAATATGACTGAGACACTCTGAGTTTAAGAGATTGGGGAGAAAGGTAAGTCAATAGAGTGCTTGCCTTGCAAGAGTGAGGACCTAAGCTTAACTCCCCACAATCCACGTGTGTACAGTGGAAGACACAGCCTGGGAGCCTGCTGGCCAAGCAATCTAGCCAAGTAGGAAAGCTCCAGCTTCAGTGAGATCGTGTCTCAAAAACCTAAGGCGGGGGCCAGAGTGGTTGACTATTTCCTGCACTGTGCAGAAGACCGAAATTTCGTTCCTAGCACACAAGCTGGGCAGCTCACAACACCAACATTCCAGCTACAAGGGGCCTAATGCTCTCTCCTGGACTCTGATTGCATGGGCACCATTAATGCAGACATATAAATAATAATAAAATCTTAGTGGGCGCACATTTTCAATCCGTGCGCACAGGAGGAAGGGGCAGGCAGATCTCTGTGAATTTGAAGTCAGCCTTGTCTACATAGTGAGACCGTGTCTCAAATGAATATATATGGAGAGAGAGAGAGAGAGACAGACAGACAGACAGATAGATAGACAGACAGAATGGTTCAGAAAATAAAAATAAGGCGGAGAGCAATGAAAGAAGTCACCCAATATTGGCCTCTGGCTGCACCTGTCAGTCAACCTGACTGACGTATCAAGCTCCAGGTCAATGAATGACTCTGAGAAATCACATTGCAGGTTGTCTTCTGGCCTCTACATGCATGTGCGCGCACATGAGCACACACACACACACACACACTCACACACACACACCACACAACACTGCGAACTTAACTGAGCTTTCTAAATTGCTTCCATCCCTTAGCTGAGGCTCTCCAGTGACTTCTGGAAAACGCACGCGTTACACAGCAAACACACCATGACCTGCCGCGGATTACCCACAGCCAACGCTAATCCCAGGTCAGCTCCTGTTGGCTGTTTGGGGCCCAGCTGCAGCTCCTTCCCCAGGAGGAACCCAGAGAGTGTGCAGCGAGGAAAACTCTCCACTAACAGCTAAAAATACTCGAATGCCATCCAAAATACCCTCGAAGTGACTTGGCGCACGTCCCCTTGTGGGATTATCTGCCCCGCTGCTTCTCGGGCATCGGAAGTGAGAAGCCGGTGGGGACATTCAGCCACACTTCACTCTGTAGTGGGACTCAGCGGCCTACTCCAGTGTTTATGGGGCAGCCTGATGTGGGCGCTGGGACAGAGCCACCGTAAGCAGCGCTCTCCTTCCTCGGTGACTAACACGGAGTGTCAACCGCTGTCAAGGGCTTGGAACCAGTCGAGACACAGCAGGTAGAGTCCTTGGAGGATGTCATGAACAGTGGGATCCACCTGGGGACAGGGACAAGGAATCCCTCTGTGTCGGGATGACAGGGTGGAGTGTCACCCTTCCCTTCTGTCTAGTGGGCCCACCCAGCTTGAAGCTGATGGCACAAACAAAAGGTGGCTTTGGTTGGTGGGCGGTGGGGGTGGGGGGGATGAGGGGGAGAGATGTACACAAGAGCAGCATGGAGCATTTGGGAGACTTCAGATTCTATTTTAAGAGGTCGCCCTCCCAGGAATGCTTTCAACCCAACCATTTAGCTCAGGACAATGCAAGTCAGAAATAGACAGGTAGAGAGAGGCTCTCCCTGTGAGCTTCTGAGAGCAGGAAATGTGTAGAAAGTGGGTCGCTGTGACCAGGGTGGGGAGAGTTAGGTAACTCGGACATTCCTGCGGCAAGATCTTTGGGGTGACTTCATGGAATCCGGTCTGTTGTAGAGAGCATGAGCCTTGCCTATTTCCAGAATGCACCACCTTGTATCCTGAAGGCTTCAGAAGCTGCCAGCATCCGTTGCAAGAACGTCTCTCCATGGGTAAAGACAAAAGCCCACCTGTTCCCCCAAGTTACCAATTCAGATACAGTGTGCGTGGGGTGTGTATATATGTGTGTGGTGTGTGTGTGTATGTGGTGTGTGTGCTATGTGTATGTGTGTGGTGTGTGTGCTATGTGTATGTATGTGGTGTGTGTGTGTATGTGGTGTG
>NC_022031.1:50439448-50483950 GCF_000317375.1 Microtus ochrogaster
TGTGGTGTGTGTGCTATGTGTATGTGTGTGGTGTGTGTAGTGTTCGTGTGTGTGATGTGTGTGGTATGTGTGGTGTGTGTATTGTCTGTGATGTGTGTAGTATTTATGTGTGTGGTGTGTGTATGTGTAATGTTTGTGTGTGTATGGTGTATGTGTGTGGTATGTGTGTGGTATGTGTGGTGTGTGTAGTATTTGTGTGTGTGTGGCGTGTGTAGTATTTGTGTGTGTGTGGTGTGTGTATGGTGTGTGTGGTATGTGTATATATGTGTGGTGTGTGTAGTGTTTGTGTGTGTATGGTGTGTGTGGTGTATGTGTGTGTGTGTGGTGTGTGTAGTATTTGTGTGTGTGTGGTGTGTGTAGTATTTGTGTGTGTGGTGTGTGTATGGTCTGTGTGGTATGCGTATATATGTGTGATATGTGTAGTGTTTGTGTGTGTATGGTGTGTGGTGTATGTAGTATTTGTGTGTGTGTGTGGTGTGTGTGTGTTGATGCTGGGATAACATCCACCACCCTCATCTCATTATTTTGGACAGAATTTCTTAGTGAATCTCAAGCCAGGCTGGCTGGTCAGGGAGCCCAAGGGGTGCTCTTAACTCCACCTCCCACTTTAATTTATTATGTTATTAGCAACTGTAATTTATTGATACCACACTCACTTGGCTTCAACTCTGCAAAGTAGCCCTCAACATCTGCCTTGCCACTGAGATCCAGGCACTGGGAGGCGCCATGCCCATCATATCCACGCTAGGCACTGAGATCCAGGCACTGGGAGGCACCATGAGATCCAGGCACTGGGAGGCGTCATGAGATCCAGGCACTGAGAAGCGCCATGCCCATCAAACCCACATTAGCCACTGAGAACTGAGAGATGCCATGCCTGGCAGTCCACACTATCACCCAGTATCACCTGACCATCTGACTCTCATCAGTGCAATGCCAAAGCCCTGTGTTCTCGCTGGATTGCGTCTCTTACCTCTGAACTGCAGAATCCAAACATTCAGGTATCAATTCTGCTCAATTCTCCTCCTTCCCCAAAGAATTAAAATAGAATCAAAGCCAGGTGTAGTGGCACACATCTTTAAACCCAGCACCTGAGAGGTAGAGGCAGGTAGATCTCTGTGCGTTTGAGCCCAGTCTGATCTATACATCGACCAGACCAGGGCACAGATATACAGTGAGACCATATCTCATGAAAAAGTGGGAGAAGGGGAGGACAAACCAGAGCAGCAAAGCACATCAGAGAGGCCTGCCAGCAAGTCCTATTGGTCCCATCTTCCAGCTGCCTCCTTCCAGTCACGCCCACAAGACTGCTCTATCCACCACCAGAACCTGTCTCAGGGACTGCGACTCAGTCTCCCAATCATCTCTATCCCTGGCTGCTGAGGACCGAGTGACCCTTAAGTCAGGCCATGTCAGGTCTCTATCCAGCCCTCTCTACACTGCCCAGTGTAGAAGCCAGCGTGCCCAGCTTCCAGTTGGCCTCCCACCCCCAACCCTTCTCGATATCTCTGACCTCACTTTCCTCTGGCTCTCCTCCCGTGGGGCTCACGCTGTTCCAGATGTGCCAACCTTCCGCCATGTGGGTCCCAGGCTTGGCCACAAGCACCTTTACTCACTGAGATATCTTGTCCTTCTCTTTCTAGACCTTTCTCGAGATGATAAATAACACATCCCATCCTCAGAAGAACCAAGCATGGCCTTAGAGACAGCCGAAGAACAGAGTGGGGCAGCAGTGGGGAGGAAGGCAGGGAAACAGATCTCTGCTAATCACCGCCACTGTTGGCTGGCGCTTGAGTGTTGTGGGCTGCTGAGGACTTCTCGAGCTGCCCTGGCCCTGGTTTGGAAGAACTGAAAACTGCCTTCTGACCGCACCAAGAACACTAACAGTAGAAAGAAGAGAGAGAGAGGTTTTATGATTGGATAGAAGATGAGGGGTGTTAGTGCAAGCCTTTGATCCTAGACAGATGCAGACAGATCTCTGATTTCTAGGCCAGCCAGGCTTTGACAGTTAGTCCCTGTCAAAGGGGAAGAAGGAGGGGTAGTGGAGGAAGTAGTAGCAGCTACAGTAGGAGTCTGTTAGTTTTCATTATGGTTTAAGTGCTATGGGCTTTTCTGCTCAACACCCCCCCACACACACACCATTGTGTTTGTTTGTTTTAAGACACAGTGTCATGTAGCCCAGGCTGGCCTCAAATTCACCTCCCAAGTGCTGAATCATAGGAATTTACTACCATATCCAGCCCATCTCCTTTCCTTTCTCTGCATATTTTTTTTTTCAAAAGAGATAGAGTTTCCCTGTGTAACAGTCCTAGCTGTCCTGGAACTAGCTCTTGTAGACCAGGCTGGCCTCGAACTCACAGGGATTCACCTGCCTCTGTCTCCCAAGTGCTGGGATTAAAGGTGTGCACCACCACCGCCCGGCCTCTCTGCATATTCTTTAAAAGATGGGGCACAGGTGACTTGGGGCCGGACTTGATGCTGTGAGGCTTGAGAGACACCGAGAAGTCTTGGACATAGGCGGTGTGTGGAGCGTGGGCATGCAGCCGGCTGAGGCAGCTGCTGCTCTTGCCTCTCACAGCTGCTTACGTGAAGACCTGAGATCAAGGGCTCTGAGCAGGAGCCAGGCCCTTATGGAGTGCCGCCATCCATGAGGCTGAGCATCTCACAGGGCACAGCTGTGTGCCCAGTCCTGGGCCAGGGCACCCGACCTGTCCTCAAGGGGTTCACAGTTTAGTAGGAGACTAATAACCTAGTGATTCTTACTATTTTTAAAATTGCAGAGTCACGTGGGCTCTATACAGAGTATGGTCATCCAAGGGCCAGTTCTGCCTCGGGGGAGGGAGGGAATGGAGCCTTCAGACAGGTCCCTCAGAAGAATGGAAAAGGTGAGACACGGGCAAAGGTTGCAAGGCTATGCCCAGCCTAGGCTCACCATCTGAGATCTGAAAAGCCTTCATTTTTCAGTCAATCTCTTACAATTTTGTAAGCCAAGAACTTAAAACTATCTAAGAGAATTTCCTCAAACTCCCCTCCCCCCTCCAAAAAAAAGGGGAGTACTTACGTTAACTTTAAAGGTCTGTACCACGCCATCCAAAAACCGTATACTACAGATGACCTCGGATCGAGTTTTCTCTTTGGGTAATTCGGAGGTTCGTATATTATTAATTCTTCCACCCAACGCACGTAACCGGGAGGTCATAACGACCGCTGAGTAACCTGTAATATAAGACGCCTGTCAGTGCTTTCAAAGGCAAAAGATCAAGTCCCACACAGTTCCTGACATGAGCCGGCTTGGGTGCCCAGAGCATCAGCTGCAGAACCTGCAGGGAGGAAAGAGGGTAACAAGCCGTCTTTGCATTTTACGGTTGACCTGGGGGTCAAACGACCCCTTCACAGGGGTCACCTAAGACAGTCAGAAGACACAGATATTTACGTTATGGATTTAAAACAGATGTGCGCTGCTGCGCTAGGCTTTCAATACAGATGCAAGGGAGTCCGGACCCTGGCCCTCACACTTTCATGGCAAATGTTTACCAGCCGAGCATTCTCCCCAGGCCCTTGAGATGCTTTTAAGAAGGAAGCAACAGGCTGGACTTGGTGGCACAAGCCGTTAATCCCACTACTTGGGAGGCAAAGGCAGGTAGATCTCTATGAGTTTGAAGCCAGCCTGATCCACAAAGTGAGTTCCAGGGCAACCAGAACTACTAGAACAGAGACTTTTTCTCAAAACAAACAAGAAACCCCTTCCCCCCCCCAAAAAAAAACCTAAAAGGAGGAAGTGGGGGGAGTATCACATGGCAATTTAAAACCTGACCACTGTGTTTTGGAAGAGTAAGGAAACTGGTTCAACCAACCGCTCCATGATGGGATGGTAGGATAAAAAGGCTAACGAGATTTGAAAACCGAGCACACGGCCACAGCAGCCCCGCGGGTGTGCTGAGTGTCTGGACCGCCACAGAGAATACAGGAAGCACAATTCAGCATGGAAGGGAGAAGATGAGATTAACTAATTGGAAGAGCGAGCGCAGAAGGAAGCTTTAGAGAGCACGTGCCCCTCCCTGCTTCAGCCGGGCTTCCTGCTTTCCCCCTCATTCTGGGTGCTCTGAGCAAGTGCTGCCCCTTCAGGGTTGCCAGTCTCCCGGCCGTTCTCAATCCTGCTCACTGACGTGCTACACTTAGAACTCACGGTGTGTGCTTCTGGCTGTGTTTCCCACTACACACCAAGCTCCATGGAGTAGGAATAAGGTCTGCTTTTGTTCGCTGTACCAATGACACCCAGCTCTGACAGGCAATCCATTAAGTCCTTGAGTAAACCGATAAATGCCCAGAAGAATTAGACAGAAAGTGAAGTCATAAAAGCCTGGGGGGGGGGGGGGAACCACGTTAGAAAGTGACAGGAAGCTCAGGCTGACAGAGCAGTGCAGGCAGGACAGAAAGATGGCGCGAGGGTGGCTGGAGGGGAGATGTCCTTCAGTCCAGGGCTCCTCCCACTGCAAGCTGAGGAGACGGAGCAGGACTGGACCACAGTGCAGTGATTCTGCGTGGGGTCTGAGTGACTGTGTGAATCTTAGTCTTCCAAGTGATGCTCGAGTTAGACACTAGCCATCCAGGGTCTGTCTGCTATTGGGGAACAAGGCTCAGACACCCAGAAAGACAGCACCAAATGCCAGGGCAGGGCCAGAGGGTAAAGACCCGGGCGAGCGGTGAGAAGACAGACAGACAAGACAGACAGATGTGTGTTACCCTGCAGAGAGAGACCAGAGGGCGGAGCAGACCAGAGACTGAAAATTAAGTCTCTGGGACAACAGGGATGGATACAGGAAGAGGACAGAAGTGGTGTGCCGGGTCCCTAACATAAATTGAAGGAGTTCTAGGTAAAAGTTCTAGCTTTTAAAAGTACTAGCTAGGATAGGAAATCTCAAATATTAATGAAAAAAATCCCTGGGACTGGCAGTGAGAGAAAACACACACACACACAACCACACACAACCACACACACACACACACACAACCACACACACACACACAACCACACACACACACACACAGAAAATTCCACCCACCCCCACCTCCTCCATGCCCTTTTCAATAAAAATGTCACCAGAATCAGGGATGCATTTTCTGAGTAATACAAAAAGTTATCAAAAGACAACAAATGTGTCCCCGACTGCGTTATCCCACACACAACTGAAAATGTCAACTTCGCTGCTTGCTTCTCGTTAAAGAATCTCGGGTGAATTGTGCTTTTTGGAAGCTACAATAGCATCATTATGAAGTGTAGTATTAACAGGCAGCACCCCTCAGAGCTTCCCGAAGCAACTTCTGAAAATGAGGCTTTCATTGGTCCTGCCTCCCACGGGGACTCAGCACACGGGGCCTTTGGGAGTCCCTCAGAGGGCAGACTGGGAGCTGAGGTTCAGACAGCGGCTTTTCACATCGCTGGCCTTAGAACATAGCCACATCTGCAGAGCAGATAGAGCAGACAGTCTCACACAGACCCTGGACATAAAACCAACAGGGACTTCAAGGAGGAACCCAGGAATGAAGACAACATGAACTGATGAGCCAACCACAGGCAGAGTTCAGATGGCCATTCCCCTAGGCCAGCATGGGAATCCCAGCACTGGAAACTGAACTTCCCAGCATGGTCACAGAATATACTCAGAGAAACTTTTCCCTTTTCCCTGATTGTCACACGAAGGCCTTGGAGCCTAAGAGCGGTGTCATTGAAAGGTATTTTATGAGAACCACAGAATGTTCTTCCTGTGATTGTCCCCGGAGCAAACCCTGATAAGAGCTTGCCCGCTGCTAAACTACATATTGTCAGGCCAGGAGGTGTTTCCAGATTGTCTTGAAATTGTATCTTAAACAGTCTGCTTGGACAACAGACGCTGAGTAATTGCCCTGTTTCCTGTACCGCAGCAATTGGGGAACTCGGAATTTCTATGGCTTCCTTTATAAGCCTCTTAATTCTTAACAAAGCCAAAACCCAAACGGGAACACAGTGGCCTCGGTAACCACAGACCACCACAGCTGCAGGTGAGAGCACTGACATCATGGGAGCCAAGCCCACGATTCCAATCAACAAGCTACAGCTTGGGGAGGGCTGGAACCCTCCGTGGGCTCTACTGTGATTCATATCTTAATCAAGGACGAGATCCGGAAAGCATTTATAGAAAAAGCATGCTCTCGTGATGCACACGGCTGGGGCTCGGTCAATCCTGCAAACGCAGAGATGGAACACTACAGAAGGTGCCTCACACACACCAGATATCCAATAAAAGGCATTGTGTATTTATGTTTATTTACTACCGTGGAGATGGGATCTCAGGCAGCCAAGGCTAGCCTCCAATTTACTACATAACTGAGCCTGGGCATGCCCAAGTGCTAGGATTACAGGTCTGCGCCACCGTGCCAGGATGCAAGGCTAAATTTCAGATGTGAACAAGCGCTGGACTATAGAGTCCAGATTTTGTAGGGCTATCTTGCAGACAGAAAAAGGTTTCCTTTCTCGGATGTTATTCCTTTTAAAGCAATTCACTGGGTGTTCAAAGCCAGTCACTGCTACGGACGTTAAATACCTCTGAGATGGGGGGAGAAAAAAAGGAAATTAGACCTTTAGCTGAAAAATGTGTTTCAAGGCCTAGGGATGTAGCTCAGTTGGTAGAGTGCCTGCCTCGTATCCATGGGGCCCTGGGTTCGACCCACAGTACTGCATAAACCAGGCAACACCCACAGGCAAGCCGGCACCTCAGGCGGAGGTAGAAGCTTAAGGTCTCGAGACTTTCAGAAAAACATAAACAAGTAAGCAAATATTAGTTTAACGGAGACAGGGTCTTAGGTCGTTTAGGCTGGCCTAGAAGTTGTTAGATGGTCAAGGATAGCCTTGAAAGTCTTGGTGCTCCTACGTCCACTTGCCAGATGCCAGGACTAGGCAGGCTGCACCACACCCTGATCTTTTTAAAGAAAACAGTCTGGATTTACAAAGAACGGGGCATGAGTTTTCTACGTCAGAAAACCACGGGTGGGCCTTGCTCCTAGAACCAAGCCAGGCAAGCACACGCAGGCTGACCTTGGCAATACTACCATCTAGTGGCCACCATGAGAAAGCACGCGGACTTGGGGGCGACGCAGGTGTCAGCTCTGATCCTGTTTCCCAGGCAGCTCGGCTGCTTTCTCCTAATCCTTCTTCCCCCACCGGGCTGAGGAACGCTTTCTTCCCCTCTCTTTCATTTTTTATTTTCTTTCCTAATTTTGAGTATCAACAGATGACCGATCCGCTGGAGAGGGAGCTGTCTAGCACAGAAAAGAACACAACGTACCATCAGCCACCTGAGGCAATGACTCACCAAATTGCCAGCATTTCTTTCTCAATTATCAATATTTAATAGATGGGAGAGAGATGCTTTATTTGGCTGCTAAGAGAGTATCAGTATTGCCTTTTCTTTTTGCTGGGAACACACAGAAGTTGGGCTGCATTTTGTACTAATTTAGTCTTGAGGTGGGGTGGGGTATAGAGGGGGAGTCAACCCTGCCTTAACTATCACATCACACATGCTTTATGGTTCAGAAAACCAGTTCTCCAAGCGCTGCGTCCACCTGACATATGATGTCCCAGGCCTAGTTTTGAGATCAGGCTAAGTAAGGTGTCCCTTAAATCCTAAAGGAAGTGGGCGTGCCTTCCTACCAATAAAACTTTACAGCGGTGGAAAGGTGATTCTGGGGATGAGGCACTGGCCATCTAGTGTGAGGACTGGAGTTAGGGAGTCTGGATCCCAGCGCCCAAATAATGTGGCCACCTGTAACCTCCGTGCTCAGGAGGCGGAGGAAATGGGAGGTCCCTGGGCGGGGCAACTGGCTACCTGGACTAGCAGAATCCACGAGCTCCAGCTCCGAGTTGAGCAAGAGAGGGTATCAGTACATAAAATGGACCTTGATGGTGGAAGACATCTCCCACCAAGCTCTGGCCTCGGTGGGCACCTGTGCTCAACTGTATACAGGCACACACACATACACATGATCAAAAACGTAAGAGACAAGCAGGTGTGATGGTGTACCCCTCAATCCCAGCACTCCTAAAGCAGAGGAGGGTCTGAGATGCACACAGTCTTGTGCACACGCCCACACATACACATGCACAGCACCCAGGGCTTGCTCTCAGGCACAGGCTACGGGTCGGATTATCACTTTACTCCTAAACTCTTCAGCACGGGTCTCCCAAGACCAAGGACATTTCTCTCCTAACCACAGTGAAATGACTGCACCCAAGTAGACAAATGCCAAACAAGCGTTTATCTTACAGCTCTTAGTAAAGTTTTACAAATTAGTCTGGGCCTGTCTTCCCTTCCTCCTGCCTCGAGATGCAATCTGAAACCATACCTTATTTACTGTGACAGAGAAGCAAACCTCTAATAAACAACCCTTCCCCCCAGACAACGATACAGGCAACCCGGGAGCCACACACCGGAACACTGTCAACCACAATCTCCAGGATTTCTTCTGGCTTTGCCCATCTGTGCCTATGACCAGGGTCTTGGGGGCCAGAGTTCAATGTCAGCTTCCGAGGCTGCGTTACAGTTATTTCCCAGAGCTACGTAAAAAGCAGCTATCCCATCACTCAGGGTGGGAGAGGTGCTTCCTAGAGCATTGCTGATGCAGGGGCAGAGTTCTCCAGTCTGTATGTCAGGGCTTGGATGAGCACAGATGTCCAAACAAATAAGGAAAGTTCAAAAAGTGCTCTGACACCTGCTGTCCTGGCTTCAGCCCTCAAAGTAGCGGGCGTCGTCCTGACCCCAAATTCTTATCAATCTGGAACACCTGAGAATAAAGACAGGCACACACGCACACAGGGCATCCCTCTCTGAAGCACATGCAAGAGACAGCTAAAAAAGGAGCAGAGAGAGAGAGAGAGGTGCCTACATGCAGTGTGATTTATTAGGCTTGCCAAATGTTTTGAAGTTCAATTCAGCCCAAGTGAATTGAAAATCAGTGGTTTTCGTTTTCGCTTGTGAAATGCCTGCATACGTAGGAAAATACATCCATCACCACGGCTTTGGCTGATCAATTTTAATTATGTGCTGGTAACCAAATTATGACGCTGCACACGGCATCTGACCTTTTTTCTCACGGCTGTGATTTCTGTAAACCGGTCAATACCATCCACTCTCATTTTTACTTTTCTGGCTTTCTTAATTTCTTGAATACAATGCAGAACAATACAAAGGTTAATATACTAATTTACTAGTAACTTCAGTTTCCAATATACACAGTCAATACTGAACACCTACTAAACCAGGGGTGGGGAGACGGCTCAGTGTGTAAATTGTTTAGGGTTTGAATAGGATTTCCAAGCACCTATTATATGCTGGGCAGGCATGGATAATCCCAGCATTCGGTAGGCAGAGATGGGAGACCATGAGAGGAAGCTGTCTTCCTCTGCCTCAAAGAATAAGGTGGGGAGAGTGATTGAGGGAGGCTCCCAGCATCAACTTTGGCCTTCCACAGGCACACAAACCCACACCACATGTAACACACACACAGGCACGCACGCACGAACGCACGCATGCACGCACGCATGAACGCAGGCACTGTAGGACTCAGCCCCAAGACAAGCTCCATAGAGGCCAGAGTCTCGGTAGTTTACCCTGAGGCAATATCTGATTCTGAGAAAGACCACAAACTGAGACCACCCAGGCACCCTCCAAAGGAAATTCCTAACGTTTCAACCCTGGTAGATAGGATCACCTGCCAGCACACACCCATCGCTTTTCACCAGGACACCCCTAGACAAATGTCAGCCAATCAGGGGTCCTAAACTTTAGAAATCCCTCATCCCACACCCTGCTAATGTAACTTTTCTGGGTTTTGCCTTCAAATAATGCCCTCTAAGGAGGGTCGGGTACCTCCTCTTGCCGCAACTGCGCCAGTTGCTTTGAGGTCCCTGCCAACTTGTACTGTGCACACAATGAACCTTGCTTTTGCATTTCAGTGAGTCGGTCTACCTGGTGGTCTTCTGGGGTCCCCACGGACTAGGCACAGCACACACCACATGTAATGTACACACATACCCACACCATACATAACACATACAACATGTAACACATACCCACACCACATATAACATACACACATGTAACGCATACCCACTCCACATGCACGCACACATATGTCACATGCACGCACATACCACATGTAACACACATCTAAGTTAGAAAAACAAGTTTCTTCGTTAAAAAGGCACTTGTGCCGTGTGTGGTGGAGCACATTTTTAGTCCCAGCACTCGGGAGGCAGAGGCAGAGGCAGGTGGATCTCTGTGAGTTCGAGACCAGCCTGGTCTACAGAGTGGACAGCTAGGACTACACAGGGAAACCATGTCTCAAAACAAATGAAAAAACAAAAACAAACACAAACAAGGCATTTTCACATTTATTGCTAAATTAATATTAAAGTCGGTAAACAACTTCTCTTAAGTTTATATGCCAAAAAAAAAAACTTTAAAAATACTTTTAAAGCTTAAAGCCTGCTAACCAATGGTAATCACAATGATGTGAAAACAAAATGTAAAAAAAAAAAAAAGACCGGGTAGGCCTTTGCAAAAGGACTTAATACCTTTCGTTCCTAGGAAGCCATCAGCCCTGACTTCACACAACTCTGTCCCTAGATCTTTAACTGGTTGGCGGCGGTGGGGGTGGGTGGGGGGGCTCCCAAAGAAGCCCCACCATCACCAAAGCTGTGGATGGAAAATTTGTCCAATCAGTTCAATTCGAACCAAGACCTGTAATTAGCACCCTTGTTCTCAGACGACTTCAAAATGCCAAATAGTTTTCTTATTCTAGAGCCCGGGGTTTATTTATAGGTTTTATTTATAATATGGACAGCCTGGACATTGGGAGGTTAAGAAGTGGCTTCAGCACCTCTGAGTGCAGTATAAAAAGCAGGCTTCTGGAGCCGCAGGTGGTGGGAGGTTGCCTATAAACTTTATAGTATAAAGGGAAACAGGTTCCCAGCCCGGTAGGCCTCAGCAACCTTAACACAGATTTGCCTGGGGCAAGAGGAAACCAGGCCCAGCCTGGGAGCATGGCCACTCTGTGTAGGTACAGGAAGCCCTTTTCAGGACAAAGGCAGTCAAAAGTCCCCAGGTCCCAGGCCTCCCTCAGGTGGCTCTTCTCCCCAGCTGACAATACCGGTTGGAGAGACTGTTGAAAATGAGATTTTTTTTTTATTAGTTATTTTGATGTTTGGGAAGACATTATCATGCTGAAACCACACCTCACACCTCACAGGACCCACCTCTCCCCTCAGGATTGTTCCCTGGGAGACACACAGTGTGGGCTGTGCTGGGTGGGCCTGGCCCATGCACTCACCCAACAGGCACCGGTGAACTTGCCCTGTTCTCTACCACCTCAGTGAATCCAGAAGCCACAAGCCTGCCTGCTGGGACAAACAGGTCAAACACAAGGTCCAGAGATGGATGGTTCTGACCAGGTCATGCTGTAGAAAGAGACTTTTCTAGAACTTAATTAAATTTGGGCCAGGGTGTCTCCCAACGGCCTCCAAGTAATCCCCAAATTCCAGTCTTAAACTCGAGCATTTTTTGTCATCCCCCCCCCTTTCCTACCCCCCCCAGGACCAGAAGATCTTGTTTATAATTACTTTTGGCTTCCTTTGTTATTTCTTAGGCAAAGGAGTTCCGGATCATTTACTCACTCAGTATTCATTTACTCGGCCCCAGGCCAAGCCAGGAAGTGGCAAGGGAGTGGCTGGGAAGGCAGAGGTGCTGGGAGCCTAGCTTCCACAGGATAAGAAGCCTAGGGGATGGCTACAGAGCTGGGGACCTTCCGGGCTGATGGGACCAGCTCTCCGCAGTTTCCAGGCCCCGGGGAACGACTCCCCCGAAAGTCAGGAGGGGAAGTTCAGGGAGGTTTTAGGAGATCTGGGGCCTCTCTTGCCTGAGGGATAACTGAGATCTTAGTGAAAGTTCAAGGAAGATTAGGCCAGGTTTTTTCAGAGGCTTTTACACAAAAGAGGAATCCGGATCTGGTGGAAAGTGGGAACTACAGCTTAGCCACGTCCTAGTGAGGAGGAGCCTCGTCACTTTACTCACCTAGAAAAAGGCCGATTTCCCTCCCTCCCCGGACCGTTTGGAGCCTTTCTGAGAATACGTTTGCAAATTAGCCACTTTGTTTTGTTGTCGTTTTTATCTTGTTTTTGGAGATGGTGTTTCTCTTGGTAACAGCTTAGGATGTTCTGGAACTCTCTTTGTGGACCAGGCTGGCCTCGAACTCATGGAGGTCCGCCTGCCTCTGCCTTCCAAGTGCAGATTAAAGGTGTGCACCACCACCGCCTGGCTGGACTGATTCTTTTTAACCCAGTGGTTAAATAGGTGAAATACATAGGTTTTGGGGCCTGGGAGATGGCTTAGTGAGTGTGAGAACGTGGGTTCAAAGGTGCGGTCTAAGCTGGCCACCTTCTGTGTGGACTCCCAGAGCTCCTGTGGTAAGATGTGAGGCAGAGACAGGAGAATTCCCAGAGACTCACAGGCCAGTTAACCTAGACCATAGCACACAAAAGTGAAATACAGAAGAAAGACCCTGATCTCAATCGTGGGAGAATGCAAGCACCAACAGCCATGTTTATCCTCTGATGTCTACCAACAGGCTATGGCCCTCGTACACACAGGCACCCTCAAACACACAGTGCACTTATAGGAACAATAAAAGAAAGGCAAAGGGCACATATTTCTGCCCAACAGAAGAAAAAGCTTAAGGAAAAAGGCTGCATAATATACATAGTTACCAAAATCATTTGATAACCCAGAAATTCAACTTTTGGTAAAAGGAAGTGTCAAAATTATGCTTAAACAATTATGTATGCATAAGTATAATCATATTAGTATAACTTAGAGAAAAAGAAATCCACTTGTCCATAGTTAAGTACTAGATGAATGTAAACTCACACACACAACTGAAAGTAGTCTTCACACACGCAAAAAAAAAAAAAAAAAAGGCTGCATAAACAAGGGAGATACAGAGCTACTCACTGGAAGGGTGGGGGACCTCTGAAGAATCTAGTGGAATGTGGGCGGTTCTTAGTTGACCAACACCCATCACTAGAGGTAACAAGTGGAGGAACTCGATGACACCCGTGTTGAGAAGCATACTGGAGAGTATGATAAACGGGGACCAAAATCCTATCACGACTTCTGTTTTGAAAGTACCCAGGGTATATTTCTATTTATGGAAGCCATTCCCAACTTCTCAAACTGTCTTCTGACATAGATTTCCATGGAAATCATTCTAAATGGACGCCCCATTCTTGGAAGTTTTAAACGGTCCATCAGATCATGACCTGGGGGGCAGAGCAGTAGGAAGGCACAGCAAGGCGTTACGTAAGGCTTAAAAACTGGCAAAGACGTGTGCTCGGTTCTTAGCACTTTCTCCCTAAAATTAAGTGACCATCCTCTTTTCATCTTGCCTGTGGATAGTTCCACCAAGCTCAGAACAGACTGGAAAAAAACAGGACGGAATAAATTTACTCTACAGGAACATGAATCAAGTTGCATAAACTTTACAAAAATACTGTGTTAATATTTGCCCTCAGTCGTGGCCACACCCACTTGGGTGTCAGCCTCTGATATTTCTGTCTTGGGCTCCAGCCCCCGCCCCTTTACAGCCAAAAGCAGCAGAAGCCTCCACTAAAGAAAACAGCTAAAGTCACTTGGAAAGGTTTGAGATGTGCTAATCACGGTGAGACCCAGCCAAGAGGCTGGAATCTCACAGTGGACTGTCCTGCCAGCCTCTACCCCTGCCAACAAGCCTGAAGCCAGGGACAGCCTGGCCAGGAAAAAAAAACAATCCTCACGACCGTCATGCCGAGCCTTCCCCAAGCTTTTATCTCAAGGCAACACAGAAAAAGCTCCCAGCCTTACCCTTGCTCCCAAGCCCACTTTTCGGAGTACTTCCATTTTGATTATTCAGCTGAGGAGGCTTTTCTTCAGCTACCTTTTCTCTAGTGGCTTTCCTAGGCAGGAGCCCTGAGAGGCTCCTTCTAGCCCTAAAGCCCTCTGCCTGGAAGGCCTCAATCCCAAAGGCCATCTCGGCCTGGACGAGGTAGGCATTGTAACCATGCCAGCTGCCAATGCCTCTAGAAACAGAGATAAAGATGTACTTTCATGGTGCCTATTCAGCTTCCTGGGGTTTTGTCACTTAATAAAACTCTTTTTTAAGACTTAAAACAGCCAGGCGGTGGTGGCACACACCTTTAATCTCAGCACTGGGGAGGCAGAGGCAGGTTGATCTCTGTGAGTTCAAGCCCAGCCTGGTCTAAAGAGCAAGATTCGGGACTGGGGTGGGGTGTATGACTTAAAACAAGAGTTAGTATGCAAAATGCTGGTATTTGGGACTAAGTTGAAAGAAATGCATATGAACATTCAAACACCATATTGTAGAAACTAAATGTGCAAAAAATTGCAGAAATGTATAACTGTCCCTAGTATTAATAAAAGCAGATGTTCAAAGTCTTAAGAAAAAAATGTGTGTGCATGTGTGTATTACTGGCATTGCTGCATTTATTTGGACTGAGTCCCAACATGTGTTGAAGGCCAGGAGTGCTTGGTGACTTGAATAAAGCCCATTTTAGGGGGAGTATCTCCGAACGCCTAGGCTCCGCCAGCCACTGGTAGACAGACTGACAGACTCTGGACAAACTGACTTCCTAGGTCTCAGCTGTTAGCATTCCCTGGGAGCAGCGGGTTTCAAACCCAGGGCAGCAGAGGGCCTGTTCTCCCACTCCCGTAGTCAACGACCCTCTCACCTCATTCCTACGTCCCCGGGCTCTGACAGGGCGGCTTTGGTCGCCACTGCTCCACTAGACAGGTCAGTAGCTTAGACTCAGAGAAGCATGCCCAGTCAACTCCGGCAGTAATGTCGGTTCTACATTACACACTTGGCAGCTCCGAGTCTCCTGACCCGTGACACTGGGTGGGAGGTGAATTACAGGTGATTCACTGCAGGTAAAGCAGGGCCCCACACTTCATCATGCTGTCTCTGTAATTTACTGGCTACAGGGCCATTCTTATCCCGGTGAGATAATCTACACGAGCACTCCCCCGGGCTCACAAGTAGGCGAATTTCCTCATATGAAGGAAATGGTCCAGAAAAGCTGCCTTTCTCCCCAATTAATTCTGCAACATTAGAAACTTGGGGCATGATATGGCTGTGTATTACCCGTGTTCCTCTACCGTAAGGTGACACAACGCTTTGAACAGGTGCCCCAGTAAACGTAAAGAAACAACATCCAAAGGAGGACAGTCCCTTTTCTATGAAGGTCATGGCCATTTCAGCCCCTCTCCAAATTGAGAAACATAGCAAACGCTGTCCTCAGTTTGGTAAAAAGGTGTGTGTCGGAAAGCCTTGTGCGCCAATCAAGGCCAGCAGAACAGAAGCCAACCCAGGGTTAATTATTAGCTTCCCAAGAGCAGGAGGGAGCCCACGAAAGCCTGAGGCCAGACCCTGGATTTGACCTTGGGCCCCTCCTAGTCTACACTCTCAGGGAGGTCTTCATGGTAGCCAGGACTTGGTAAACTAGAACTCAGCCAGACCCTAGCCCTTTACACTTGCCAGTACACCCAATGATTCCAGACTGAGGATCTAATAAAGACAGTCATTGGAGACTATTAGGTAGGGGGCATCCTGGTGAGGCAGGGACACAGGATATAACCCAGCCTCAAAATATAAAACACGAGTGGGGAGGTGCTCAAGCCCAGCAGAATCTCCCTGGATGTGGCCAAGCAAGGTGGTTCTGGGCGTCGGGTGACAGTTGACCCTGGAGGAGAAGAGAATGCCCAGGTGACATCCAAGGACCCGCTCTGAGGAGCGTACCTAAAGCAAAGCAACAAGCCAACCTGCAGGGTGACTTTGTTTGAACTGTGTACATCTGTTTCAGGACATCATAACATCTGGGCTCTACATCATGCCCGTTCTGCATCATCACAGAGTTCTTGTCTATCGGTTTTACTGTATTCCAAGTGGGTGTGCTTGCCCGCAACTGGACATTCACCCGACTCTTCATCAGTGGAGCTCAGGTCTCAAAAGGACACACAGAAGGAAAGAGCAGGCGACCAGGACAGGCACTAACTTCCTGGCTGCAGGGCCAAAAGAGGTGTATTTTCTGGTAAAACCTCGAAAGCTGTGTGGGTGTGAGCTTCCAGGAAGAGGCTAGACCAATGCTCAAGCAAAAACCCAGCAAGACCAATGAACAGGCTATGAAGAACAAATTGGAGTGCAGTGGGGAGGAGGGGGGGGATCACCCAAGCTGTTTTCTGACAGACAGAGCAATCTTTACACCGAACTAGATGGGCACAGAGAGCCATCCTGAATGCCTCTCATGGTCAGTGAGACGCAAGGGAAATCCAGACCAGAGACAGGAGCTGGGTTCGGCGCCTAAAGTGACTGAGCCTTTGTGTCTCTGAGGTACCCTCCTGTCACAGCACATCCCCAGGGCTCCTGACAGAACCAAGCTTTCCCTGGACACATCGACCTTATTTCTCAATTGTGCTCCTAAAACTATGTAGGATATCTAGAATTGGCTATTTTACCTCTTTTAAGTACAATTTTATATTCATATGCAATATTGTGCAATCATCACTGCTATCTATTTCGAGAAAATTCCATCATTCCAAACAGAAACTCTGTACCTGTTAAGCAATAGGCCTCTACCCAACTCCAAGCAAGCTCTCTCCCTTCTGCCTCTGAGGAGCTACCTATTTTTGATCTTTCATATAAGTGTGGCCTAGTTCGCTTCCTATTGTGATAAAAACCATGGCCAAAGTCAACCTGGGGAGGAAAGCATTCATTAGGTCATGGGTTACAGGCACATGGCAGGATCTGAAGCAGAAACCGTGGAGGAATGCCCTAATTCCTGCCTTGTTCTTCAAGTCTTGTTCAGCCCACTTTTACATACCCCAGAACACCTGCCTGGGGGTGCCATCTCCCAAAGTGGGCCGGGTCCTTTTTCATCAAGGAATAGTCGAGAAAATGCCCCACTGACTGGCTTCCAGGCCAATCTGATGGAGGCATTTTCTCCACTCAGGAGCCTCTTCCATTTGATTTTAGCTTGTGTCAAGTTGACAAAACAAAACAAAAACAAAAAAACTAATGAGGATGTAGTAGAATCACAAGGCATCTCCTTTGGAGTCTGCCTCGCCATTCCTCGGCATACCCTCTCTGTTAAAAATGTGTCACAATCCTTTCCTTCTCATTACCACCTAACATTCAGTTCCTTTAGCTCAGTGCAATTTCCCACAGGCATTCATTTATCCAAGCTATGTCCACCTTCCTCCGGTTGTGCCTAAAGATGCAATCAACTTCAGTGTACAAGAATCCCATTTGGAACTGGGCATGGTGGCGCACACCTTTAATCCCGGCACTAGGTAGGCAGAGGCAGGTGGATCTCTGAATTCAAAGGCAGCTTGGTCCACAGCACGAGTTCCAGGACAGCCAGGGCTACACAAAGAAATCCTGTCTCAGAACAGTAACAGCAAATGTGTTTGTCTGGCTGCTTCTTCAATGCCTAAGGACAGACTGCCAGGTCATGTGGGAGCTCCTTATCTACCTTTTTCAAGATGTGCTGCCTAGTTTTACGTCAACTTGACACAAGTTAGAGTCATCAGAAAGGAGGGAACCTCAATTAAGAAAATGCCTTCGTAAGCTCAGACTGTAGGCAAACCTGTAGGGCATTTTCTTAATCAGTGATTGATGGGGGAGGAAGGAGGGCCCAGCCCGTTGTGGATGAATGCCATCCCTGGGCTGGTGGTCCTGGGTTCTATAACAAAGCAGGCTGAGCAAGGCATCATGAGCAAGTCAGTGAGCAGCACCCCGCAGTGGCCTCTGCACCAGTTCCTGCCTCCTGCTAACAGCTGGGTGTCTCCCCTCCCCTTTCTTCTAGTTCTGCCCATTCTCCTAGGTCTACAGAAGTATCTCATGGCGTGGGTTCTCCCAGCCATAATGACTAACGATGGTGCATGTGCCCTTTCATGCATGCTTACTGGCCATCCACCTTTAAGAGAGATGTCTGTTCAAGTCCTCCACCCTTTACTGCGATGAACTTGTCTTTTTTTTTTTTTTTTTTTTGGTTTTTCGAGACAGGGTTTCTCTGTGGTTTTGGAGCCTGTCCTGGAACTAGCTCTGTAGACCAGGCTGGTCTCGAACTCACAGAGATCCGCCTGCCTCTGCCTCCGCCTCCCAAGTGCTGGGATTAAAGGCGTGCGCCACCACCGCCCGGTTTAGGACACTTTTTAAGGATTTATTCTTAAACACAGTGTGTGTGAGTTTGTGCTTATGATCGTAGTGTCCACAGAAACCAAAGAGGGTCTGGCAGATCCTGGAGCTGGAGTCTCTGCTGTTAAGGAGCTGCTTGTAACGTGGGCACTGTGAGCAGAACTCGGCTCCTCTGGGAGAGCAGCACTGACTGCGGAGCCATCTCTCCAGCCCCTAATTTCAGGCATAATTTCCTAATGTTAAACTTTTATGGGTTTATGATTCTAACGCGCTTTCTCCTGTCCTATAAACTACTATCACTTATGTGATGCCCCCAAACTTTAGCTTTGATGGATCTCAATGTACTACTTTATCCTTTGTGGTTTGGGCTTCTGGTACCATATGCCAAGAGCCCACGGCTACATCCAAAGCAATAAAGAGTCATCTCTACGGCTTTCTCTAAGAGGTTTTCGGGGCTTTAGGTTTTATACTAAGGTGATCAAACATATTTTGAGTTAATTTTTTTAGATAGTGTATGAAGCGCAGCTAACACATGAAGACTGATCTGGGTTTGTAAAAGATGAGCCCCATGGCTCAGGTAATCAGCCCAGCCCCCAGCCCCCAGCCTCCCATCAACAGTGCACTCTGGGTAAAGCACTGTGGGTAGGAAAACCATTCTGGAGTGTGTAAACCCCTTCCAGAACCTGATGTCCTTGACTGCCACCCACAGCAGTCAGAGGTCTGCCTGCTTCCCCACAAGGAAGTTAAATCTGATCAACTAAACAGATTAAAGACTAAATATGTACAAACAACCCACGGTGTTTACACACACCCACTGGCTATCCTAAAACGACACAATATCAAATAAACACCCCTGAGTAATGACAGGATGGAGGGTCCCAGCCTTGGGGAGCTCAGCACATCTTTACCAGCTTCCTGTCTTGGGTCCTCCGGTGAGGAACTCGGGCCCTTCCCACTTGGACTCCCAAGGCCTTACCCAAGAGCAAACAGTCTGGGTCCAGGTGTTCACCCACATAGATATGCGACAAAGATGCATGCCATTGTTCTCAAGGGGTGGGAACCCGCTTCAAAGGATTGGGGGTGGGGACCCCAGCTTCCAGATCTCCCTTAGCGATCCAAGGGCCTTGCATTATCTGGCTGTGGCCACTTCCGTCCACCTGATACACCATGCCCACTCTGCCTTGACACAGCTCCCCTGACTGTGCCCAGCTTGCACCAAGCTTATTCCACCTCAGGGGTTCATGCTCCTTGTTCCCTCTCCTTGTGACAGCCTTCAGATTTTCACCTGTCTCTCTCCCTCCCTTCACGTGTCTGCTCAAATTCATCAATAGCCTTCCATATCATTCCTTATGTCCAGAGCCCAACTTTATTTCTCTCCTTAGCACATGAGTAAGTGAACGAAAGCGGATGAAAGAGAGGACAGCATCCTCAAGTCTATGTGGTTCCATTACATGGTTCCCTAGGCATGGGTGTGACTGCACAGGCTGTCTGGGACCCCTGACTTGTGACGAGGACAGGGAGGGCAGAACACGACACGTAATCCAACACTCCTACATCCGTCAGTCAAGCTCAAGATGTTGGTGGCAACTGGCTTAGCCACAGGAGATGGAATCTCTACCCGTAATAGCTGTTTGCAAGACACACGTGTGAATGAGTAAGCGGTCACCTCACCCACACAGGGCTTGTGCCCACACTGTGAGCAGGACTCTAATGAAGCCAGAAGGAGGTTATAGAAAATGCTTCCCGAGAACCTACTGCCTGCCGGGAAACATTCAGAGGTGGGAAAGGTTGTGGCTGCGATATTCTTCCTCTTGGCCACATCTACCACACTGAAAAGTAAAAAAGAAAAGGTTAACTGACAATTAGCCAGCTTTGGGGACCACTTAAGTGTGGTCCCAAACTTAAATAGCTACAAGGGAGCCATGAAACTTCCACAGTATGAATCAGGCAGCGGGCGGTGGCGGCACGCCTTTAATCCCAGCACTCTGGAGGCAGAGGCAGGTGGATCTCTGTGAGTTCGAGGCCAGCCTGGTCTACAAGAGCTAGTTCCAGGACAGGCTCCAAAGCTACAGACAAACCCTGTGTCAAAAAATCAAAAAAAAAAAAAACCAAAACAATATGAATCAGGCATAATGGTATTGGTGGTGGCAGCTAGGGTGCACACCTATAATCCCAGTACTCAGGAGCTAGAGAGCCACAAGGATCAGGAGTTCAAGGTCACCTTTGAATACACAGTGAATCTGGGGTTATCCAGGGCTGTCCCTATCTCAAAATAACACACCAAAACAGAAAAAGAAATTTTATAATATAAAAAACAATGAAAGTATTAGGTTTTAAAAAGCCACATCTATGGTGTGGTTTTCTATAAGGAACTATGAAGAATTTAAAAACCGAGTAGATTTTTGAAAGAAATGCTGTCACCTGAAGCTTTAAGGGTGACCAGCGATTAAGCCCTTAATCCTCCCCCCCCCCATGGCCTGCCACCTCCTACCTTCCTTCCACCTTGCAACCAGCCTGACTAGCTCCCTCTTCCAGGGATGGCTCTGGCCCCTAGGTTCCACTCCACAGTCCTTCAGGACCTGAAGTGAGCTGGATTCCAGACCCCCTGCAGCCACTCTCTCCAGAGCTGGCTCACCAGAAGCCAGACCCCCTCCTGCATCCGGGCCCTACGCCTGTAGCAAAGGCGGGAACCTAGCGCAGATTCCATTCCTCCTCAGGAACAGGAGTGCTTGGTCTTCATTCTCTGGGTGGTCCAGCCCTGGCTCCTTAGAGGCTTCTAGTTTATTCTATCCCTGCTGCTTTCCCTGGAGGGAGGGCCTGCTGACTTCACACCCCAGCATCTCCCTGGCTCAGTTCTGGGTTCTCAGGTAGCCTGCTGATCTCAGCACAGTAGATAGGTCCTTCCCACCTGAGCTCTGCTGGTGCCCTGCCCTACATCCAATGCCTCGGGCATGAAATGAGGCCTCCTTTGCCTAAATTGTAGGGTGGGGCAGGTGCTTAGGGAAGTGAGGACTGGGCTATCTCAGGCCCTGGAAATCAAGGTCAGGTGTGGTGAGCCTGCTGCTGAGGAGGGAGGAGTAGTGAATGCTGACAGAGAGGGGACAGTGCCACTGGCTCCTGGGCTGTCCTCCGGAGATGCCCACAGCTCCGTGGGACAGCAAGCAGCACCTTCTAAGGGAAATTGAACTGTGAGGCGACCCTGAGGAACGCATGACAACCAACAACATCAAGCCACCCCACGCGATCTCCAAAGCTCTCTCCTGAACTGGTGCATCATGACTTATAGTTGCCCTGCAATGAGCCTGCCATACCCCAGACCCAGGTCCTCCTGTCCAGCTAAGGAACTGAGTGTAAGGCTGAGTGTTCAGTCCCTAGGGATGAATATGGCTTTCTATAGTCTCAGTTACCTAGAATTAATGAGCCCTGAAAACAGAAAATGGAAAGTTCATAAGGGTTGGCTTGGTGGGTTTGTTGTTGTCATAAAAACCCAGCACCCCAGGGCTGCTACCACGTTATACACTAAAAGCTCTCAGTTCTTAGCCGTTATAGAGCTCTTCTGTATTTTTTTTTAAGACAGGGTCTCACTTAGCCCAGGCTGGCCTCACACTGGCTATGTAGTTGATGGTGACCCAGAACTTCTGATCTTCTTGCCTCCACCTCCTGAGTGATATGCCACCCTCCTTGCTTTATTTATGCTGGATTCTTGGTAATGGAATCCAGGGCTTTGGACACACTAGCTCACTTGACCAACTGAACAACCCACTCCCCAACCCTTACATAATTTTTAAAAAATATTTATTCATTTATTTATTTATTATGTATACAATATTCTGTCTGTGTGTATGCCTGAAGGCCAGAAGAGGGCACCGGACCTCATTACAGATGGTTGTAAGCCACCATGTGGTTGCTGGGAATTGAACTCAGGACCCCCAGAAGAGCAGGCATTGCTCCCAACCTCTGAGCCATCTCTCCAGCCCCCCCTTTACATAATTTTTATTTTATTTATTGTGAGACAGTGTCTCACTACGTAGCCCAGGCTGGCCTTGCATTCATAGATATTCACCTGCCTCTGCCTCCCAAGTCCCAGGATTAAAGGGATGTACCACCACACCCAGCTGAATGTCTTTCTAATGCATTGTGCACTGTAGTTTTCTAATTTAATTCTAGTTCTGAATCCCTTACTGTGTTTAATTTATAGGTTAGTAACCTAGGCATGAACAGCCGGGAAAATCCATGCTATACTAGGGTTTAGTACTGTGCTCTCTCCAATCCTCACTTCCATAAAGTTTTAAACTACTAGGTGTGGTCTCTAAGCAACAGCTCAGAACCAGAAGGCGCCTGTTAGAGATGAAGACGTCTGAGTCCCACTCCAGGCCTGGCAAATCCACTCATGTTGTATTCTCACTGGAGCCAGAGCGGCTCTGCTATGAACACGATGCCAGCTCCCTAGATCTTCAGTTCCCTCCTCTCTGTGGCCAGCTGCCATCTTTGGTAGCTGTCACCATCCATGCAAGGAGCTAAGGCTAGCCTCCACAGCTCAGGCAGCGAGCACAAACTGTAGCCTTCGCCACCCCGAAGGCTGCTAGCTCACACCAGAGACAAGCATCCCACAACAAGCAGAAAGTAACAACCAGCAATGTCAGTGTAATCAATGTGTACCACTGCACCATCAGGGATTGTCATGTGACCTCATGAAGTGGGCGTGTCCCTGTCATTCCTCAAGTGCAGAACAGTAAACAGCTACTAGGGGCTCAGCTGGGGTCATAGGGTATGGGTAGGGTCTGCCAGCCCAGGATCACAATGGACGCCTTGCTCCACAGCCACAGGTAGAGAGAGTAGAGAGAGGGCACTGGAAATCATAGGAGCCTTTTGGAACCTCAAAACCTGCCCTAATGACACACCTCTTCAACAAGGCCACATCTTTTCATCCTTCACATCCAGGCGGGAACCTAGCATTTAAATATGTGATCCTATGGGGGACATTCTCATTCAAACCACCACAGCAGACTAGTCCTAAGTGGTATCCTCAGGGCTCAATCCGACCCTATCTGGATTAATAAAGTGGTCAGGGACTGAGGAAGACCATCAACTTCAGGCCCCCACAACCATGCTGATGCATGCACATACAAACACACACACAAAGCCCTACACAAACATACATGCGCACCCCCACACAAACTCTTACAAACTTAACAGACTAAAAAGAGGACCCCTTCTAAAACAGGTGCCTCCTGGGTCCACCTGTGCCACTGTTGGCGGTGGGTGTGTAGGCCGCACCTCAGCATCTTCTGGGAACTTTCGGGAAACAAAGAACGTAGAACTCGGTTAAGACGGAGGGAATGGGCATCCCCATTAAAACATGGAAGCTGGAGTTGGAGTCATGGTGCTGGGGAAGATGGGAGAAAGCAAGAAGAGACGTCACCAGCTCATACAGTCTGTAGAGAATGGGATTGACCCGTATGCTTTTTGGGGCGGGATACTTTCTGGGGGACAACAGTAAGGAGGGGTCTGAAGGTGCATTGGGGGGGCTTTTGGCAAAGAAAGAAACGAAGGAAAGGTGTTGGGGGGAAGTTGGTTTGAGAAAGGGGTAGAAGGGTGGGGTGGAGGACGATGGGACAGGCAAGATCTGTCTAGGGAAGGCGACTTTAACGTTTTCAAGACAATGGAAAGCTGGGGTTTTGAAGACAAACTCTCACTATGTAGCCTTTCCTGGCCTGGAACTCACGACATAAACCAGGCTGGCTTTGAACTAGCACTGATCCACTGCCTCTGTCTCTGGATTGCTGGGATTAAGAGTGTGTGCTACCACACCTGGCAACAGGACATTTTTGAGGAAAGAAGGCAGTGACCTTGGACACGCTGAAGGATTTAGGGACACACATGGGGAGATGCTTGGCAGTGACACAGACAAGACCAGAAGTGTCCAGTGTTGAGCCAGCCAAAGGCTCACACCCGAGAGCCCTGAAGGACGAGGTAGCTAACACAGGAGGGCCCCCAGGACAAGGAAAAGCCCGCAACAGTGGGGGAGCCAAGCAGGCTGGGGGTAAAGGAGAACAGCATTGCAGAGGCCCTACCATAGAGAGTGTCTCCCACATGGCCGCCCACAGACAAAGGGCTCACATAGGAGAAGCAGGACCTGGTTTTCACAAGAGAAGAGTACGTGGCCATCACAGCAACGGCAGCATTGGTTAAATAGCAGGGTGTGGCTGCTATATAAACGCCTAAATAGTCACCTGAGAAGGCAAGGTAACCAGAATGGTGTTGCCTGCACTCCCATACTTCCAGAAATACTGACAACAGCCAAAAGGCAGAAGCGACCCACACGTCCATCAACGGATACACAATAAACAAAACCGACGACAAAACCGCATTCGTATTGTAAAGGAGATCCCGAAGTACGTTACATGGATGAAGCTTGATTTCATTTTGTTTTTCAGACTTCACTCTACAGCCCTAGTTGGCCCGAAACAGGCTCTGTAGACCAGGCTGGTTTCAAACTCACAGAGCTCTGTCTCTGCCTCCCGAGGGCTGGGATTAAAGATGTGTGTAACCATGCTAAGTGCTGCAGCACAGAACAGTTGAATCTGTACACAGAAACTGGAGTGACAGTTGTGGGAGCTGCAGGGAGAGGCACACTTACGGAAACTTATCGCTTAATGGCTGCCATTCCCGGGGGCTGTGGGGTTCTGTGGATGGCAGTGACCACTGTACAATAGAGCAAATGCATTTAGTCATGTAATGCCCCAACCCTGGACGCTTAATATTGGGAGCAGTGAACCCCCAGATCCTGAATTTCTTGTAAACAACTTGTTTTCCCCTGATCTGAGTGCCTTCAGCTGCTCTGAGCACGAGACCTTCAGGAGTTCCTGAGGGCAGGAGAGTAGTTTCTGGCTTGGCTGGGGCGTGGCTATCTCTACATAAGCTGCCCCTGACCACAATAAAGGGGGCATTCTTGGAGCATTTCTGCTTCAAGGATGATACGTGTCTCTGTGTGTTTCAATCTCCAGCCCCTTGCCCGGTTCACAAACTACATGGCGGCGCATAGAGCGCAGACAAGCTTCGTGTGCCATAACTTAAAAATGGACAAATGGAAAATCCTAACCTCTACAATTTTTCACCACCATTTTTTTTTTAAAGGAGGCCTTTACCTCAGGGACAAACAAACGAAAAACCTGGACTGGAAATGAATGGCAAGTCTGTCCTGAGAGGTGAGAACCACACTTTCCCGGTTTCTGCTGACTGTCCCTCCAAGACGCTAGGAGGTAAAGAGAGAAGTTGGGCAGAGACCTGGCAGGAGGGGTCTTTTCTCCTTCAGGCGGTGATAGGTTAAAAAAAAAAAAAAAAAAAAAAATCAAAGTCCAGAGCAGACATTCATTTTTCTCTGACTGGAGGATAGAAGGCAAGGAGCGTGAAGCCGGAAGATGAAGGTGAGCTGGGAAGGCGAGGATCCTCCTTCACGTGCCTCCAGCATGACGAGGGCAAGAGGCAGAGGTGGCAGGGCGACCTGGAGAAGCGAGGGAGTCTTGGGGAGAACGCAAAAGTCAAAGGTGGGATGTGAACCCATCCGAGCAAAGAAGGAGCACACAGGAGAGACAGCTGGCTGCAAGGTCTGAGCTATCTTCTTCAACCATTGCCTGCCCTTGCTCAGCTCCTGGAATCAGTGGCTTCCATAAAGCCAGCAGCAAAGACGCTCCTGCCCACCACGGATCTGAGTCAGACCAACAGAGCTTAGAGAATGTGGCCCGGTGGCCCGGTGGCCCGAGTCTCACCAAGTCCTCCAGGGGATTCCGATGTTCTGAATTTGAGGAACACAGCCACAGACTATAGAGAGCCCATGGAAAGTTTATATAGCCTTTAAAAATATACGTGAAAATGGAAAAGAAAAATTCCCACCAGTCCAGTAGTGCCTATATAAAAGAACAAGAAATATCTAACTGCTCCAAAAGCAACAGCAAACTTATTTGCATAGTAAGAGAAATGCCAAAGGTTATTAAATAATAAAAATATACAGCCTGATACGCTCCATTGGAGCTGACCTAAAAAATGCACCCCAGACCTGAGATGTGGGTCCCAGCCATGCTATGTGCCCTTGAGAATACCAGATCCCATTAGGACCTCCGTCTCCACGAGAAGGAAGCAAGAGAAGGCTGCCTTAGGGTCCCCTGAAGTTTTCACACTGTGATGTTTTGTCCTGTAAAATGAGATACAAAGCAAAGGCAAATGTGTTTGCCTCTCTGAGCTTGGGAAAAGGACTTTTTTTTTAAATAGTTTTGTTTGGGTTAACGTTGCTGTAGTCCTAAGGCATTGAACCCTGGGTTTTGTGCATGCCCGGCAATCATTCTGCCACTGAGTCATAGGCCCAGCCCTCTTTCGGTACCTATTCATTTTGAGATCAAATCATGCTTCCCTAGATGATGTTCCTGAAGCCTACCTAGCCAGCTCTCCGGAAAATTGCTGTGTAAATGCACATTTCCATCGCACAAGACTTCAGAACCCAGCTCTGGTTAGTGTTTTCTTAGGGCTGAATAAAGGGCCTGACTGCAGGGACGTCAGAGCCTGCCCCTGCCCTGTGCACATTTGACACTGGGTTAACAGTCACTAGGGTCCTTCTAGGATGGCTTTCTGCCTGGTTGCTCTACATCCAAACCTGTCTGTACCTACTGGGCCTTGAAAAACCCAGTCACTGTGACTAGGTCCCCAGTGCCACTTGCTTGCCTGCTTCTGCCAGTGGATCTGATCACAGAACTGAAGCTGGCGGGCCTGTGTACTGTGTGTGCTTGGGTAAGAAACCCTCATCTAGGGAGACTGTGACCTCCTGCTCTGCCCTGCTTACACATCTGGCCTTTGAATTCCATTGGAATTTGCTGGGCGGATGGGGAGCAGCAGACCAGGCACACTTCTCCTTGAGGCCTTATATCATCAACCTGCCCTGCCCTGCCCCTCCATCCAACCTGAGTTTGCAGTGAGGTTCCAGGCAAGAAAGAGCAAGAAAATGAGGGCTGTAAAGAGGCCCTAAGAGGAACAGCTTGGAGGGTGACCAAAGGTGTGGGAACCAAAGCAGGGAACACGTAGAGCCCCTAGGCAACGCCAAGCACATCAGCGGGTTTTGTCGTCATCCCGATGGAGGATTTCTAGTGCCAGGACGTGCGCTAGGCTAGTCTGATCTCAACCTCAAAGTCACGACTGATTAAACTGAACGAACGCATACCCTTAACGCGCCTACAGAAGTCCCAGCCGAGGCCGGCCAATCAGGTTCACTCTCGGAATGTTCTCATTTGGGTGATATGCCTGAGCCCCAAATCCAGAGAAGTCAAAGGTGCAGTTGGAAGGTGCTATTTTCGAGGTAGGGGAACCTCAAGAGTGAGTCTCCTTTCTCATCAAGGATGCCACTGGCCTCTCCGGTATACCTGCCAACCCATTATTGAGGCTGCGTGTGCCAACAGTAGGTTCACTATCCCACCCTTCTGGGGTGTATAGATATGACAAAAATGGCGGTATTGAAACCTATTTATAGCAAGACTACAACAAACGGCACCAACATCAAGGGCTGGGGATGCAGAGTGCCGGGAGCCTGGCTTCGCTTTCCGCCACTGCGAAACTCCCCTCTGAACTCATCAAGTGTTTACCGAGAACCCTGGCCTGTCCACACAGCGCCTGTCGTTGGGGCAATAGTGAGTCGAAACTGAAAGGCCCAAGTTGAAGGACCTGTGGCAAAATGCCACCTGTGCACAGCAAAAATGCCAAGGTCGCAGGCAAGCTAGCTCTAACGGACGCGCTAACCGGAGCGTACCACACTGAGCAGACCACAGAGGATTTGTCTGCTCCACAAAGGACCTTAGTGAGGCAAGTGACAAAAAATAAGGTGCATCCCCTGCCCCCAAACCGGCATGGTATTTCTCTGTGAAACAGCAACCAGGCTGGCCTAGAACTCACAGAGATCAGCCTGCCTCTGGCTCCTGAGTGCTAGGATTAAAGGCGTGTGTTTACAGATTAAGCAGCAGTGCTGTGAGTATTATTTTTTGTGAGTCTAAAAGCTGTACTGGTGGAGGAGAGGAACGGAGATGGGGCTCCCTGGGTCGAATACTTGTCCAGCAAGCATGAAGCTCTGGGTTCGAACAGTACAAAAACTGGACGCGCTGGCTCACACCTGAAATCCTCAACCGCATAGAAAGTTTAAGGTTAGCTGGGCAGTGGTGGCGCAGACCTTTAATCTCACATTCAGGAGGCAGAGGCAGACGTACCGTCTGCGAGTTCAAGGCCAATCTGGTCTAAAAGAGCGAGAAGTTCTGGAACAGTCGGGCTACACAGAGCAACCCTGTCTCAAAAACGAACAAACAAGCCAACAAGGACTGAAGTTGGCTGGGCCTCCATTAAGACCCCCATCCCAGAATCAAAAAGGGAAAATCCGTTCAACAAAATACCCTTTATCTCATACATCAATCTTTCTCTACACACACGCAAGCATGAACAGGAGTGTCCACACACATCTGAAACTATGAAAGTGGAAGAGAGGCTACGTGTAGGGAGAAGGCACCAGAAGGCACCAGCAGACGGGCGGAGGCGACGGGAGGGCAGTGGAGCTCCTATGAACAAAACGCAAGTGTATGGAAAGGTTACACACCTGTGAGTTCCGCACTCTAACTACAAGGGAAAATAAAATGTGTACTGTGGTTATGTCGAAGAATGTGGCTGCTTTTGGAAAATAAATCTATTAGGGGGGAAGGGCCTATCAGAGTGGTCCTCAAATGGTTTGCACACAGAAAGATATGATAAATGGGATAAAGGGGTAATGGGAGCTGGGAGATTGGGGCGAGAGGATGCGGGAGTTCTGAGTAGTTTAGTTCTCTTGTAACTTTAAGTCTGATTAGGTCAGAATAAAGTTAAAAGCAAAGCTCAGAGAAAGGAGGGAGGGAGGAATGCAGGAAGAAGCGGGGAGGAGGGGAGGGAAGCATTGAGATCTAGCCTGACTTGGCAGCAGGTCTCCCAGCCCACATGGAGACACAGGTACTAAGTGCAAACCACACTAAACAACCGCAAAATTGCCAAGTGTGAAAAGGGCTGTCAAGGCAAGGCTGTGGTAGACTGAACATTCCAAGCTGAGGCCCAGGGCTGAGCTGAGCTGGGTGGAAGGAAGGAAGCCATTCGCCAGCCCTGTCAGTCCCAGGCCGCAGGACCAGGACACAGAGCGGCAAGCTCAAGGCCCGAGAAAGTGCATTAGAACCAAGACTGGCTCTGTCCTTACTCTAGGAGGACTGGGGCCCTGTGGCTACAGGGAACAGACCCGGACTGGTGACAGGGACGCACGGAGGACGCTGTGCTGTGGTGACAGCTGCTTCTCGAAGAAGCACCATCTGCCTGTTTCTCCTGCGCCTAGACGCTGCAATGCTCTACAACCACATGCATTCATGTGCCAGCCAGACACAGGGAGGGGATGCAGTGGGTGAGAGGTCAAGCCAAGTGCCCAGAGTGGGCAGGGGACGGCTGCCAGCGAACTGCTGCCTCTCTGGTCCGGCCCTCAAAGCTGACTCATCTAAGAGAGGCGGGTAGAGAGGCCCAGGGCTCCACCCCACGCCCACGCCTATCTAGGCTCATAAACATAGCACCCAGCCAGCAAAGCCCTCCAGGACCTGAATCTTGTCTTCCTTCAGTCTTGAGGAAGGGAACAGGTGGCCTTGACTTGGGAGTGGGCCTCCGTAGAGCAGCAACTCAGCAGTGACTCCAAAAATCCCATACTGAAGGGAAGGGACTTTCACTGTCCCAGACTTTAGGGGCTCATTAGCTCATTTTTTATTTCACGTGCATTGGTGTTTTGCCTGCATGTATACTGTCTGAGGGTGTCAGGGCCACTGGAACTGGAGTTACTGGCAGTTGTGAGCTGCCATGTGGGTGCCAGAAATTAAACCCAGGTCCTCTGGAAGAGCAGTCAGTGCTCTTAACTGTTGAGCCCTCTCTCCAGCCCCTCATCAGCTCGTTTAAGAAAGCCTATAAACAGAGGAATAAATTCTGAGATGACTTTTGCTTAACAGGTGTGTAATCAGTCTAGGGGACAGATGTGGGTTCAAGTCCCCACCATGCTACTGTGGGTCCTTTTGGGAAGTCACCGCCATCTCTGAGCCTTGCTCAATGCGTCTGTGAAATGGGAGTTACTGGGTCTCAGAGCGGCAGGGAGGCTTCCCGGGCTTCAGTAGCAGAGACGCAGCACTGAAGACGCATTACCGTGGCCACTGGTTAAAGCTTGTGTATACTGACAGCTTATCAGGGGCTTGCAGTTTCCAGAACTACCCCAGTTCCAGAGCTTCTGTCCTAATGTTCCACATACACCATCCCAGTGCCTCAAAAATTCCACTCTCTCAATATCCAAGCACCCCCCCGCCCCAGTCTCCTCTTACAGAGTTCCTACTCAGACATTCTTTTTCACAGGATAGAGCCCTGTCTTTGGTTCAGAAGATGTTGTCAGCAGAGCTTCGCTGACCCTAGTGTTAGGGAAAACAACCCATGGCCTTCAGGACTCCCTGTGACCTCTGATTTGGTAGTTGCCCAGCAGGCACAGATGGCGACGCCACTAGGAGTATCACCCACTGAGGGACACAAGGAGGGCAGACGGACTTTGCCCTCACCTGCCTTCCGCGCGGCCTTCCTGGGGAGGCAGCATGGCTAGCTAGTCGCTGTGAGGCCTCAGCACTCAAACAGCTCCTGGTGGCCAGTAAGAGCCATGTTAATTTGTAATAAGAGACACCCAGAGGCATCTCTAGTACAAGGAGCTCCAATGCAGAGGGAAGAAAGAAAAATCAGCACTTAGCCTCACACATGGCGAAGTCTGCCTTACTTAGCAACTAGGGAGCATCCCAATTACTCTGACCGCCAACTACCTTGGAGGCATAATGCAAGCGTTAAGACGTACCCGTCTCGGTGTATTTCCTGGCAACCATGTGTGGCGCTTAATAATGACCTTCAACTTGACAAGGATCTCGAATCACACAGGGGGCAAGGCTGACTGCCAGGCATCTTCTAGATCATTTTAATTAACGCGGGAAGGACCACTCGCAATGTGGCTGGCTTCGTTCCATGACTCAGGGTCCCAGACGACAAAAAAAGGAGAAAGCATCAGGGGTTGCCCATCTCCCTCTGCTTTCTGAAGCTCTTGCAGCCACAACTTTTCCTGCCATCATGAACCACGTTTCCTCCGTAAGCTGCTTTGGTCAGCTACTTGGTGATAGCAGTAAGAAAACAAACACGGTGTGGATGCATGGCTGCCACCCCTCGTGTGGGTTGCGTCTACCTTGATCCTCCTTTAAAGCAGTTATGAGATCGATGGGTAGACGGAGACACACAGGCGCATGGGCACAAGGTCTTCGCAAGCCCACCGCGTACTTTCACAACCCAACTCGGCTTCCAGCTCTGCAGCATTAGGGCCTGACACACAGTATAGACTTCACCAGTAAATAAATAAATAAATAAATAAAGTCTGCCTTTGCTGTTGGATCTGCACTCGGGATAACCAGATAACTTGGAGGTAGAGGTGGCTTCGGGAGCTGGCACTAAGCAGAAACTAATTCAATATCCCTGGGCCCAGTCCTTTCTCATCTGTAGAAAGTAACATAGCATCGGCCCCCAACACCCGCCAGCCCAGCCAGCCAGGCTAGGGTATGCAGAATCCCATCAACATTCCAGCCTCGCCAGAGCCTGAGGAGAGAAAAAGGGCTGCCTTTGCTTTCCAGGAACTGACCGACTGGCACAGGAAGGTAAGCCCTGCTATTATGGTCCAGAGAGGGGACCACAAATCAGCGGTCCCTTTCTAACATGCCAGTCCCTCGGACCTGGAAGGAAAGAGGTGGTCCATGTCTTCTGGTCACTCCAGCAGGTTGTACCCATTCTAGAAACCAGTGTCCCTTGCGTTCACGGACCTGTATGTAGCTCGGAAGGCTTTTGGTCTTACTCAGTCTTGCCAGCTCACGTGTGTGTGTGTGTGTGTGTGTGTGTGTGTAAGGGGGCAGGGAGTGGGGAACAACACTATAATTAAACTTCCAGGTCACAGTCAACAAAAACTGAGAGCAATTACCATCCCAGGACTGAGACTATACCAACTTAGACGTCAAATTCTCCTGGGAATAAGATTTGCCTATGATATGATTTGTAAGCAAATCAAAAGCTATCATGACTTTGCTATGAGGTCAGGTAAAAGAAGGGCTTCAAGCTGGGGTCTTGGATTTGGCTCTTTGGTAAACCCAGAGCCCAGGGACACACTCAAATCTGGCCTGAGCTGCAGGGAAGTGCAACCTGAATTCCAGGTTGGGGGCCTCTTGGCTTATTCGCTGGGCTTCCCTACCCACAGCCCTGCAGCTGCCAAACAGAAACCTCTGTTCAAAGGCTCGCCTGGGCGCTTCCCAATGCCCTCCGAAATCTGACCTCCAGTAGGCCAGTCAGGTCTAATTTGCATACACTAGTCTCTGGAGAAGACAAATGATCAGAGACTACCCAGATCGATACAGAGTATTAGGCATGTTTTATTCTATTCTAAGTCTCGACAGATTGGTATCCCATTAACTGTATGTGAGGATTTATGGGGCTGCTCATATACTAGAATATTTAACTAAAATGGCCTACTCCCTGTCAGATAATAGCTTATCATTGTTAATTTTCAACTAGTCAATTTCAGGAAGGCTTCCGGTTTCCAATATAGTCTAGATCTTGGTTTAGTCATCAGGGAAAGACATCTATGTGAGGTTTTTCTACACCACACATGGCAGTCTTTCCAGAAGAAAAAGTCCTGCCTCGAGAACCAGAAGTCTTGGGTTCTTCCACCCCAGTCACCCTCTGAACAGCGATAGCGAGGGAGCCCGCTGAGAGCCTCAATTTCTTCCTCTATAAAATGGAAGTGACACCACCCCCCGAAGGAGAACTGTAAAACCGAAATGAGATGATCTACGTACACTACACGACTTTACATACGAGGTCACTAACTGCAATGATTCCATATTATCATTAAAAGCCCCAGATGAAATTCTCAGATAACCGAGGTAGACAGAAAGCAGAAGTTATCACAACTGAATCTACTAAAAAGCAGGTCACTTCAACCCAGACAATATGGAGCATTCCTGCTTGTCACAGGGAGGGAGCTGCTGCCAGAACGGAACCGACAGAGCAAAGACCAGTGAGGTTGTTCTGCACCCTATAATGAACAAGGGGCACCCCCCACAAAGAAGGCGCAAACCCAATGTGAGAAGCCAACAGACCCTGATCAAGTACTTAAAGGTTAGGCCTGGGAGCTTTGCAGCACAGGCATCTTCCCAGCCAGGCTTTCCAAGTCATCGGCTTCCCATTTGCAAGACGGATCATCTGGCAAAAATAGTTCTTTCTGTAAGTGGGGCCCGAGTGTCAACTTCTGGAGTTTCTGAACTCCAGACTGCCTTTAAACAGGAGGCTCTCTGCTCATCCGCCGCACTGTTGAGTAGCTTTTCCAAAGCCTCAGTAGACACTCTCCGGGGCACAAACACAGGCTCCGAAAATGCTTACCTAATTCTAATTTCCTGACGAAATGGGAGCCACGAGGGTCTCTAACTGAATTAAAATCACATCACGCCAACTGTTCGCTTGCTTTGTGCCGGGCACGGAGCCAAACACCTCCACATCATTTATCCTACTTAATCCACCACCAACCCGGCGAGGTGGGCATTATTACTGCCTGCATGCAAGGGAGGAAATGGAAGATCAGGGAGGTTAACCGACTCGTCCAAGGTCACCAGCTGGCCAAGGGGAAGAGCCCAACTTATACCCAGGTCTCTCGTTTCCCAACCACGAGCTCCCTGCACCTTCATAGAACACCCAGGTGTCAAGTTGTCTTAACTTCCCATTAATTTTTTAAAGGCAACCGTCAAGTTCGTAATAAGTTTGGGTGGCTGCAACCGGGGGCGAGGGTTTCCGGGGAGCGTTCTCCCTCCGCACAACGCAGCAATGTCACCGCAAGTTAACAGAGAAGCCATCCGGTCGCAGAACGGGGCGGATTGGTTTGACTCTGGAGTTCGTGCCAGGCCCAGGAAATGCCCTTTGCAATCGGCAGGCGAATTTGCCATCCCCCCGTGGGGGAGGGGGCGAGCCTCGGGGGCCGCAGAAGACTAGATCCCCACGGCGGTGCGCCCCCTCGGCTGGGCTAAGGATACCGCGGCGCGGGCCCCAGGACTCAGCCAGACTGGAGCGCACGCCCACGCTCGCGCCGCCAAGTCCTGAACGCCCAACCCTGCGCCGCCCCCGCCCGCGCCCCGCCCCAGCCCCGCCAGGTGATCCCGGCCTGCGCCCCCTCGGATGCCCGACGTGGCGCGGAGACCCGGGGCTGCCAGCCCTCCCGCTAGTCCTCCCGCGTGTCCGCCGCGCCCCGGGCCGGGTGGGGGTGGGGTGGCGCCCTGGGTGTCCCCAATCGCAGCAGCCCGCGCCCCGGTCCGCCCCGTGGAGATCCCAGCCACCCATACCTGTAGCATCCGGGGGCGCGGGGCGCCCAGGTAGGTCGCGCGGGCTGGCGGGCGGCACGGAAGCTCGCTCGCGCCGCGACCTGGCCGCCGTCTGAGCATGCCCAGTGCAACCCGCGGGCGGCTCCCGCCGGCCCGGCTGTGGCCGCGACGGGCCCGCGCGCGGGGCGGGGGGACCCGGGACAGGGGCGGGCCCGGGACAGACTTGGGGGACGCTGCCACGCGCCTCCGCGGGCTACCTGCCGAACTCCCGCAGACCTCCTAGACCCCGGTTCACGCACGCCGCCATTCATACCTTAAGCATTTATTGAACACCTACTGTGTGCCTGGCTTTCCGGGTTGGCATGCCTCGAATTGGCAAGGACTTGGCGGAAAGGACAGAGAGCTTGCACAGGGCTCCGTGGCTAAGTTGGGGGTCGCGCTGACTGCAGCGCAGCGCTCCTTTGCAGGTCCTAGGACGCCAAGCGGGTTAGCCCGTCCCAGGGCCTGCGGGGCCCCTAGCTGGCGGGCGTTCCTGCCGGCCTCTTCCGCCTCCTCCCACACCTGCCTACCTGCGCTCGGCGTGCACCTTCCTCTCCATCACACCCTCTGAACTTGACTCGCCTCGGGACATTTGTACTACCTTTCCCTCTGGGTAGGACGTCTTTTTCCCCCTAACTTGGCTGGTGCCCTGCGCCCTCTCACCGTACGGGTACCTTTCGTCGGAGAGGCCTTTCTGGCTACCTTTTAAAACTCTCCGCGTCCATTATCGCCTTCCAAGCATGTACCATTTATCCACTCAATGGCTACTTACGTTCTTCACACTTAATCTATAAACAAAAAATCTGTCACTTGCTGGGAGTTTGGTAGGGAGTCTCTCGCAGCAAACAGGCCCGCAAACAACGCAGTGTGTGAGGTGATAAATTCTTAAGAACAGAGAAAAAGAGCCGGGCGAGAAGGCTAGGGGGTGGCCCGGTGAGAGCTGGTGGAACAGCCGGATCAGGTGACAGATATCATTCAGTCACGCAGCTAAACGAGGAAGCTTTCCTAGGACGGAAAAGCCAGCGCCAAAACAAAACGCAAGTTTTGTGCCTATGACTCGGGAAAGAGGGCAGAGGGGCAAATGGGGCAGATAGAGTCGCTTACTGGCTGTCTCTTGATGCCCCTTAAGGAGTGCCTCCCTTCAATGTCAGTTCGGTCGCTCCGCCTCTCAAGAGACCTAGCCTCCAAATAACTCTTGGCACGCACTAAAAACGTTTTGTTGAATGAAGAGGTTAACAAAAGGATGGAGCGATGGCTCGGGCCCTATAGTCGGACCTGGTGCCAGATGCCCCGAGACTTTTTTCACCATGCCACCATGGAGCGAGGGTTCGTGCCTGGTTTCCCAGCTTAAATCCGGATCTCGGTCCCAAGGTAGTGCACCGCGGCGGACGCCGCCAGAGCACTGAGTCCGGGGAATTCCGACAGAGCCGGGAGTCCCGGGGGCTGCACTGCCCTGGCCCCGCCTAGGATCGCACACAAAACCTGGAGCCACAGCGCGGTGGCAGCACTGGTCGGACCGGCGGGGAGAGCACTGGGCATGCTCGGAGACGGGGGAGCCCAGCGTCCGGAAGGAAAAGCCCCCTAAGGGGTTGATGAGGTGATGAGGCCGTCCACTGAGTCCCACCTGACTAACCCAGACTCAACCTTCTGCCTGGAGGCTGGGAGTGCTGGGTAACCCTCCCCCCCCCCCCCCCCCCCGCCTGGTGGGAAGTCCTGGAATTCAGAGTCAGCTGACGGCACACTCTGTCCTCTACCAGCTGCTGTGTGATCTGCTACCAGAGCCTTGCGCTCTCTGTGCCCTAAATAATACAAATGCCTACGCTTGCATCCGGGGGCTGGTGACGGTTGAGAAAAAAAAAAAAAAAAGAACGTGAATTTATTCAGTCCACTTTAAATATATTTTCCCCTTGCTGAGGCTTGAATGTAGAGCTTTGCACACAAATAAACACGAATCTCTACCACTGAAGTAAAAGCCCTGCCCCCAAGATTCGTTTATCTGAATTATCTGTCCCCCCCTGCCAAGGTGAGGCTTCCGGGAGTTAAGCCGTTACCTTTTCTCTGCTCATCATTTTTAAACAATGGTCTCAGATTTGAGCTTCGAAATAGCTGTGAATTAATTTTTGTTTTGTTTTGCTTTACGAGGCCCAGTTTCTCTGTATAGCCTTGGCTGTCCTGGAACTCAGTCTGTAGACCAGGCTGGGTTTGAACTCAGGGATCTGCCTGCTTCTGCCTCATGAGTGCTGGAATTAAGGTGTGCATCACCATGTCCAACTTCTACGTTTCTTGTTTTTGTTTTGTTTTTAAAGTTAATTAACGCCTTGATGCTGTGTTTGTGATAGTAAATAAATAACGACCTGGGCATGGTGGCACACATCTTTAATCTCAGCACTGGAAGCAGAGGCAGGCAGATCTCTGTGAGTTCTAGGCCAGGTTGGTCGACATAGCAAGTTCCAGGATTTAAAGGACTCTATAGCGAGACCCTATTTGGAAAAATCCTCCCCCAAATAAATAAACACACAAAAGATTAATGTGTCTTGTGTATATCTAAACTGCCGTGACTAAGTTCAAATGCGGCCAGTGTTTTCTATTAATTCTTTCTTCAGGCCTTACAGTAGGTGGTTTTGTTTGTTTTCAGCTCGGTTTCCACTGAAAACAAATTGGGGTGGGTTCACAGCTGGTGACAGGGGCGGATTCACAGTTGGTGACACGCTGGGGAGGATTTGAAGGCGAGCCCATTGACCTCACAGCGGGGTGTCGGGTTTTACGGCCCGTTGTCCTGAACTAGGGAGCTAGCCATTGATTGATGAGTAGAGGAGACTGTCATTTTGTCTCCTGTGTGCCTCCCCCCCCACACACACACACCTCTAGTTTGACGTATTCTGTAGGCTGCAGATTACTTTTAACGTTCTGGTCTCCTATTACTGTTTTGTTCTTGGAGCCAAAATGTTCAAGTCCAGCCTTTTAATCTGGTGCAGCTGGATTGGAATGACGTGCTTAGCCTCCATGACAGGTGATCTTATAGTCCACATGCCCCATCTTATGCAAATGGGGCTTTGGGGTGGACACGTAATCTTCACGGTTGAATTTAGCCAGCTCTCAAGCAAATGAGGCCTGGTTGGGAATACGGCTGTTCTGAGCCCCATAGAATGAGGCCAGGCCCAATGGGAACCATGGAGATAGATGGTGTCCCTGGACATTCATTTGGGAGGCAGGGAGGGGCAGGGTCATGGCTGAGTGGAGACACACTGTCCACAGACCCACCCCCCCCCCGGACTCCGGCTGTGAGGAGGTGGAGATTTAAAGGTCCGGCTGCTGTTGGCTGGAACAAAGCCAGGAGGGGGTTGGGGGGAAGGGATGGTGGAAGCAGCCCCTTTTACAATTAAGCTCCAAAAGTTAATTTGCTCTTTGTCTTAGTGGTGCTGGCCCAGAAATCTAAACACCCTAAACAACAAACCGGGGCGGGGGCGATTTCATGACTGGGGCGGATACACAGCAGGCTAAATGTTCACCACTAGTTAGAGGCCAGATTGATGGAGGAGGAGCATAGTGTGAGCAGCAAGCAGAGTTAACAGCAGCCCCAGGAAGGCACCGTGTGTGCAGAATCTCCAGTGCCCAGCACTGCATAGCAGCCGTTGGTTAGGGGAATTAGTGGGAAGGGTTTCCTGGAAAAAGCCCCACGGACCAGCAGTCATTCGCATCAAGACTCAGGAAATCTGGACAGTGATTGAGTGGCAGGGCTCCCCGCTGACTTGCTAATGCTTATGAATTATTTGTGCTGTTAATGCGAGCTCAAGAGGGGTTCCAGAACAGAGAGGGACGGGTAAGTGGTACTGACGGAGCCGCGTGTGCAGAATAAGCTGTCAGGCGTTGTGCATAGGAAAGGCCTCCACTGAGACTAAAATCACCAGGTTGAGCCGGACAAGGTTGCCATTGTGTGGGTCCAATGGACTGAACAAGAGCAGCTCCGTGTTTCACCTCAGTGAGCGTGCAGAGGAAAACCAGTGGCCTACACAAACCTGTGAATGGTGACTGGGTCTCACTGTTGTCTTTGGGGCCAGAGAAGCAGCCACAGAAGACACCTTATGTGTGTGAAAATGCCTGAGGGTTTACAGGCTCTCGTTTTACAACAAGCCTGGTTTCTTTTATTGTCAGGGAAAAAAGACTGGCAAGAGGGGAAAAAATGCGGAAAGAGAGGAAAAAGGGTTACTTGCAGATTACAATATGTAAGAAGAAACTAGTTTTTTTTCCCATGGAGGGCCTCGCAGGCAGGTCCCTGGCACCAGAATAAGAGAGAGGAGGAAGTGGTTAATTATAAATTAGGAAGTGTTAGTCAAGTCCAGGACCCCTCAAGCCGAGAGCATTCGTTACACTATTTATTAGGTGCACACTGTGTGCCGGTCAGTTCCCTACATGCTTGGGAAACCCCAGTGGCCGTGGACAAAACAAGCAACTCTCCCCATCTTATGGACAATGAAGTCAAATTCAGGGAGTTAAGAGGAATGATAAATGAGTCTTGGGGGATGTGATTCAGCTGGTAGAGGGCTTGCTTAGCATGCCTGAAGCTCTATTCCCAGCCCATCAAAAAGTAGTCCTGGTACATCCCTTTAATCTCTGTTCTCAGAAGGTGGAAGTAGGTGAGTCTGCTCTATGTAATGAGTTCTAGGCCAACCAGGAATACACGGTGGGACTCAGTCTCAAAAGACAAAGAAACAAAATGCTCAAAAAACCAAAACAACCCCCCACCTAGAAAACAAAACAAATAAAAACCAACCAAACAAACAAACAAACAAAAAAACCCACCAAAGTCATCCTCGGCTACCTAGAGAGTTTAAGGCCCTCACCAGCTACAGGAGATATCGATCTTACATAAAACCGAGAAACTTAATTATCTAAACAAAGATGGGAAGAAGAAGAGGAAGTTATTCACACAGGGTCTGGGAAAACACTCTCCTGACAGCCAGCAGTCTCTCCATCTACCCTTGAGGGAAGGGACTCACAAGAAGAAAGCCTGAGGCCTTGTGGCAGAGAACAAGGTAGAGATCATTGAGGACTCAGCCAAGAGCCTTCTCCGGCACTCAGAAGGGCTCAGCCCTCCAGAGATAGCCAGTTTCCTGGCAATGCACCTGCCAACACATCCAAAGGTAAATGCAGTTCCTGGTCTACTTGACAGTGATTGTAGATACAAATAAGGGACCAAAAATCCTGTAGCGGCTACATGCAGACTGTTCATACATGGAAAGACAGCATTAACCGTTTCTCTCAGGAGGCTTGGACCTTCGAGGACCTCCGTGCAGGCATGCACCTTAGAACCGACAGAACCAGACCTTACTAGACCCTATGAATCAGCTGCGATTTGGGACTTGCGGAAGCCTCCTCTGGAAACCCACTGCATTGAACCTTTAGGGACAGCGACAAGGAGAAATTAGAGGAAGGAAGCTGTCATCCTGAGCTATGGCTGGCGCTTTTAAGCAATGACCTGTAATGAAATGGGCACTATCGCTTTCCAGAACGCGGAGAGAAGGGTTTTCAAGTGCCCAGGCCATGCTCTAAGGTTCCCATCCTCACTGAACAAAAGAGCAGAAGGGAAACAAAGAGGAGGTAGAGAGGTGGTGTGCCTCCCAGACAGAGGTCAGGCTCTCTGCCCTTTACCTTGGCTTCCTCTCCTGAGGCTGTGAGCAAGCTAATCACGAAGCACGAGGCAGGAGAGGAGGGAGCAATCACAGTGGTGGTGTTTGCTAAGAGGAGTGGACCTTAATATAAACATATGAGAGTCCGCAGGATACACAGAGAACTGAGCCCGAAGAGGTCATCACATCCCCGAGGAACTGAAACAGTCAGTGAGAAAAGGCACGCACATTTACCTCTGACCCTAAACATTTTGGTGTCTTCTGAACTGTGTACCATGTGATAGCTAGCCAACTTAACAATAAAAGGCATTGTATCTTGAGGGAAAACAATCAAGAATGTGTAATTTTTTTTTCTCAAATATTTTGCTTTTTGTCTCTACTGCCCAAGAGCAAAGCACTGGTTGTTTGGCACATCCAGGCTCTGGCGACATCAGGACACAGTAATGTAGAGGGTGCTGGAGGGGTGCCCCGCCTCGAGCACTCTCAGCTCCCGCTGGAAATTCACATGGTTGAAGGGTGGAACAGGAAACAGAACGTTGGATGAGGATGAAAGAGAAAGACAAATGACCACAGTCACCTCGGGGTCAGGAATGATGCTTCTCTGACATAGCAGGTCCAGCACTGTGGTGGGAGAAGCCCGTGGGAGAACTCTGATGCCCGGGCCTCTGTGGGAACTCATGTCCAGCCAAAGACATCACCTGAGAACTCAGCTTGCTTGGCTCTCTACTTCATCCCCGAGACACCAGAAACTTGATCTGTGCCCAGAACACTACGCCCCACCTCCTGGTGACATTTCAAGAACAGAGTTGCTGCTGAGCCGCCCAGTGCTCTGGTGACCTTGCACAGATGACACATCACAGGATTTCCTCAACTGCGCCCTGGCGTCCTGCTGGGCTGACTTTTTCATTTTTTCCATGGGACACACATCCATTGCATCACGGTACAAACAGGCTGACCGGCGATGGCTCTGTAAACACGAGTCACGTGTGAAGTGGAGGGGCTTCGTGTCCAGCGGGGGGACAGCAGAGTTCCCAAGGCACAGCATCTTCATGGAAGGGATGCGGCTCGACAAGGGTTCCAGAATCTGCTGCGATGCTCTAAGGCAGAAGTCGCGGAGGCTTGTACACACGTTGCTTTTCTTCAGCCCTAACTTTGCCTCCATGAGACAGTTCTCCACATCATCAAATGTCTCTTTCGTTAAGTTGGGAGCTTAGCCCCAGCCCCTGGCCTAGGAGTTGCTTTGCTCTGGACTCCAAATCCCAGCATGCCAGGTCCTGACCCCTGGGGGGAGGGGGTCAGGACCACTCCCACAGGGTATTTAAGTGGCCTCCTAGAGAAGAAACCTCCTAGCGGTTTTCGGGTCTGCATGGGCTCCCTGCTGTCCTGTCTCCCCGCCATGCGCTCGGCCACCCAAGAGTGTCATTCTTAATAAAACGATGGGCATTTTGATTTGGTTTGATTTGATCCAATTGGATTTCTTGCACCAGCGGAGCTGCTCTTTTCTTATTGGCTTTCCCACATCTTCTGTTGCTTTGACAGAATACTCGAGTCTGAATAACTTATTAAGAGAGATTTATTTTGCCTCATGATTCTAGAGGCTGGGAAAGGCTAGACTCGGCAGCTGCATCTGGTCATCTTGTGAAGGGGTCGAATTGCGCTATGATGGGGTGGAGGTGAGAAGTGGGCACCTGAGGAGAAAGAGAAAAACTAGGAGAGGCTGCCTCATTTCATGGCTACCTACTGCTTCTTTGGTTGTTGTTTTCTTTTCCTTTTGTTCTACAGCAAATTCTCAAACTAGCCTGGCCCTGGCTTTGTAGCCTAGGCTGAACTTGAACTCCTGCCTCAGCTTTCTGGATGCCATGCAGGTTACAGGCATACAGTACTACCGTGTAATCTGTTTTAGGTGGTGAGAGGGGGAACCGATCCAATCCTATTAGAAAGGTGACAGTCTTTAGACCCCATCCCTTCTCAACATCACTACACAGTGAGTCAAAGCTCAATGCAGGTTTTGCAGGGAACAAACCAAACTCAAAGCCTAGCAACCTTCTCAAGCTTCTCTCAGGTCCTTGATGCCACCATAGCCTTGGCCATCACAAACCAAGCATGGGCACAAATGTCTCTCTGGCTTCCCCTTGAAGAATGAAAGTTACCCACATCATCCTTCTGAAAGGACTCAGACCACCAAGTCTGACACTGTTTAAGGCTTGTCTCCTTACAGCCTTCCTCCCAGATGGAGTCCCTAACCTCCTGCTCATAGGATACTTGGCCTGCTCTTGGTGTGTGCACTTCACAGAATCTTCATTTTCCTATTAATGTCTGTTTGCCCCTTGGAAGCCTTCTGGAAATCCCCTAACAATTCTTCCCAATCCCGGGACCGTGGCTGTTCTTCCCGAGCAAAGCATTGAAAGACCGTGTGTTAGTCACTTTTCTCACTGCTGGTTGTGAGCTGCCATGTGGGTGCTGGGTACTAAACCTCTGCAAAGGCAGTAAGTGCTCTTAACCACGAACCCATCTCTTCAGGCCCAAGAAGGAGGGGGTATGCGGTTCTTTGGTCCTTCAGTCCTTCAGGGCAGCGCAGGCATGGCAGGTAGCCTGAGTATGGGAGTATGGAGTCCCCACGCTGTAGCTGCAGTCAGGGAGCAGGCTGATGAGTTCCGGTGCGAAACTTGTTTCCTTTTGTTTCTGTCTGCAACCCCAGTCCATTGGATTGTGATGTCCACATTCAGGGTGGGTCTTCCCACTTCATCAACCCAGTCTAGAAATTCTACAGACAAACCCAGGCTTTGCTTCCTCAGTGATTCTACACAATCAAGATTAACCATCACAAGACATGAGCCCTTTCTGGAAGGAAAAAAAAGGTTCCTGTCCCCAGTGAGCAAAGCGTTCTATTGTGTCTAATAGTTGCTGTTCAGAAATCCCCCTTGAACTTGTCTTGTTAACTTGGTAATTGATTTATCTTTAGCTAGATTGAAGTGATGTAGAGAGATACAGTGAAATACATCTGGTAGTGTCCCCTGAACACTTGACTAAGTCTGGGATTGGGTGTCTTGCCTCTGTGAAGCAGCCTAGGGCTTTAGGGTTCCCCACCCCCTTCACCACAGAGTCACTTGCACACACCTCCACCGCCCCACCCCCACCCTGTCTTTGCCACCTGCAGGTGAAGGCCACACCCTTTCCTTGTCTCCCTGCATTGCTGAGTGAGCTGTTTCCAAACCTGCTTTGGGGCCCCCGGTTACCTCCACGTCTAGGCAGAAGGACAGACAATAACACAGTCGGTAAAACCTCTCATCAGAATAACCAGGCAATAATGAGAGGGTAAAAATCCTTTTGTGTCTCATGGTTTCAATCTCATTGTCATCTGGGATCAAGTACAGTCGCAACCACAGGAAGATGCCCAGCTCTGTCAGCCCTGCGACAGTGTTTCATCTTCGCTCCATTGGATGAATGCCTGGCGGCCTTTGGGCCTCCTGTGTTGTAGAGTATGTGGTAACCAGCCTTTGCAATGGGCAGGTGGAGGGACCCCTCCTCCTGATCTATATTCCCTCAGATTCATACCCTAGCACATCATATACATTTGGACGAATCTGCCGTTCCAACTGTGAACTCTCCTGCTTCTTTCCTTTTTCATTTTTATGCTTGAGGCCCAGATAGGATCTGTTACTGAGAGTGACAAGGGGGTGAATGGGTTGAAACTGGTTGACTTTAGTTTTCTAGAGATTTAGTGTGTGTGTGTGTGTGTGTGTGTGTGTGTGTGTGTGTGTGTACACATGAACATGTATATGAGTGTAGGCACACTTGAAGGCTGGAAGAGTTATGGAGTTACTTACTGGTGGTTGTGAGCTCCCTCACATGAGTGTTAGGAACCAATCTGGGTTTTTCTGGGAGACCAGTCCTTGCTTTTAACCACTGAGTCATCCTTCCAACCCTTGGTTACCTTATTTTTATTTATTCTTTTTTTCTGATGTTGAGATTGAACCCTTGGTCTTGGCATGCTAAACAAGTTCTCTACAGCTGAACTATGTGCCCAGCCAATGAACTATGCCCGCAACTACTGAACTATGCCCACAACTACTGAACTGTGCCCACAACTACTGAACTATGCCCACAGACACTGAACT